>NC_046302.1:303030-606060 GCF_004115265.2 Rhinolophus ferrumequinum
GAATTGAACTGGCAACCTTGCTGTTCAGAGCTTGCGCTCCAACCAGCTGAGCCATCTGCCCACCCCCAAATACTGCCTTGGTTTTGATCTCCACCTCCACACGCACCCCTGGCATAGATCTGGCATATAAGATTTGATGGCTGAATGAGTAAATGAGCAGAGACAATAGCCCTGCATTGCCTTCTTTTTGTGCCATCAGCCCCAACTTACATTGTTTCCTAGCCACCTGTAAGTTTGAACAGCATTTTTGTAGTATTAGACTCTCTGGGGCCATCCCAGTGGCTCAGGTGGTTGGAGCTCCTAATGCTGAGGTTGCCTGACCCTCTACAGCTAAGATTGTGAACAACAGCTCTCCCTGGACCTGGGCTGCCGTGAACAGCCAGAGGTCGGTGTGGGCTGCCGTGGGCTACTATGTGCTGCCAGGAGCTGCCAGTGGCCAGCGTGAGTGGCCGGCAGCCAACAAGAGCTGCTGTGAGCAGCCAACAGACGACTGGCAACCGACTGCCTCAGCCTGGGGGGAGCGCAAGGCTCATAATACCAGCATGGGCCAGGGAGCTGTGTCCTACACAACTACCCTGAGAAACAACAGCTTGAACCCGAGTGGGGGGCAGGAGGAGGGAGGCAGAAAAAGGGGAAAGAAAAAAAGACTCTGTACTCATATTCCAATATCAATCACATATCTTATCTAGACACAGTACCTTATCTATCCACAATTCTGATCTGTCATTAGATCACATCACTAATCCATAAGAGAGCAGTTGTAAACTTCTGGTCATGAGGTATGAATTTGGCCTACAGGGCTGCTTTGACTTACATCATGTTTAAAAAGCAAAACAAAACAAACAAAAAACCCCAGAAAATCTCACATAAAAATCTTACATCCTAATATGGGGAACACTGAACCCACATACCTGCACAGTAACTGTCAACACAGGTGAAAAATCCTAGTGTTAGATCAGTTCATGTTATAAGCAGAGTAGAATAATGTAATACACTTAATTGAGTGGAAAGAAACTAATATTAAAAAATATCTTTTCCAGTTCTGTCTGCCCTAATAAGCAGAGGCAGTTCTTTTGCCTAACAACACTAATATATATATGTCCCCTACCACCCATCTAAGGGCCTCAAATACTGTTCACTAAATGAACAAGGATTCATTGGAGGGCAGGTTTGGCAGGCAGAAAAAAATGGGCCCCCAAAGATGTCCACATCCCAAATCCTGAAACCTGTGAATATGTGACCGTACATGGCAAATGGGATTTTGCAGGTGTAATTCAAGATATTGTGATGGGAAGGTTATCATGGACTACCTGATGGCCCCAATATAATCACAAGGATCCTTATAAGAAGAATGTGAAGAGCAGAGATGTGACTAGGGAAGCAGAGGTTGGAGTGATGCAGCCATGAGCCAAGGAATGTGGAAAAGGCAAAAAAAGGATTTTCCCCTAAAGCTTCAAGAAGGAAAGAAGCCCTGTTTTTGTTTTCATTTGTTTTTGTTTTGTTTCATAGACACATAAGACCCATTTCAAACTTCTGACCTCCAGAACTTTAATAAATTTGTATTAAGTCACTAAGTTTGTGGTAATTTGTTATAGCAGCAATATGAAACTAATACAGATTTTTGGTACCTGGGAGTGGAGTGCTGCTGTGAAAATACCTAAAAATGTAGAAGTAGTTTTGGAATTGGGCAATGGGCAGAGGCTAGAATAACTGTGAGTGTGATGGTAGGAAAAAACCTAGAATGCTTTGTACAGATTAGCAGAAATATAGATGTTAACAACTCACCTGAGGGGTTCAGAAGGAAGTAAAGAGCACGATAGAGAAAATCTATACTCTCAGAAAATACGTAATTATAAATAGACTGTTAAAAGAAATATGGACACTAAAAGCACTGCTGATGAGGGCTCAGAAGGAATTGAGAAATGTTTTTGGAAATTGAAGAATGGGGAATCCTTATATAGTAGAAACTAAGCTGAATTGTGTTCTACAGTTATGTGGAAAGCAAGACTTACATATAACAAACTGGGATATTTAGCTGACAGTATTTTCTTGTTTCTTCTTGATTCTTCTAATAAAATGCAGAAAGAGATAAATCTAGGGAAGAATTGTTAAAAAGGAACCTGGACTTGGTGATTTATGCAATTCTCAACCTATCCACATTGCAAAAGATACTGAAATTAGGAGATTCACTCAAGGGAAGTGTGCTCTAGAGAAAAAGCATGTGGGTGGTAGAGCAATCTTTTTCTAGTGCCTCAGAAAAATCAAAAGATCAAAACATTCATCCACACAAGATCAGAATATTCATCCACACAGATGGTTTTTCGAAGAGATGAGGTGTGTGATTATGGATCCCCTCAATCAACTCAGCAGAAGCCAGGAATAAAGATGGCATTACCCAGGAAAGATCTATAGAGGAGCCTCTTGTCCAATGGTATGAAATCCCATGACATACACAGGAGACCCACAAGGTTGAGAATTTTACACCAGCATAAACACTGCAAGCAACAAAGGACAAAATAAAAAAAGGCTGTTGAACTCCCAAAATTCTACATGCAGGATATAGGTTGATAAAACTACTCAGCTATGAACAAGTACTACTCTTCATGAAAAAGAATGGAGAACGCTTAGGGAGGCAGCCCAAGCCCAGAAGATACTCTCAGGCCTTAAAACCTAATACTGTTTGCCCAGCTGGATTTTTAAGTTGGTTGAGACCAGTGACCCCTTTTTCCCTTCCATTTTCTCCCATTTTGAAGGACAGTATGTCCTATGCCCATCCTACCATTGAATTTTGGGAACAGATAACATAAAAACAAGTCATAAAACTACAGACTGGGAGGAATTTTTGTCCCAATATCATACTTAGATCTTACCCATATCTGATTTAGACAATGAGATTTGGGGCTTTGGAGCTGATGAGCTTTCACTTTGATGGGTGGTAAGGGTTGACACTTTTGGTGAAGTTGGGTGAGGTGAATGTATTTTACTCATGAGATGGCTGTGAATCTTTAGGGTCCAGAGGCCAGACAAGGTAGAAAAAATGATACCCTCGCAAAGATGTATATGTGCTAATCCCTCAAACCTGTGAATGTTACCTTACATGGCAAAAGGACTTTGTAGACTCAATCAAATTACAGCATCAATAGAAAACTAGTACTGTTGTCTTGGGGCAAGAAACAAAATCAGAATGGTGATCTTGGAGCATTCTGTTCTTAGCAGAAAATAAGGATGTGACAATATGAGCATAAAATAATAAAAAGTAATTTGTAAAAGACTATGAGTTCCTAATTTTGCTAAATTAAAATTGTATACTAATAGTTGTAAAGGTATGAATATGAAGGAGTTCTTCTGTCCAACACTTCTAATTATATAGATGTGTGCCTGTTTTACCTCCGAGGTGAAACAAACAAAAAAACAAACAAACAAAAAAAAACATCCAAATCAGCCAAACAATCCAGTATATTTATAAACTATACAAAGAGCAAAGTTGCCTGATCAACACCTGTGGCCTGATATCAAAGTTTAAATTGTAAACAAATTTGGAATCAAATCCAAATGCCCAAGAAAAATTGATTTTCAAAATGTTGCTCAAGTATGCATTAAACAAAGTTTAAAATGGACTGCTCCCTCCTATGCACCAAAGTGTTAGAGAATCTCTCCTCAATTAAGTGGCACCAAGTAGTTGTTGTAGTGCCTGGAAGGACATGGGCTCTTCTTCAGTTCCATACAGTACCACCTCCTCCATTTTCCAGTTGATCAGCTTTGCTCATAGCACCGTCTGCTGTCTTCCAAAGGCGCTGGAGTTAGAGGCCACACATTAAAGATTTTCATGAACTGGTTCAACCAGGCCTATTTCAGATTTGCCAAACATACAGAGATATTCCTTCCAGGTGGCACACAAACAACCCGGTGGCACTGTAAGAAGTTTGAATAAAAGTAATAGCTACCATTTAATATTCTACTAAGTTCTAGGCCCTTTATCAACGTTTCATGTAATCCATAATGATCCTACAAGATAAAGTGTTTTGTTTTTTTGTTTTTTTTTTTCATTTAACAGGTGAGAACATTGGAGCTTAAAGCTATTTGCTCAGTTCCAATTCTAAGCCAATAACTTGGCTTGGAGCTGAGATTCCAATGAGGTCTGACACCACAGCCCATATTGTTTGCATGATGCTACAGAGCCTTAAAACTGAGCAAGGCCCTGATGCTAAAACCAGAAGGGTTTTTGAGGTTCCAGTACAACAATACCAATAGACCTTGGGGGAGAAAATGAAAAATTACTTTCAGAAGTTACACAACTTAATTCTAGGCATCTTCTACCCTGGGCTTGCCTTTTTTAAGGATTCAGGGTCCTTTCACTAATTGTTCTCTGTGACTAAAATATATTTGTGTAGATCTAGATATTTATCATCCACGGCCGCTAAAACCATTTGGTGCAAGTTTGATGGGGGACTTTATAATGCATGGAAAAATATGAAATCACTTAAACCTACTGATCAAGCTTAGTATCACCAAAAGTAAGGCAGTCTGACATTATGTACATCCTGATATGCAACAGGAAAGTATACAGCACCCCATATAAGGTATCTTGCTTTTAAAAAAAGAAAAAAGTATGAAAATACAATCAAGCTTTTAGATCTACCACTTTACAGAAACTGGGGGATAAAATCATGTGAAATAATACTACAAGGATGCAGTCAGCCAAATATAGGTAGTTGGGAATTCAATTTTTTTTTCCAATAAAGACAGGGAACTGTTACAGATTTAAGAGACATTATCAAATGCAATGTATACAGAGCATTTGGATTCTGATTGAAGTAAACTGATTAAAATAAAATATTCTTGCATCAACTGAAGAAAATTAAACACAAGGCTGAGTTTTTCATGCTACTAAATAATTATTAATCTTGTAAAACGTTAATATTGTGGTTGTTTTAAAACATTCGTGGGAAACATTATATGATGGCTGAGATTTGCTTTAAAACACACAAAAAAATGGTAGGGGAGATCACAAAATTGATGGTTATTTAAGTTGGGTAATAGATACAATGAAATTCATTGTACCATTATTGCCTGTATTTCTTTTTTTTAATTTTATTTTTTAAATTTATTGGGGTGACAATTGTTAGTAAAATTACATAGATTTCAGGTGTGCAATTCTGTATCACATCATCCATAAATTACACTGTGTGTTCACCACCCAGAGTCAGTTCCCCTTCCATCACCATATATTTGATCCCCCTTACCCTCATCTCCCACCCCCCAACCCCCTTACCCTCTGGTAACCACTTTAAGATTTTCTGTAATAAAAAAATGTTTTAAAAGTTAAAATGACATCAAATGGAAAAATCATGTTTCCTCCATACATTATCACTGATCATTTTGCAAATATTTCAATTCCAAGGCATTTTTTGGTTGACCATCTGATTCAGAAAACTTGTTAATGAAGCAATTTTGTAAAACGTCAGTATCAACTTGGCAGCTAGGATAATTGTGATATAATTCTGAAAACTGGCATGAAAACCACTAGAGTGAATAGTCTCTTCCAACCACAACAGAGAATCAGCAAAAGTTTCAAAGTCAGTGCCAAGTTCTTGCTTCTGCTCTCAGGTGTACTATTTAACAGGTTGGTGCAAAAGTAATTGCATTTTTTGCAATTATTAACCTTTTAAACCGCAATTACTTTTGCACCAACCTAATATAAATGAGAAAAACAAAAATCTTGCCTCCGAATTTTTGTCTTCAAAAAAAGGGTCTGTGACAACAAGCTCTGACCTCTGCCATATCTGTTCAGGTTTGCTATGTGAAAACTATCACTCAAAATATTGGTGGACAAATGGTCACAGGTTGGAGATAAGTGTCAAGTCATCTGTTAGACCCTATCATTTACACAAATATAGTTTGACTTTTTCAAATTAGAAATACCACCTGGATGAAATGCCCATCCCTCTAATAGGGTTTATGCCTAACTCAGCCAGAAATCTTTTCCTGACCTCAAACCATTCATCCAGGTCTAATCAATGCTTGACTAAAGTTTCCTAAGGGCTCCAGTGATCATTTAAGGCTTTCAGCCAAGCATCAAGTACTCAGAAACATCCTTAGCTATTGTGCCTAATGCATGAATCTCTGTGGCTTGATCCACAAAGTATAAATATAGGCAGAATGACTGGAGTCCCCCATTCTCCAATTCAGTAACAGCTTCCTGTTCTACCCCACATGCATCCACTTTAAGTGGAGGCCTCTTAAAGGGCAAGTTAACTGCAACTAAGAATATTAAACCAAAACTAAGGGAAGAGGATAGTTACCCTGTGAAGTCAAGCCATGATGTGGGACTATTAGAAGGGCAGGTAGCCATGCATGCTTCCATCTCAAAGGAGTGGAAGAATTCTTACTGAGAAGTCACTGAATTAATTACCTCTTTGTCATGCAGGGTCTCTGCTCCCACTCCCCGCACAAGAAAGCAGGATATGGTGAGGCCAAAAAGGAACACCAACGGAGCCATAGATAGGGGAGTCATACCACTATATTCTCGCTGGTGGCTGGGTTGGAGACACAGAAAGCAGAACCCACACGGTCCGCAATCCGCCATCCACTTCTCTGCCAACCAACCAGGAGGACAGAGCCCCAGAGAGCAGTTTCCAGGCTCTCGGCCTCAAATAGAAAGGTGCTGGCTCAAGTAGTAGATGGTAATCAGCTGTGACTAGTTGGCCATCGGCTGTTACCGGTTAGCCATTAGCCACTGATATAACTGCCGCGCCTAAACTAGCAAGGTGGTGTAGTGGTGTGGCATGGTGGAGTGTGAATTATGGATTGCAGAGAAGCGGATTGCAGCTAGCAAGTGAGGTTGGTTGGCAGAGACAAGTTGTCATGCAGGGGATCCTGCCGACTACGCCAAGTGTCATGCAGGGGACTCTGCTCGCTGGACCAGTTGTCACGCAGGGCGGCCTGTGGGGTCTCTGGTCCCACCCCCACACAAGAACGCAGGATATGGCTAGGCCAAAAAAGAACACCCACGGAGCCATAGGTAGGGGAGTCATACTACTATACTCTCACTGGCAGCTGGGTTGGAGACCCAGGAACCAGGAGCAACACAATTCTCAACCCTCACTGCGCCGCTTGCTAGCTCAGCCACCATCTTCTTGCTAGCCCCCATTTTCCTGCTAGCGTAGCCACAGCAGTTATATTAGTGCCCAATGGCTCACTGGTTACAGCTGACGGCCAACTAGCCACAGCTGATGGCCATTTGATCACAGTCGATGGTCATTTACTACCTGAGCCAGCACCTTTCTATGTGAGGCCGAGAGCCTGGAAACTGCTTTTTGGGGCTCTGTCCCCACACAAGTGGACTACGGGTTGCGGATCATGTGGCTCCTGCTTCCTGTGTCTCCAACCCAGCCACCAGCGAGACTATAGTAGTACGACTCCCCTATCTATGCCTCCGTGGGTGTTCCTTTTTGGCCTCACCATGTCCTGCGTTCTTACGTGGAAAGTGGGACCAGAGACCCCGCCTGACACCCCGCATGACACCAACCAACCAACATAGCCACAGCACTTATATCGTGGCTAATGGCTAACCAGTAACAGCTGATGGCCAACTAGTCACAGCTGATGGCCATCTATTACCCAAGCCAGCACCTTTCCATGTGAGGCTGAGAGCCTGGAAACTGCTCTGTGGGACTCTGTCCCCACACTCTTTGTCTGCCACCAAATTATTTTTGCCTAAGCTTGATCACTTAGCAATGTTCTGTGGGGGAGACAAGAATAGTCAGGTTCTAGGCCCTGGTTAGTGGGTTATATTGGAAAATGCATTTTAATGAAAAATGCACTGCTAAAAACTGAGAACAATAGCAGGAAGAAAACTGACTGGGAAGTATGAGATTGGACAATTATGTTCGTGAACTCATCTTAGAAAAAATGCTACATACTTCGTTGCTGAATATCACTACAGTTACCTTCGAAGTCCTCCCCTTGGGAACCTGTGCACGGATGCCAGTGCCTACCTAGTCCACCCTTCAAAGCAATTTTGGAACTCTTTCTATAATGGCCATCACAGCTGTTGTCGTATTCCCCTTGATGTCCTGAATGTCATCAAAATGTCTTTTTCACTATTTCCTTTTACTTTGGGTAAAGAAAGAAGTCATTGGAGGCCAGATCAGGTGAGCAGGGAGGGTGTTCCAATACAGTTATTTATTTGCTGGCTAAATACTCCCTCACAGTGCTGTGAGCTGGTGCATTGCTGTGATGCAAGAGCCATGAATTGTTGGCAAAAAGTTCACGCCATCTAACTTTTTCACACAGCCTTTTCAGCACTTCCAAATAGTAAACTTGATTAACTGTTTGTCCAGTTGATGCAAATTCATAATGAATAATCACTCTGATACCAAAAAAGGTTAGCAACATTGTTGCAACAAGTTTGGGATCTTAATAGTCACACCTCAGATCAGGATTGTTCAGTAGATTGCCCTAGTTTTCCCAGGCCCGTTTAGGTAAGTATATTTTTTTACAAGTGAGAGGAGAAAACAAGTGTAAAAAAGACCATGTTTTTTATTTTTAAGAAACCACTACCACCATCCTTACCATCAGGTATGTATCAGCTATCTTAGAAAACAGGTTTAATACCATAGCTTGCTATCAAAACATTTACTAAAAGATTACAAATGGCAGTTAAATTCTTTGTCAAGGTTTGTAGTGGGGCTGAAAATGGATACATGTGAAGCAGTTATGTTTAATGAATGCTCTTTCAATTCTAAGGGAAGCAAAAGATAATTATATGTAAATGACTGTAACTACAAGTATAAGCTGAGGACTGAGTTGTCAAATTCCAACTGCACCACTAAGGCTTATGACCTTTGAAAACCAGTCGTTTTCAATCCAGTGGCACCCTAGAATCAACTGGAACCACAAAATACTGATGCTCAGGACCCACCCTGACAAATGCAAGCCAAATGTCTGCATCTCTAACTCTAGCAAAGAGGTTACTAACATTTACTTCATAGACTGTTGTTAGGATTTATGCTTTTAAACTGCTTAAGCAGTTACATGCTTTACATAGCAAGCCCTTACGGGTCACTACAGTAGTCCCTAATACTTTAGGTTACAAAGAGCAAATGGAATGCCTAATGCTTATCTAGGTCCACTGCAAAAACAATGTGCTCAAAATCTTTTAGAGAACCTATGATTCCCACCAGTTTTAATATCAGAGGTTTATTGTAGAATGTCACAACAAACACTAATATTATATTATTAACGCAAACACATCAAAAACATGGAGCAAGAAACAAATAGTAAGACAATGTGCTTGTGCTCGCTTCGGCAGCACATATACTAAAAAGACAATGTGCTCTAAAAACTATTCAACCCCCAAAATATCAAGGTTTTACTTCTGTCACTTTAAGCGGACAAGGTTACAAATATACCTGTACCACATGGCATAATCTAAATGTTTTCTGGAAGAGTCAACCACCCCAAAGCCCTATTCATTGATTCAAGGCAAATGCACGTTTTTCACATTGCAGTGTAATGCTGCAATGGACTCAAAAATTCAAAATAATGTGCACAGGTGCCCCAGATGTAACCTATAAATCCCATCATTGTAACCTTTCATTGCAATAGAGCATATTGGTTCTTTGGGGAGGAATGGAATTCTTAAGTACTGTAGGGAAAGAGGTGTCTCTTTTCAGTTATTTTTCAAGTGTCAATGCACAGACCAGTCAAACATTTTTAAAAATTGCTTTGCTAGATAAGCAAAAAGATGCAGGCTTTGTGGCATGTCACATCTAAAAGATATTTAATGGTGTAGCTTTGCTATGAGTATCAAAATTAGATGGAATTCAGGAGCATTTGATATCTTGCTCCCCAGTATTATATTGTCAGTTTGGCTCAAATAAACTTGTATAAAAATTCTCTACAGGTTGTACGTTCTTACATGGATATTTATTTGGCATAGTACAGCAGGATTCTGAAGCCCACCCAGAACCACCCTGAGGACCCGGACCCAGTGCTAGGTACAAGCAAGGGTCATTGGGTCGACCAACTCCTTTGCATTGAGTGAACTTGGGTGAATTTCTCTTGGAATCCCCGTACATTTTAAGTAGCAGGCCATGACTTTGAACTATTCTTAGAAAATCCTCAACTCAGGGAGAGGAAAAAAACGGGTTGCTGCTTTTAAGTTTGGCTTATTTTGAGTCTGACCAAAATCTGCTGGTTAAATAAGACTGAACTCTAGCTCTGAAAGATAAAGGACACTTGCTTCCCCAACCCAAATAGCCAATAGAGTGACAATATTCTTTCAGAGCCCCGAATCCGGAGTAGCAGAGATATGGACCAAGAGTCATCCAGTAGATAGTGCAGTCACCCAGATTTCAAAGCCTGCAAAAGCCCTAGGGACAAGGGCAGGAAACCCTGAAATGGGTGCATCTTGAGGGACCCATACCTTGGAAATCATCGGTTTTGGCGATTTCCAGTGAGCTCTTGCTGTCCCTTTTTTGGGTAGTCTTACGTGACTAAGAATCTTTGTGGAATTGCCTGAGAAAAATTTTCTGTAGGGTGTACAGCAGTCCTATAGGAATATCCACTGCATCTGGCTCATCTGGAGACATGCACTTAAGGGCTGGTTTTTCCTAGAAGTTTGTTCAGACTCTACAGACCTCAAAATTAACAATGGAAGTTGTGCCTCCGAGGCCAGCAAGCCCTGTGACAGTCTTCTATTAATACTATGATGGCCGAAATGAGGATTCTGATACTTCTTTTGTGTGCAATTAGAAAAAGCCAACTATAAAAAAGAATCAGTGGAAAACATGTTTCTTGAAGCTTCAAAAAAAGGATTTAGATAAATAGATCAACCCATGATGTCATTTAGGTGTCAACCCAATTCTTTGAGTTATTAAAAATGGCTGGCTTAATAAAGGGGTAAGGTCATTTGGAACCTGACTTGTCAAGGACAGATGTAAATACCTCCCTGGCAAAATTTGGATCCAATTGTTCTTTTATAAACTAGTTGTTTTTCATGGCTGAAAGATCTCTGTATCCGTGTGCCTGTATTTGCTTGTTGTATAAGTGAGATAATTTTCTACCTGTGGATGGTATTGTAAAAATTAAAGGCAAGAGCTTGTAAGAAATGGGTATTCTAAAATTCTCCTCTAGAAACTAACTCAAATGCTTCTCAAGTCCACATTACCTAAAATCTATCCTTAAATAAAATCTAGCTTGAGCTTCTGAACTGGCATACACATACATCTATGTGCTGGGAGGATGGTTCACCTTAACTCCACGGGAACAGAAGTTTCTGCACTCTGGACCCTTCTGGATCTCACTCTGTATCTCTTCATCTGGCTGTTCATTAGTATCCTTTATAATAAAGCAGTAAATGTACAAAAAAAAAAAAAAAAGCTAGTTTAAGTTTGTTGGTTTCAATAAAACGAACATGTCTATTTTGCCTAGGTTTTACAAAAATAAGTCCATGTTAATAATAAACTTTTCATGTATATGAAAAATATTTCTAGATGTAGTGTCCAAGCTAAAGAATGCTGATTACTTTTTAGTTTTCACTGGACATTGAGGTTTTAAGGGTTAAAAAAAAATCTCAAAATATGTAGAAATAACTTTGCAGTGTTTCAGAAGAGCCCCTGGAACACCTCAAAAGATTTGAAATTGCACGGGATGCATTGTAAAATAAAGTGATGAAAAACTTATTGTATGGATAAACAATGGTTGTAAATTAAACAAAGAACGATGGGAAACTCAAGATGGTTACCTGGTTTTTCCCTGCTCCCTGGCTCCCCATTTTCTTGGATTTCTTCAGGCATCACAGTGCATTTAAGCTAAAGGAACTTATGAGCTGACATTATCGAAAGGAGACATCTTACACTATTGCCAAGGTTTGATAGTCAGTTCAAGAAAATGACAAGTTGGTAACTGCTTCCTTTCACTGCCAGCTCCCGGGGGACAAAGACTTTAAAGATCAATAACTGCCATCTGGAGATTTTACTGAAAAGGACATCAAACAAGACACTCTCCAACCTCATTGGAAGGGATTTTATCAAGTGCCCAACCACAAATGAACATCTGTTCCCATCGACAGACATCAAAGACTCCTTGAGGATAAGCAGCTGCCAACACCAGAGGTAGACAACTATCCCAAGAAATCAACAAGGCCTGTATACCGATGTATTGATACTAAACTCAGAGTCCATTTTGTATGATTGTCTTTACCTGTCTGCTAATGACATCAATCGTTAAGTTATACTTGTTCCTTGGGCTTTTCTATATAGTGCAACTGTTTATGATTACTGAACATTGTAACTGTTAATACTTTCATGGCTTATGTAAATGTTATACTAGATGCCAAATACAAAAAGATGAGACAGAAGGCAAAACTCTGATCATAGTTCATAGATTAGAAATGATCAACATTGTTTTTTCACAATGAAGGCCGTTAAGACTCGACTGCCTTCCACTCACTTGGTCTTCCTAGTTTAGGAAAATTCAGTCTCAGATCCCATGGCTACAGTACTGCCCCATCCCCAGTGGTCAAGACAACATCAAAACCAAGATTTCCTAGGAATGAACCTTCCTAGAGCTGTGAGACCACACTATACGACCAAAAGGTTGGGCATCAATGCATCCTTCAGAATGATTTCTGACCAAAAAGGGGAACTGTGGATGAAAAATAGGATTCTATGGCAAGTAACCTCACAGGGTTCTGCAAAGCATTTGAGATCTTGCTCCTTGGCATAAGGTGTCAGTGCAGTAGCTACAATCTTCCTAGGCAAATCTTTCAAAGAACTATATATAAATGTTCATTTTGGAAGACCTCCCCCCACCCCTGCCTGTATCTTCAACAGAAATGTGACTATTTCTAACAAAAAACCCAACTTTTCTTCCTTATATGGTTTTTTTAGTGATATTCAAGATTTATAAAGAACTTCAAAACCATGGAAGTGCATTATATCACTCTTCAGTACAACGTGGTTTTGCTGAACCAGTGGAATTACGTTCTACATTCCTTTCATGTAACAAGTTTATGAACACAAAACAATGGATAATAAATGCTAAAAGCATTAAGTGAAAGGACACCAAGAGACAAAGTACTACATTTTCATGGGAAATGTGTATCACTACAATGAAAAGAGATTACCTTAAATGATCAAGTTCTGTATCAAAGTAGAACTGATATAATGCAGTATTACACTTTTAAAACATTCTTGCCAAAACGAATTTAAGCTGAACCCAACAATCAAGCCTCTAGACCAATAAATACAGGGGATAGAAACAAATTAGGTATCATGAAGGAAAAAAAAAGACACAAGAAAAAAAATGTCAGTAAATATACGACATTCAAGAAAACTGCTGGGCATCCGTTTCGGGTACTCCTCACATAAGAGAGTTGTACTTTCACTTTAATAAAAATCTTTGCTCCTCTAAAAAGCAGTCATGCTCCAGGACGCGCTGCCCTCACTCCTGCTGCTGCTCCTGGGCTTTGTCCCCGCTGTCGCAGACTGTCCTTCCTCCACCTGTATTCAGCTCCAAGACAGTTGTTATCTTTTTCTTCAAGAAACCATCAAAGTAGAAAGCATAGAGGATATGAGAAGTCAGAGTACTGACCATGACAGGAGGTAATAGCAGCTGGAACCATCAGTTTTTAAAAATGGAGATATGACTCAGAGAATCTTGCTGAATCCTGACTTTGGATTAAAGTATTATTACATATTTTAAAGGAGCAGACATGATAAGCATACACAATGAAGAAGAAAATTCTTTTATACTGGATACTTCAAAAAGCAATGGAAAGGTCCAGATGATATCCTACTAGATACGTTTTTTGACACAGAGGATGAGAGTTTCAAGTGGTTTGGTAAGTTAAATATGACATCTGATAAGTGGGCAGACCAAGATGTTGAGGAAGATCTAGTTGACACCTGTGCCTTTCTGCATACCACGACTGGCCAATAGAAAAAAGGAAATTGTGAAGTTCCCTCTGTGCAAAGAACTCTTTGTAAAGCGGCTATCCCATATGAAAAGAAGTATTTATCAGAATATTGGAAGCTAATACAACATTGAAATACTAAGTGGTACTAAGGAACTACAAGAATACTATAAAGGCCAAGCCACCATCTCTGTCATTTAGCATTTAATATAAAAAACTATTAAAAAGTAAATATACACCAAAAAAAAAAAAAGAAAACTGTTTTCTTCAAAAAAAATCAAGGTTATGAGGGGGAAAAGTGGGGAACTGGTGGGAGATTAATAGAGACTAAAGAAAGTTAACTAATCAAATGCAATTTGTAAACAGAACCTGGTTTAGAAAGACTTTCTGATCCACTCATTTAAGTCATTGATAAAGATGCTTCAAAAGGCTAAGGAGAAATAGCTATTCTAGAAGTAAGCAAAAATGCAGCAAAACTTAACAGAAATGCAAGAACAAGATACAGTTTTATCCTTTAGACAATAGGATACAAAATACATTGCATTACTCCACTGGTCTTTCCTTCACCCTCTCAACCCATATAAGTGAAATCTTTGACCTTTTATCTAGCTTACAGGGATGGGAATCTCAGCAGATATTAGAGAAACACAGGGAGTGTTTTTTTCCTAGTCCATATCTCCTGGAGGAAGATAACCTATTAGCTCCTTGTATTGATTTCCCTGCAAAACACATTTTCACATTGCACTTGCTCAGTCACCAAGGTCAGTGGAAATAAAGGCTATCTTATGAAAGAACACTTTGTGGTCAGCTGAGCAGGTCCTTAATTATGTGTCAAAGGGTCTCCAACAAAAGGCTACCAGGAACTACAAACGCAGCCCGACGAGAATAGTATGAAGCAAAGTTGTTCTAAACATCTCCTTTGCTATGTTTTATGTTTTTCTATGATGCCAGAGACCTTGGGGGAAACCCCATGTTCATGCACCACCACCCCCAACTCTGAATTTAATTGCATTTAGCAGTGATGCTTTTGAAAACAGGTCTTGTTATGCTGTTTCATACTGTGGTACAAACTAAAATTGTCAACATATTTAACATGCTTAATTAACATCTGAGACGGTTTGCTCAGTAAAAAGGTAAAATGAAAAAGAAACATGTAAGCCTGTATTCATAAATAAATAAACCTGCCATAGCTTCACTTTCTTGCCTGCTTTAGACTATTAATTTGACAAAGTTGGAACTGACACAGCACAGCTGAGACACCAAAATCTTAACACTGCAGTGATATATACCATCACAAATTGCCCTACATGGAGGAAGAAAAATCCACAAACATCCAAGGTGGAAGAATCACATGGAATTGTTAAGAGAAAAAAACAAGTCTGGAAAACATATGCCACTAACTGTATTTAGAACAAAAAAGAATAGAAGGCATAGGGTGAAAAGACATTTGAGGCTCTAGGTTTTCATTTACTCCATCAAGCAAATTAAACTTCTAGTAACTCATCTATCAAGTGAATTCATAAAATGAGAAGATTTCTAAAGTCGATCTCAACTCTAGATCAGATACTAGAAAAAAACCAAGGAAGCCAACATTTCAGATCCTTGTGAAGCCCAGGAAAAATGTAAATACTAAAACATAGCAATGGTTTTAAAACTGTTCAGAATGAACATGGAACTAAAGAATGGATTAGAAAGAGAATTAAATTTCTACATCCCTGCAAAACAACTCATTCTGAAGTAGCTAAAGCCTATGCCTCCTGATAACCCCTAATTTTCATTACTGAAGACATGACTGAGTTAATACAAAAAGCCCAACCTGTCAGTACTGAACATTCCCCTTTTTAATATGGCATTTTGCATTAAGCACATCAATGAAAATTTGAAACAAACAAAAAGAACTTTAGTCAAACTCCCCTTCCTCCTCCAGCTTTATTTGATAGTTTAAAATTACATTTCTATTTTCTAGGACTTCAGTTGCTTTTTCCATCTGACTTTTAAAAACTGATTACAGCAAATGAAACAGTTGTCTAAGTGATATAGTATACAAAAATAACATCTTGATTTCTGTGAAAATGCATTTCTCTGCAGTTCCTGAATAGCTCCAAATTATGCTAACTCTGAGCATACATGTTTACTCTGGGTTTTAGATTTAGTCTTTGAAAAAAAATGTGTTCTAAACCTTTGCCATCACCACTTGCATATCCAACATCAATGCTGTGAAGTTGTTCCTGTTTAGGCTTTTATTCCAATTTTTCTTGCACAGATATTAATATATGCATGTTTGTCTTTTTATTTTGTTTACTCCCACTCAACTGCATGTTCTATGTAGGGCCTGATACAAATGTTACTTGATGTTATTTAATAGCTACTGAGGTCAGACAATCCAAGGCCATCATTATGCTAAAATTAAAGTTATTTATGGAAGCTCACAGATACTTCCAGAAATGGTTCTTACCTCCTACATGGGAACATATTCAAGAAACCCAGAATGGGCTTACTGTTCTGACTCAACTCTTCCCATTCATCAATCCCTATTTACCAGTGGCATGGAAAGGGGGTTCTTTAACAAAGCATTATACATAACACCTCTACCAAACTAAACATAAACTTTTTTTTGTAGTTAAATGCAGAAAGTCGATATTTTTCCACCCCTTTCCTCCTTTTACACAGCAAGTAAAGCTCACTGGCCTGGGAGTAGCCTCTATCTGCCAACCTTTGGCCAGTGAAGAGGATTCAGAGAAAATAATACAACCATCAATCAGAAAAAGGAGGGGCGACAAAGGAAAATAATTAAGCTGTGGCCTCAATTGTGCATTCCCGTGCAAGGTGCCCTGACTCGCCACAGCGGTAACAGTTGACTTCACTTGTCTTGCTGCAGTTGATGGCTACATGACCAGTTTCACCACACCTAAAAAAAAAAAAAATTAAAATTGTTTTCACAATGGTGCTCAGAAAATGTAAAACTGTACTAAGTATCATTGCGGAAAAAAAAATAGCAATGACAAGTGAAATTAATACATTTTTGTTTTCAAGACAGTAAGTCTTATAACCCCTAACCTAAGAGCAAGAAGGAGGAATTAGGTAACAAAGTAACTCAATTGTGCGGCAAAGCCACAAAATTAAAATTTTCACATGTATCAACCAACAGTATCAACCAACATCAAAACCAAAGTACAGGGACAGCCGGATGGCTCAGTTGGTTAGAGCGGAGCTCTGAACAACAGGGTTGCCAGTTCAGTTCCCACATGGACCAGTGAGCTTCACCCGCCACAACTAGATTAAAGATAACGAGCTGCCGCTGAGCTTCTGGAGGGGTGGCCCGGAGGCTTAGATGGTTAGAGTGCGAGCTTTCAACAAGGTTGCCGATTCAATTCCCACATGGGACGGTGGGCTGCGCCCCCTGCAACTAAAGATTGAAAATGGCGACTGGACTTGGAGCCGAGTTGCACCGTCTACAACTAGATTGAAGGACAACGATTTGGAGCTGATGGGCCCTGGAGAAACACTGTTCCCCAATATTCCCCAATAAAATTAAAGAAAAAAAAATACGGACCAAGATGCTATATCTTTATGCAAAGTAATCCCTAAGATTTCACAAGTACACACATATCAAAACTTATTACATTCTTATTTTTAAAACATTAAAAATTCCAAAGCTGTGTAAACTGTCCAGTTGCTACAAGCCACAAGCTATCGTGGCAGAATACTAACTAATGTACAGATAGGATGCTGGTTATGTATGCCAAAAATTCGTATAATCTGGTCACAGCCAGGTTTCACTGAATGTACTAATCCACAAGGTCCTTCCATTTATAGTAAATAATTCATTTCTAAAAGAATCTCTGCAATGAACATTCCTCCAGCAACATTCTAACAACTTACCTATAGCACTTCACCTTGGTGCAGTCTTTTTGAATGTGCCCAAATTCTCCACAAGAATAGCACTTCTGCTCGTCCGCATGGTCACAGTCACGAGCCAGATGGCCTGGTTTGCCACAGTTGTAGCAGCACTGCTCTCGCTCTCTCTTGGGCTCCTTGCAATCCTTGGCAATGTGTCCACCTCTACCGCAGTTATAGCAGGCTTCAACAATAAGAAAAAGAAGCAGACCAAGACTATAAAATCTTTACAAAATGTTGCTATGTTTTACACCATATAATACAAAACCTCAAAGGTGGAAAATCTTTACCAATGCTACATGCATGCTCACCTCCTCCAAGTTGTAGAACCACATGAAAAGTGTTAAATACTTACCATCCTCCTGAAGATCACAATCCTTGGCAAGATGACCAGACTCACCACAGCGGTAACAGATGTCTGGAAGAGATGAGGTAACAAACTGGAAACCTATTTTTGGCAGAAACAAAAATAATTTGGCTAATTAGACCAGTCTTGATACTAATGAATACTCAAGTACTTCAAAATTTTTAATTCGATAAAAATACCTCTATCCGAGGTAAAACCACCTCTGCCACGGCTTCTCATTCCACGACCACGACCTCCACCAGTAGGGCATTCCCGGGCCCAGTGGCCAGATCGTCCACACTTGAAGCACTCATTGCTGCTCATGGCTGCAGTTAGAGCTTTGAAATATTA
Organism: Rhinolophus ferrumequinum; assembly: GCF_004115265.2. Taxonomy (NCBI): domain Eukaryota; kingdom Metazoa; phylum Chordata; class Mammalia; order Chiroptera; family Rhinolophidae; genus Rhinolophus; species Rhinolophus ferrumequinum. The sequence continues at coordinate 321,546 of NC_046302.1, forward strand.
AAAAGACAACATTTAACCACTTGCAATTACTTCTAGTTTTATTCCCCCTTTAATGTAGTCTTAGACAATTAAAAATGAAAAAATTGTAAAACATGTTTTTCTCATACAATTTTTTATCATTACAATTAAGATTATGCATACATAAACACACAAATGTTGATTCAGTTATTGATGGGGTGATAAAGTTTACAGGGTGTCAATGAACACAATTAGTAATACCTCATTCCAGGTCCAACTTCATGGACACATTTCCATGTTTATAAATCAGTAAACTTTATTTTGGGCAACCAGAAGTCATTTACTGGTCAGAAAATTGGAATAACCCTAAGCAGTGTTACAGTGTAGTATAGTATGGATTCTGTGAGGGGTAGGTGAAGAAAAGTAATTTCTCTTTGTAACCTTAGCACCTAACACCGTGCCTACTTATACTGTAGCACTTGCTTGCTGATTGAGTCTTCAGAGCAGATATGGTAATAGAAATGCAGAATATAAATTTTATCTTTAGAGGATGCCGTATGTTAAAAATACAGAAAAATGACAGGTATATCAATGTGCTAATACCACCTAAAACACTGGGACCATTTATATTTTTTCTTCTATTCTCTTTTCAAAATTTTCTGTAATTTTACATTTAAAACAAGGCTATTGGAATTTCATAATAGAATCCTTTATTGGGTATTGTTTCCAAAAAAAGCAAAACTCCTGAAGCAAATGGATTTTATACTTTTATGTAACAACCAAAAACTAAAAGGACTATTCCTGGAATGTTATGTTATATGTTATGCTGCAGAACAAACTCCTAGTAAAATGTTTTTTTTTTTTTAATAAAAGCACTAGCTAAAAACATTGTAACCTTTATACTACTGAACTTCCATATCCAAACATTTTTGCCCTCAATTCCAGTGTCAAGCAATGGTACACAAAGTTTTTTAAATACCTTCTCAAAGCCAAGCATAAGCACCATGGTCTAGCAAAACATACTGTTTCAAGACAGTGGAATCACCCAAACCAACCACAGCACCAAAAGTCAGACCATGGTGCAGTAAATGGTTCATCAAGTTGTAAAGAAATCTAGTGACCAAAGATTAAGCTAAAGTTTAGTTTCAAAAGCTTCCATTGCCAAATATTCCAAAAAATTCAATACTTATCCTAACTGTTCTGCAATTGGATTCAGGATACATTTTCAGTGGAATCTTTCTACCAACCCACGCCACTTGCCATATAAATATAATACAAAGGGGGGGGTCACCTGTATTGGATGCTTGTAGTTAGTGGTTTCAGATATATAATGCGTATTTCTAGACTGAAGAACCTGCCAGTAAAGATTAAAAATGTATTTTTGAAAAATTTGAGATTATGTTTGCTTTCTTACACTGGTGTTAGCATTCTAAGCCATATGAAGTGCTGGTTTCCACCAGAAAGAACAGTCAGGATGAAAAAATGAATGCCACATAAAATGATCACAGAAAAAAACTGATTATGGCACCTCATCCTCCCCTCATTCCCATTTTCTTCATCTGCATCTTCTCCAATTTATAGTCAGACCAATTGAGCACATTTAACTATTGCTCTCAATGAGTTCTTTACACAGAAATGATCACTTCCTTATTCAAGGTAACCCAGGCAATTTTAAAAGTCCTGAGTATTTTAAAATTTAATATTTAAACACGATAGTATCTTTTAGAAAATGACAGTCCAATATTCAATATACATTTCAAAAGGGAAAGAAACAACAGTCCAATCTTCCCTTTAGATTGCTGCTTTAAATTAAAGACCTTATTTATTTCATAATAGTAAAGTACGAAGGAAATATGTTACAATGAATCATCAGATGTTTATCAGCAGAATAAAGTCAGCAGTTAAAATTTTAGGTTTACTTTCAGCACAGAAATACTAGTTTAAGAAATTCAGCTACTCGAGAACTGATTTAACCTATGTGTAGATTTTTCATGAATTATTTCTTTCTCCATTGTCTTATCTCTATTAATGGGACCCAGATCTAAAGTGAATAAAGGAAAAAGAAATGACAGGAAAAGTGGTATTTCTGTAAAGCAGTCAATTAGCTAAAATAACATTTTTAGATTAAACATTAAGCTCAACTTCCTCCTACCCTAATTCCTAACTGACAGTTGGTTAAAATGTGATTTCTTCTGTAAGAATTACAAATTCAGGGAAAGCAGTATTTCTCCACTTAAACCGCAATTAAACTATTCTGCAAAACAGACATGCAGTTTAGTGGCAAAGGCAGAACTGTATAAATTGAAACTAGCTTTAGATGTTTGTTTTGCCATCAACAAACTTTAGTCTCACCACATAATTTTGTTTACTGAAGTAAATTAAGGTTTAAAAAAAACCCCACTAAATCTAAAAGGGACAGGAAACATTAATTTCATTAACATCCCAAAGACCCATCATCAGTGGGGCACCTACGTTTTAAAGGTCATCCCCAGTGGGCTCAGGTAATGTGTAGATTGCATAATCTGCTCTCTCCCCCTTTGGTCAAACCAATGAATCTCAGCTGGTCTATATTTTCAGAGTCCCTTAGGATAGATTTGTCGTTTTAGTAACATGAACCAACTGATTCCAAATATGTTTTAGAGGCATTCTACTTATCCTAGGAAGAAGGTCCCATTGTAATAGTCATATACTAATGTATGAGTATTTAGCTAAAAGGTCTTTTAAGAATTTCATTCTACTCTACAGGCAGTAAGGTAAGATAGAACTGAGACTTAAGCTCCATGATTCTCACTGCCTATGACTAATCTTGCCTGGAATTTTGCTGTACTCTCCTGCCTCCGCCCTCTCCACCTGTTACAACCTTTTCCAACCTTCAAGGGCCAACTCAAATGCCAATTCTATAAAAGAATCTGACCACATCTCCCAGCCTGGAACTGTCCATCCTATTAAGACACAAAACACTTTGTTTACATATCTGATGGCACTACCATATTTGCCTTTTACCATATTCCTTGAGGGCAGAGACCAAGGAATACACCTTTGAATCATCACAACACCCCATATGATTCTTTTAGTGGTAGTTTTATATCTCAGTATTTTAACTGCTTGGGGGGGAGTACCTAATAGTCATTTGCTGAATGAAACAAATTATTTCTTGTACAGACCCAAGCCAATCTAATCAAGTACTAACAATAAAACACCTAAATTATTACCATTACAAGAGTTACTTCGCATTAAATTAACAATCTATTTTTAATTATATACTCGTTAAGGACCCACTACAATCACTAAATTCAAGAAAATTTCAGAATATCTAATAAAATCTCCCCATGTAACCAAGAAAATTTCCACTCCAAGTCATCAAAAAAGTCAGCAGCCAAGCTAGGATCCCTAACTTGCCACCTAGGCACTTCCTATGGCTCCAAGAATTCATGATCAACTAGACGTTGGTAATATTTTATGGAATGCTACAAAACATACATATATACTAACTTAAAAAACAAAATACTGTATTTTCAATGTTGCCAGGCAGTAGTTTCAATGTTGCCAGGCAGTAGGAAAGCATCTATTTTCTTCCTTTTGCTGCTATAAACCATTGCATCCGTATACAGTAAAAAGATTTTGGAACCATAGATAACTCTGGGTTAACCATTTCCCCAGCTTAACTATTTGCTGTGTTACCTCAGATACTTGACCACTCTCCTGTCCTTATTTGGAAAGGGAAGGCGATCTGTGATGATAATTATTGCCAGGTGCCTGGTGCTTAATAGATACTCAATTTTAAAAACCGCCAAGTTTATGTACTCTGCTTAGCTTCCCCAATTAAGTTAGACTGCTTAAAGGTTGAGATAGAACTCAGTTCAATGTCTACATACCGTGTTTCCTCAAAAATAAGACCTAGCCGGACCGTCAGCTCTCATGCGTCTTCTGGAGAAAAAATTAATATAAAACCCAGTCTTATTGTAACATAAGACCCGGTCTAGATGTATAAGACCGGCTAGGTCTTATTTTAGGGGAAACAGGGTAGGAAGTTTTAAAGTCAGGATTTCAACAGTCTAGCTCTAAGTCCTCTGCAGAGGTTTCTGTTAGGTTAAGTGGTAATAAAGTACATTAAAATGCTATTATCAGAAGAGTACACAAATTCACTCCCTACTTCAACAATATTATACAGGGTATTACTACTATATACTAGCACATGACTGTATAAATTTGAATTTTAATGCACAAAGTTCAGTTCTATATTTCTCTTTAGATAAATCAAAATAAAACTAGGACTGGTAACTTTTTAAAAATCCATAGCCATAAATGAATTTATTCACAGTAAGCCATCAGTTTCCCTGAATTTTAAGCCACGACAAATTTTTTTTTAACCTTCTTCAAGGCATAATTTAAGAGGGTCACCACAGATCCCAAAGTCTGGCAATCTGATTTAAGAAGTTAATACCCTCATTTGTAATTATGGAACCATTCCAGGTGATTATTGTACTTTTCTCATACTCCCAATTAATAGAATCCATTGACTTACAACTTGGATTTTGGTGGCCACAAGCTCTCATTTTATTATTCCATCAGTTTTACAACATGAAAATGGTAGTTTACTGGAATCTCTCAATAGCATGCCCTTACTGCAGTAGCATCTGACATTGCCAGGAGTTCTATTAAATCAGACAGTAAGAAAAAGAGTGTTCTCCACATAGCAGGCTAGGATGCCTTGGCATCATTCTTCTGGCTCTCCATTTACCATTTACTGTCAGGAGGCTGGCAAGAGGAAAGAAGCCAACTTAAAAAAAAAAAAACAGGAGGAAAAAAAACTCACTCCTGCAGGAAAAAAGCAAAAATCTCTTGTGGTCGTGTTCAGCCAACAGACCAATCTTTCCAATTACAGGCATATCTCAGAGATAATGAGGGTTCAGTTCTAGACCACCACAATAAAGCAAGTTATAATCTTTTTGCTGGTGGAGGGTCTTCCCTTCAATTTGTTAAAAAAACACAACATCTATGAAGCATGATAAAGCAAAGCACAATAAAATGAGGTATGCCGGAAGTCAAATTGTGGTGGCACTGCTTTTAAGCATGGATCTGGTACCTTCCCATGTTATGTACAACATTTTTACTAGATTTTAAAAGATAAAAAGAATCCAAACAGTTATAAAACCATACTACAAAACCCATTCATAATACCTTAAAAAGGTATCACTCTCTGCCTGTTCCAGATGTTCAAATGCTGGTGCAATAATTGACTCTTGGTCTTCCACCAATTTGCCTCAAAATATTTTAGAGACTGCATATTTGTTTGAAATGCATTACCTCTATGGTCATCAATATGAAAAGGAATGTGGACCTTTGGTTGCTAAGAAAAACTTACCCAGGTTTTCTAATGTGACATATGTAGGTAAGTATACAAACATATACTATTAGCTATTTAAAAAATACTGTTGCCAGAAGTTGCAGTTTGGAAAGAAAATTAAACCTTTAATCCAGCCTTGGAAATCTAATAAATTATTCCTTTTATATTCCAGTACGTGGAGAGAGTTCCTTGTACACAAGAATCCGGGTCACAAGCTAAAAAGAGCATGCACCTATGCATGTGGCACTTTGTAGGTATTTGATTAAGCCATGATCAGAGTGATTTTTTTTAGAAGCATTTGAAAATGGCTGCTTTGCAGGGTGGAATAAAGCCTAAGAGGTAGGAACTTCATTTCATACACTTTTTTAAAACCTCAAAATCTTACACACAATTTATGGTGCTTGAGCAACAGTAACAAAGTTGCTAATTTAGTTAATTTAAGGTTCTCACTGATGCAGAAATTAATTGGTTATGTTTCTCTCTAAAACTAGGTCAAACAATAGGAAAAGGGGAAAACCTGTTTTTAAAAACTTGAAATTTGGGGGCAAGATGAGGATGTAAACTAATCCTTCTTTACATTAAAAGAAACAAAAAATGAATCCAGACTCTTATCTGAAGTCACAATGAGCAATGTTTTTTCCTAAGACCCGCCCCCCCCACCCCAGACCATATGTGACTTCCTCGGATGTGCCCTGTGGCTAAGACCATGTGGTTAACATGTGGCAACAAGCAAAAGCCTTACCAATAATAAAACCAACACGGCAAACCCAAATGTGGGCGATGATGCCTTTCTAAAATAGGTTTTCACGTTTGAAAATCTATATGGAAGCTGGCTAAGTCAATAACCTTCATGCCTCATTTTTAGATTAAACTATCTGTTTAATTAATCCAAGAAATGATGGAAAGGCTACTGCTGCTATGATTTTGGAGATATGACAAATTCGTGTTTTTTCTGTTAATGGGATTTTTAAAAGGCCTCTCTAACTTAGTGTTGATTCATGGAGAGCCGTATCTGCCCCTTTCCGAATTGCAACGTAAGACAAGTAATTTAGCACTTGAATGACGATAAAAATTCAAGAATCGGGAAGCTATCGAGTATGGAGAGTATGAATTCCAAAGACTCTCAGACCTTCCTGTGGGGTGTCCCACCACCCTAAACACAAGAGCGTCTTGAAGGACCCTTTTCTAAGCTCCTGAGAACCCCTGGCACATGGCCCGCCAGTCCCACTACCCCAGCACATGGCCCGCACAAGTACCCAACTCCATGCCCCCTCCATCCGCACCAAGGGCCTTTTCCCACATGGCCTCCTTCCAATAGGTTGCCGCCAAATCGACTCTCCGTCCCGCATTTCGCGACCCTCTAAGTCTCAGGGCCTCGGTCCCAAGGGCGCACGGGCCTTATTTGCTATAAGGCTGTGGCCTGGAGAGCGGCCCTGGCCCTAGGAGAGGCTCCGACTCGAGGTACCAGCTTCCCAGGACAGAAGGAAGGGCGGGAGGACCGCCTGACTGCAGGAGGCCGGAAACCCGGGTTTGAGGCGGCTGAGGCAACAGAGTACACCGCCTGACGCAGCAGCGGAGAAGGCCAAAGTGCGGCCGCCATCGGTCCCTCACCGCTCCCTACCATATTCGTCCGTCTCGGCCCGGGGCCTGCAGCATAGTTCCCCCCAGCTTCCACTCCCGGTCCTCACCTTCAGTGTCTGAGCAGGCCCGAAGCTGTAGAGACTCGAAGCGAGGCCGGCAGAAAGCGGCTCGAAGGTAGTGGCTGTTTATTTTCAGGGTCCTTGCCTGCGCCACACGCGGGTCTGCACACGGCCCTACACACGCCGCTGCACACGGCTCTCCTCCGCCTCGCCCACGCGGCCAATCAGCGCGCGGGGCGCGGACGTTCAGTCAGAGCCGCCAGCAGGGAGGGCCGCCCAACCCGAGCGCGGCGCGGCGCGGGGCGGGGCCGGAAGGCGGGGCGGGGCGGGGAGTGGCTCTCGTAAGCGCGCCGAAGCCTTTCCCGCCGTGCCCCGCGCGCATCCTTTCGTGCCTGGTATTCCAGGCCTCGGCCTGGCACCGCTTGGGCCTTTCTCGCTTATTCCGCGCCTCGCCTGACCAGGGGGAAATCTGTTTGTCCCCGCCTCGGTGATCTCTCCTGGCAGCACGCGACGAGGGTTGCCAGGGGACGGGTCTCGGTGCAGTTACTGTGATAAACGTGGGGCCGGGAAAAATTCCTGCCCCTTCTTGGGCTCTGAAAAGAGTATCTGCACTTAAATCCTTGGCTTGGCAACGCTTTTAGAGCCAGGCCCCATTTACTAATAAATCAGTTTGACTGTGAAGTCACGGAAGTGGCTGGGGCTGTAGACTACATTTGTTTTGGTCCCAAGATTTGTCTTCGGTTTTGTGTGAGCCAGGGCAGTGTCCAGAAGGCTTTCACGTCAGGTCACATATACCCCCGTCACTGTTAAAGTGCCTGATGAAGGAAAGGGGCCAGCCGTGAGGAGGGTGTGAAGATGGTGACAGGGTGGGTTGCATTTACACTTCACCGCCTCACAACAAACCTTCGGACACCTTTAGCACATTTATGAGTGACATTCCCTGGAACCTAACGTGTAATAGCAAGTGCCAGAAGAGAGAGCCATCTGGCCTGCGCTATCACATTCAGGATTGGTCTTTAGGTTTGGTATTTTCCCCAAAAGAGATTCTAAATGTAGTGATAGGTACTGCTAAATCAATTTCTAAAAATCACCTTTTAGTTCAACGTGAACTAAAAAATTACAGAATTTCATGTCCCATTTTGGTATGGCTTTTATTAAAAACATGGGGAAGAAAAAAAAGGAAGAGTCCCCAGTTTCTTAAGCTTTAAGAGGCCCTGAAATTACTATAGTTTCATACAAACCTAATGTGCAGCTTGAAGTTAGTATGCAACCCATGTTGTTGGTTGGTATGTCTCAGCAATGTACTTTTCATTCCTTTAATGACTATCTTATTTGAAATAAAGCGCACAGATCTATTAAGATGTTAAAACTGGGATCACAGTCCTTGTTTATGACATTAGTTTTGTCCGAGGCAGTGTAGACTCGAACTATGCTTTTGACCTTAGTCTCATCTCCTTGAATCCTCCCAGTCTCAAGGTTGTATGTCTTTTGAAATCTTGTGAGGAGGCAGTATAGCAGAGTGGTTAACAGCACAGGTATGGAGTCAAGCATTAAATCTTGGTTCAAATCGCTAGTGCTTACTTCCTAGTCATTGCAAAACATTTAGCAGATTGTGTTCAACAAGGGTAGTAGTTATCAAAGAGTGAATGTACCATTCTAAGGACTAGTGATTTTTAAAAAACTTGTTAACTAAGACAATTTAAAGTAAAAATATTTTTAAATTCAGTATGAATAGGCACCATTTCCAATAAAATTGAATTACTTAGCACATTATTGTTACATTTATTGGAGTTAACAATAATAATCACAGTATTTTGTTTTGATATAGTTTTGTTACCAAGAAGCTTACACAGCTTTATAGATTTCCCCTGACTGATTAATCTTTATAATATCTTGAGGTAAGGAGAAGTGTGGTAATCTCAGACACTTTTGTAATGATTTCTGAAGCCCTAACAGTGAGTCAATATAATGTGTCAAAAGTTCGGAAATAGGGGCGGCCAATTAGCTCAGTTGGTTAGAGCGCGGTGCTCATAACACCAAGGCTGCTGGTTTGATCCCTGCGTGGGCCACTGTGAGCTGCGTCCTCCACAACTAGATTGAAACAACTTGGAGCTGATGGGTCCTGAAAAAAAAAAAAAAAGTTCAGAAATAGCCAAAGTGAAACCAATGAATCACTAAAGTAGTAACTGGTAAAATTTTATTGTGCATACACCAAAAAGTCTGCAAACTGGGAGCATTCAAACCAAAACACAGAATGAGGCTCAGGGGTATACCATTAGAAAGCAGCTAATACAGTGAGAAAGTAGTGTCTTTGCAGTGATAGGTAATTAGGCTAAATTAATAGCAAAACTGGTTTTGTCTACTCAGGGAAACTTCAAGGCTGGTCTCTGCTTTCGATTTTAACAAATGCAAGAGGCTAGGTAGGAAGTATAGCTTGGGTGCATGCACGTGGTGCCAGGAGGACAAGTTAAAATTGTCATAGGAATAGCTTGGGTGCATGCACGTGGTGCCAGGAGGACAAGTTAAAATTGTCATAGGAACCATAAATTAATATTTTCTGACTTGATTTTTGTTTACCATTCCAACCACAGTACATAAAATGTTTGTTATTCATTATAGACCCAGGGAAGGAATGTTCCTAACATTTAAAAAAAATATTAGGGAGTGGGTGTGAAATAGAAATACTGGACATACTGTTCTCCTATAGATTTTAAAAGACAAGTAGAAGGAATGGAAACAATGTAGTTTTTGCTGCTTGGCTTTGGGAATAGTAACAGCTAATGGCTCTTTTCTACCTGGTATCCAGCTTTCTGTAATGACTATTATTAATAGAGGCAGACTGATCATGAAACATTTGACAGTCTCCAGAGAAGGTCTATAAAGAAATTTAACTACAGTGACTTGTGTTGCCTGGATATGACCTTGGGTACACTTATTCACTAGAGATGTTTGAAAATTAGAAAGAAAAAAGCCAACCTACTCAAAAGATAAACTGCCAACTGTATTTGAAGACAGAGGTTCCTATTTTATTTCCTTACCCTGGAAACGTGTTTTACCCCCCTTTTCCCTTCCAGTGTTCCATCTTACCCAGGTATTGTGCTCAGCATTGCAGGGATTACAAAGATGACCAGTTGAGACACAGACCTTGCCCTTGATCTTTAGGATGACAAGGGCCATAAGAAAGTATTAAGTGTCCCGAGAGAGGACCAGCTAAAATGCTATGATTCAGCATGATTCAGTATTCCTTAAAATGAGTAGTAGTTGAGTAGCAATACCTGCCAACTCTTAAATTCCACTAAAGAGCCCAACTGCATAGTAGACGCCTTAGCTTCTGCTGTTAAAAGAAGATGGTATGGTACATATCCTTCTAAACCCTTCCATGTCTTCTTTCCTCTGCTAGCAGGAAAATAGTCTCTGTGACTTTACTTGGAAAGTATGCAGCTAAGGTTAAGGAGAATAAATTGTTTCCAACTCTCCTGTCTGCTTCTGAAGCAGAAACACAGCTTACTAAGTTAAATCCTGAAATAGCCAATAGTTAATATATATAAAGTTTTTATAACAGTGCCTGGCATAGAGTAATTTCTATTAAAGTGTTATCCATTATGGTTGTTATTATCACTTAATGAGTGTTTACTATATGCCAGGCATTGCTTCTAACCTCTTTATAAGTTTTCACAAAACCCCTATGGGTACTTTTATTATCCCCATGAGGAAACAGATCCAGGGAATTTAAGTAGTCTGTCAAAGGTCATACAGTGAATAAATAACAGGGCAGGCTTCAAACAGAGGTAGCCCAAGTGCTTAAACACAAAGCTTCCAGCCTCCAAGTAGTTATTGAGACCTAATCCTACAATTTCCTATCAACTCCTTAAAGGGACAGTGTAGGGAATGTTAACCAAGATAAGGAAAATATGAAACACTAATAACTTAGTGAGCATTTCTTCAGTTGGCTTTGTCCTCTTTGACCTCAAATTGAAACTGTCTCTACTTCTGCAAACTAACTGGTAAAAGAAAAACATTATTTGCAAATAGTTTTTAAAAAGTCAGAGTAAAACCACCCATTCTTTTTTTTTTCTTAAGATGCATTCATTTAAAAAATTTTTTTCTCATCAAGCATCTACATTATTTAAACTTTGAAAAAGATAGGAATAGAAAAATAATGTTGTGTTTAAATTGTTTCCAAATAGTATTTTACAAGATGTTTTAAACTATTCTTTGAGAGAGCATTATAAAGCATAAAATGTGATCACACAGCTCTCCTAATCTACAAAATAATGTAATTGATTTTTAAAGATTAAATTGTCAAATAACTGTTAAATTCTTGGGTAAATTACAATCTAAGAGAGAGAAGAGTATTTAGTCTAATCTCAGAGTATTTAGTACAATCCTCCATTTTAAATGAGAATAGGAGATCTATAGAGTTGCACAAAGTTCCTACAAGTCCCCCCAAAATCTGATGTTTTTAACTAAACCAGGGGCCACTCACATATCATAAGGGACTTATAGCTATAATTATAATCTGATTAATCCAATTAATTGCAGTGGTGGTAAGAAAAAGGAGAGCCCAAATCTAATACTATATATTTATTCCATGTGTTTCTAGCCCTTTTCTTTGGAAATTAACACAAATGGCCATTCTAATTTATAAATTAGTCACTTGAGTGTTTGGCAAGGATGAACCAATAATTAATTTCTCAATCTTGAGAAATGTACTCAGACTTCAACTTAAGAAACATTAACTTTAGACTGTAAATTTTTATACTAGGAAAATGTCTTTCAATTATGCATTGTAACTACAAAAGAGAACATTTGAACTTATACCTGGTAATAGAATGGCTTTTAGGCAATTCAAATATTACAGATACAGTTAATGTTCCCTGTAGCCCTCTTCACCCCAAGTCCCATGTCTTTCCTTTCCTCCTGATATTAAAAAAATGGTGTATATACTTCTGGTCTATCTTTTATAATATGTACATTATAAAATTATATATCAAACCATACATAAACAATTACAAATGTTACATAAATTTTGCCATATCTTATTAATTTGATTGTGTTCTCTGACAAGAACATAATATCCACAAAGCAAGGACTGTGTGGATTTGTCTATTTTCTACTGTATTTTCGGGTTCCAGAACAGCTCCTTCTACAGAGTAGGCATTCAAATATTTTCTGAATAAATAAACATCTATCTGTATCTTGCTTTTAAAATTTGATATTATGTTTCTGATTTTATATATATATAGATAGATAGACATATCTTATCTAGTTTATTATTTTTCTGCTGTGTATTATATTTTATTTATCCATTCCCATATTGGAGGATATTTATGATATACTATTATAGACAATGTATTATAGACAATAAGCACTCTTGTTTACAGGTCTCTTGTTTACAGGACATGTGGGAGTGTCTGTCTAGAGTATACAAACCCAGAAGGAAAACAGGGCAATGAAAGGTGTGTATTTTAAATTTCACTGGTTGTCTGAAATATTACACTCAAAATTGGCCATATTGAATTATCCCACCAGCAGTAGATGAGGGCACCATGTTTATGAAATCTTTGCCAACACTTTATATTGTGAAATTATTTAAATTTTTGCCAATCTCATGAATGAAATGTGGTGTCTCTTGTTTGTGTGTGTGTTTTTATTAAGATAATGGTGTATTTCACATGTAGTAGAAAGAAATAATACCAAGAGATCCCAGTTTCTCCCAATGGTAGCATCTTGCAAAAGTATATTATAGGACAAAACAGGTAAATACTGTGCTCCCCTCTTCCCATAACCACATCAAAATTACAACTAAATTATAGAAAAATCAATCTGGAGAACCATCTGAAGACTACCTGAACAGAAGTTCTATAACTAAGGATATAAAGAAGTGACATCGAAATGGATAGGAGGGGTGGAGACTCAAAATAGGCTGGTCCTATACCCATTTGTTGTTGTTGAGAATCCGGAGGGATATCGCAGCTGTAGAGGTCCCGGTGGAGAGTGAGGTGTCCCAGCCCACCACCATGCTCACCAGCCTAGGGATCCAGTGCTGGGAAGAGGCATCTCATGGCAGCTGGCTGTGGAAAGTGGCAGGGACTTTGTCCTGGTGAGACAAAGGGCTGCTGGAAACTCAGGCGTTCTGCTAAAGGACTTGCACACAGACACACTTGTTCTCAGACACTCGCCCTAAGCTCCAGCAAAGGGACAGCAGCTTGAAAGGTGCCAGAGACATAGCGAGAGAAACTGAACTGAGTGGCTTCAGAGCAAGGGCTAGAGGGACAGCTGCCAAAGTGCCTGTGTTGAGCCCAGCCCACACACAGCTGGTAGGCACAGGCAGGTGCCAAATCTGAATCTGCATCAACCTGGCGATGGCCCCACCCTGGTGACTCCCTAAGTCTCCACCCAATCCAACTTATGTACCATCATTGGCCCTTTCAGTGGCTGTGTCTCTGGGGCAACTGGCCTCAGTCCAAGCTGCAAACTTTCTTAAAATCTCTCCAGGGTCTCCAGGCCTCAAGCAAGTGACAGCTGCCTTGGTGTACCCTGTGGCTTAGGCCCAGGCTGGCAATAGTGAGCCTTGGGTCATAGTGTGACATCTCCCAGGTGCCACTGAGATTAACAGAAGTACCTACCAACCATGGTCACTTTGTAGTTCCTACCAGGTGGCCCAAGGCCAGGCACAGGCAGTAGCTGACCTTGGCCTGTACCAGAACCCCTCTCAAAAGGCCCCAGAACCAAATCTGGTGGTGGCCTTCTGACCACTATCTGATTAGCACCACAAACAGAACACCCAAAGACTGGTCTCAGCAGGCACCAGAGTCTTATGGGGCAAATCAAGCTCCATGGGGTCAGCCCCCACTGTGGTAATGGACAGTTCTGATAGCCAGTCAGTCTGAGGGTCAATTCCACCCACCAACATACCAACAGAAATCAAGGCTCAACTACAACAACAGGGCACACGCAACACACATAAGAGAAACTCCTGGAGCACTGGGCTCAGGTGACCAGGGAGACTGTGCCACTGGGGTCCACAGGACACCTACTACATAAGGCCACCCTGTCAAGACTGGGAAGCATAGCAGATCTACCTAACACATAAAAACAAACACAAGGAAGAGACAAAATGAGGAGACAAAGAAACATGTCTCAAATAAAAGGACAGGATAAAATACTAGACAAAGAACTAAATGAAGTGGAAGAAAGCAATCTATCAGATACAGAGTTCAAAAAACTGGATATGAGGATGCTCAACAAACATAGTGGAAGAATAAATCAACTCAGTGAGAATTTCAACAAACAGATAGTAAACATAAAAAAAAGGACATAGAGCCCATTAAAAAACCCAGTCAGAAGTGAAGAATATAATATTAGTTTGGTGCAAAAGTAATTGTGGTTTGAAAGGTTAAAAATAATTGCAAAAACTGTAATTACTTTTGCACCACCCTAATAAATGAAATGGAGAATACTCTATAAGGAATCAATAGCAGATTAGATGAAGCAGAGGATCGAATCGGCAATTTGGAAGACAAGGTAGCAGAAAACATCCAATCAGAACAGCAAAAAGAAAAAAAAAATTAATGGGGATAACTTAGGGGACCTCACGGGCAACATCAAGTTAACAAACTTCACATCATAGGGGTACCAGGAGAAGAGAGAGAGCAAGGGATGGAAAACATATTTGAAGAAACAATGACAGCAAACATCCCTAACCTGGAGAAGGAAATAGACATGCAAGCCCAGGAAGCACAGAGAGTCTCAAACTAGGTGAAACCAAACATGCCTACACCAAGACACATCGTAATGAAAATGCCAAAGGCTAAAGACAAAGAAAGAATCTTAAAAGCAGCAAGAGAAAAGCAGTTAGTTATATACAAAGGAGCTCCCATAAGATTGTCAGCTGATTTCTCAACAGAAACTTTACAGGCCAGAAGGGATTGGCACAGAATAAAGGGATGAAAAGCAAGGACCTACAATCAAGACTACTCTCCCCAGCAAAGCTATCATTTAGAACCAAAGAAGAGAGAAAGAGTTTCCCACACAAGAAAAAGCTAAAGAAGTTCATAACCACCAAACCAGTCTTACAAGAAATGTTAAAGCTTCAAGAAGGAGAAGGAGAAGGAGAAAGAGAAGGAGAGGAATGACATCATAGAAATGGCTGCATGAGGTGGGCTTCTTGACTTCTCCCCCAGAAGTTACCACAAATTGAACATCTATAACTCATCAAAGGATTCTCTGCTCATCATACAGAACAGCTAAGAGACACACATGAGGATTACCTGAAGGAGGGGAAACCAGGTGAGTGGGGGAAGAGGGGAGGAAGAAGCGTGGAGACATAGCCCACAGCCGCAGCGGCAGAGATGCAGAGCCCCAGGATACAGACAGGAGATCGCAATAGCCAGGCTATGTGCTCTCTCCCTGCACCCCACAGCCCAGCCTAGAGATCAGCATATAGAATGGCGGTGCCCAGCTTTCGAGGCACAGACTTCAGCTGAGAACTGTGACTGGGCTCTCTTGGTCAAACAGAAAGCAGAAAAAACTCCATACCTGGACCGCTCCCCCACTCTCCCACAGCTCTCCAAACCCCACCTTTCCAGAGTCTTAAGCTGGTCCCTGAACGGAAAGGAATAGTATCAGGTTACACAGGAGTTGCAGCCCTCAAGAACTGGAAAAAGCCCATCTGCAGCTGTGACTGAGGGAAAAGGCTGGGAAGAGTGTGACACTGCTGGGCAGGCCAGGGAGACAAAGGCACATGCCTCCCCAGCACCCACCATTTCTGGGCAGCTCCCAGCAGTTAGAGCTCCCAGCTCTAACTGGGAGCAGTTATGCTCCCAGAAATTAGAGCTGCTGAGACAAACGCAGGTGTCAGCAGCAGGTGGCAGAGGCATCCCTGGGCTTTCAGAAGCTCAGAAATCTCATGCCCTCCACACCCCCCAACGGAAGAATTACCCTAAGACCCAGGGAAGAAGCCCACCTCCCGGTGGCGGGCTGTGGTGCTCTCAGCACACATTTGTGCAGGTGAGAGCAGGAACTGCACTGACTTTGAAAACCTACCAACCACACCGCATAGCCCCACCCATCTAGAACAACATTGCCAGGGTCACTCTAGGCGCCAGTGTATGGCTCTGCCTCCACAAGATGCACAGGAGTTTTTGTACAGCAGAGGACACAACCTAGAGATAGCTTGGTGGACTTAAGCAAAGACTGGGGCTCTTTTTTTGTTTTTATTTTATAATTATTATCATATATATTTTTTTCTCCTTTCTCTCTCTCTTTTCATCTTTCTTTTCCTTGCTCTACTTTTTCTCCTTCTTTCCATTTTTCTGTATTGATTTTTTTGGGGTGGGGCGTGTTGCTATTTTTTGTTTTGTTTTGGTTTTTGGTTTTTATATTTTTGATACTTTTGTTTGTGTTGAGTGTTGGTTGTCAGTTGGTTTTTACATGTGGGTGTATTTGTTTGTTGTTGTTATGCTTGTAGGTTTGTTTTGTCCTGAAATCGCCCTGCACAAGGGCCCAGCCCAAGTGGCACAAGAATGAACACACCCAGAAGCCAATTCCACACCAAACAAGAGCATTGCTGGGTTTGACCTACAAGTGACACACCCAAAGGGAATTCCCTACAGGTACAAGAGCCCAAAGCAGCCAAGCCTCATCTGAGGGGGTCAACCCTCACATAGCAGCTCATATACTGTGGGCATAGCCTATTCTCACAGCTAGTCAGCCTGGGAATCAATCCTTCCCACTGACAAGTCAAAAGCAAAGCTCAACTTCAACGGGAGAATACATACAACACAAGGAACACCTCTGGAGCACATGCACAGGAGAATAGGGAGACTATGCAATTCAAATATAAAGGACACGTATTACATATGTCCACCCAGCAAAGACTGAGAGACCTAGGGATCTACCTAATACATCGAAGCAAACACAGGGGGTCAGCCAGAATGAGGAAACAAAGAAACATGTCCCAAATAAAAGAACAGAAGAAACCTCCAAAATTGGAAATAAATGCAATAGAGGTAACCAACCTATCAGAGACAGAGTTTAGAACACTGATAAGAATGTTTAAGGAACTTAGTGAGAACATAAAGGACAGAGAAATCATTAAAAAAACACCAGATAGAACTAAATAATACAATAACTGAAATAAAGAACACATTTGAAGGAGTTACCAGCAGATTAGATGAAGGAAAAGATCAAACCAGCAATTTAGAAGACAAAATAGCAGCGATCACCCAATTGGAACAACAAAAAGAAATAAGAATAAAATATAATGAAAATAGTTTAAGAGACCTGTGGGATAACATCAAGCACAACAACACGTGCATCATAGGAATACCAGAAGGAGAAGAGAGGGAGCAAGGGATCGAGAACATATTTGAAGAAATAATGAGCAAAAACTTCCCTAACCTGGTGAAGGAAATCAAAACACAAGCTCAGGAAGTACAGAGAATTCCAACCAATAGGAACCCAAACAGGCCCACACATTACAGTTAAAACGACAAAGGTTAAAGGCAAAGAAACAATACTAAAAGCAGCAAGAGACAGACAGCAAGTTACTTACAAGTGTGCTCCCATAAGACGATCAGCTGACTTTTCCACAGAAATTCTGCAGTCCAGAAGGGAGTGGCAGGACATATTCAAAGTGATGAAAAACAAAAAAGGTCTACAACCTAGATTGCTTTATCCAGCAAGGCTATCATTTAAAATCGAAGGAGAGATAAAAGAGCTTCCCAGAAAAGAATAAGCTAAAGGAATTCATTACCACCAAGCCATCGATGCAGGAAATGTTAAAAGGGCTTCTGTAAGCAGAAAAAAGATGAAAACAATCTAATGATTGAAGACTAGAAATACAAATAACAGTGTATTAAACGGTTGCTGGCGCAGCAAGCTTGCTGTGAACTTCCTCGGTCTCCGGCTTTTACTGCTGTGTTTGCCTGTTTGCTCTCATCCCATGAAGCCTAAACCCACTACACCTTCCTCTTTCCCTTAGTCGTTGTGACACCGCCACCATGTTCGAGATGCGCCTGGTCCAGGGCTCCATCCTAGAGGCACTTAAGGACCTCATCAACGAGGCCTGCTGGGACATCAGCTCTAGCAGCGTGAACTTGCAGAGCATGGACTCACCCTGCGCTCCAAGGGCTTCCACACGTACCACTGCGACCACAACCTGGCCATGGGTGTGAACGTTACTAGCATGTCCAAAATCCTAAAGTGTGCCAGCAATGAAGACATCATTACACTAAGGGCTGAAGATAATGTGAACATGTTGACATTCGTTTTTGAAGCTCCAAATCAAGAAAATCTTTCAGACTATGAAATGAAGTTAATTGATTTAGATGTTGAACAACTTGGGATTCCAGAACAAGAATATAGCTGTGTTGTAAAGATGCCTTCTGGTGAATTTGCACGTGTATGCCGAGATCTCAGTCATATTGGAGATGGTATTGTAATTTCCTGTGCAAAGGATGGAGTGAAATTTTCTGCAAGTGGAGAACTTGGAAACGGAAATATTAAGTTGTCACAAACAAGTAATGTCGATAAAGAAGAGATGAATGAGCCAGTTCAGCTAACTTTTGCACTGAGATACCTGAACTTCTTTACAAAAGCCACTTCACTCTCTCCTACAATAACACTCAGTATGTCTGCAGATGTACCCCTTGTTGTAGAATATAAAATTGCTGATATGGGACATTTAAAGTACTATCTGGCTCCCAAGATCGAGGATGAAGTAGGATCTTAGGCGGTCTTAAAATCCAAGAAAATAAAACTATGCTCTTTGAGAACTGCTTCAGAGATTCCAACATGTCCTTAAGTCTCCTGTCACCAAATTTGTACCTCTGCATACATATGTAGATAATTCCAGTATGTCCTTAAGTCTCTTCTGTCACCAAATTTGTACCTCTTTGAGTACATATGTAGATAATGTTTTCTGTAAATATCCTATTTTTTTTTGTCCATTCTTGACAGTTTGTTAAAAGGTTAAAGTCCTAAGTCAAATCTGGTCTTGTTAACCTAGAATTACTTCTGACTTATATAGAAATACTCCTTAGGATTTTTATATAACAAAGAGTTTTGACTATTAATGCAGTTTTAAGAATTGTTTTCAATTTAAATAAAAGTTATTTGAATTTTAAACATCATAGGACAGTGCCTTCATTTGGACCATGACTGTTGCAAGTATTATGGGAATTCACAGCTAGTGCTACCTTTGTGTGTAACTGTTTACTTTTTAAGTCTAGAGCAGTCAGATATAAATACATTAGATACAGCCATAAAAAGTAACTACAGATACAGGTGATAAGATATTTTGGGGGATTCATTTGCCAAACTTAATTTGGTATTCTAACTTGAGCTCAATAAATGAACAGGGGAGAACAAATCCTACGTATTTCATTCTTTTGTCATTTTGTTAGCAAAAACTAACATTTTTTGAGAAGCTTTTAATATGCTCAAAGTTTTGTGGGTTTTGTAACACTAGCATTGTTAAAGAGCAGTGTTTCTTTAGCCTAGAGAACCTTGTACAATTGAGAACACTGAGTCAAACTCTAAGGTCCTAACTTTCTTTTCATAAAACTCTATGGTGTTAACTTCTGTTTCCCTGTTGTAAATACCCTCCATCTTAGCCAGAATGTGCACATACTGGGTCTGCTGGTACTGAGTTGTAGCCTTTTCTCCTTTTCCCGAATAAATCTTTTTCGTGATGGGGAAAAAAAAAAAAAGAAATACAAATAACAAAATGGCAATAACTATGTACCTATCAATAATCACTTTAATTGTAAATGGATTAAATGCTCCAATCAAAAGACATAGGGTGGCTGAGTGGATAAGAAAACATGACCCTTGCATATGCTGTATACAAGAGACTCACCTCAGATCAAAGGACACACAGGCTGAAAGTAAAGGGATGGAATAAGATATTTCATGCAAATGGAAATGAGAGAAAAGCTGAAGTTGCAATACTTATATCTGACAAAATAGCCTTTAAAATGAAGAATATAATAAAAGACAAAGAAGGGCACTATATAATAATAAAGGGATCAATCCAACAATAGGATATAACCCTAGTAAACACCTATGCACCCAACATAGGAGCACCTAAATATATAAAAAAGATATCGACCAACATAAAGACAGAGATCAACAGTAATACTACCATAATGGGGGACTTCAACACACCACTGACAACAAGGGAAAGATCCTCCAGACAGAACATCAATATGGAAATAGCAGCCTTAAATGACACATTAGACCAGTTGGATTTAATCGATATTTTTAGAGCTTTCACCCCAAAGCTGCAGAATATACATTCTTCTCGAGCACACACAGAACATTTTCCAAGATAGAACACATGTTAAGCCACAAAACAAGTCTCAATAAATTGAAGAAAATTGAAATCATATTAAGCGTCTTCTCTAACCACAATGCTATGAAATTAGATATCAAATACAAGAAAAAACTGGAAGACACACAAATACATGGAGGCTGAATAACATGTTACTAAATAATGAATGGCTTAATATTGAGATCTAGGAAGAAATCAAAAGATACCTCGAGACAAACAAAAATGAAAATACAACAACCCCAAATCTATGGGACGCAGCAAAAGCAGTCCTAAGAGGGAAATTCATAGCAATGCAGGCCTACCTAAAGAAACGAGAAAAATCTCAAATCAACAGTTTATCCTTACACCTAAGGGAACTGGAAAAAGAACAGCAAAATAAGCCCAAAGGGAGTACAAGGAAGGAGATAATAAAGATCAGAGCGGAAATAAATGAAATAGTGACCAAAGAAAACCCAACAAACCACAAAAGATCAATGAAACCAAGAGCTGTTTTTTTCAAGATAAACAAAATCGACAAACCTCTAGACAGACTCATCAAATTAATAAAAAATAAAATCAGAAATGAAAGAGGAGAAGTGACAACAGACACCACAGAAATATGAAAAAATTACACCAACAAATTAGACAACCTGGAAAAAATGGATAATTTTCTAGAAGCATACAACCTTTCAAAGCTAACTCAAGAAGAAACAGAAAATCTGAATAGACTGATTACTACCCATGAAATTGAATCAGTAATGAACAAGCTCCCAACAAACAAAAGCCCTGGACCAGATGGTTTTACAGGTGAATTGTACCAAACATTTAAAAAAGAATTATCATCTATTCTCCTCAAGCTCTTCCAAAACATCCAGAAGGATGGAAGGCTCCCAAACTCTTTTTAACAGGCTACTAACACCCTGATCCCAAAATCAGACAAAGACATTATAAAGAAAACTACTGGCCAATATCCCTAATGAACACACATGCAAAAATCCTCAACAAAACATTAACAAACAGAATTCAGCAACACATTAAAAAGATTATACACCACGTCCAAGTGGGATTCATTCCTGGTATGCAAGGTTGGCTCAATATCCACAAATCAATTAATCAAGCGCTGCCTAGGATGTGGAGAAAAGGGAACCTTCGTGCACTATTTGTGGATTGCAGATTGGTGAAGCCAGTATGGAAATCAATATGGAGGTATCTCAAAAAACTGGAATGGAACTACCTTATGACCCAGCAATTCCACTCCTAGGTACCTATCCAGAGAAGTCCAAAACATTAATTTGAAAAATTTATGAACCCCTATGTTTATTGCAGTGCTATTCACAATAGCCAAGACATGGAAACAACTGAAATGCTCACGGTAGATGACTGGATTAAGAAATTGTGGTACATTTATACAATGGATTATTACTCAGCCATAATGAAGAATGAAATCTTACCATTTGCAACGATATGGATGGACCTAGAGAACATCATGCTAAATGAAATAAGTCAGATGGAGAAAAACAAATACCATATGATCTAACTTATATGTGGAATCTAAAGAAAAGAATAAATGAACAAACTAATCAGAAACAGTCTCAGAGATATAGAGAAAAAAACTGATGGTTGCTAAATGGGAGGGGGTGGGGATGAGGGAGAACGTGAGGAAACTAGAAAGCACAAATTGGTGACCACAAGGATATGAAAGACAGTTTGGAAAATATAATCAATAATGTTGTAAAGATTTTGTAGGGTATCCAATGGACACTTGTCTTATTAGGGAGACCACTTCATGGACAGTGTAGATGCCTGACCACTGCAGTGTACACCTGAAGCTGAAGCTGAATAATAGTGAATGTCAAAGATAATTTAATATATATGTATATAGTCGCAGGATGTAGAGTACAGCATAGGCAATAGAGTCAGTGGAATTGTAACAGCTATATACGATGTCAGAGAGGTAGTAGATTGGGGCCTGGGGGTTATCATTTTGTGAGGGGTATGAATGTCGAACTATTACATTGTTTTGTACACCTAACCAAAACTAACCGAAAAAAAGAAGAAGAGGAGAAGGAGGAGTAGGCAGAGGAGGAGGAAGGGGAAAAAAAGAACATAAATATGAGTCATAAAATGACAATAACTATATACCTATCAATAATCACATTAATTATAAATGGATTAAATGCTCTAATGAAAAAACATAGGGTGGATGAATACATAAGAAAATAAAACCCATACATATGCTTTATCCAAGAGACTCATTTCAGATAGAAAGACACACACAGGATGAAAATAAAGAGATGGAAAAAGATATTTTATGCAAATGGAAATAAAAAATTAGCTGGGGTAACTATATTTATATCAGAAAAAGTAGGCTTTATAACAAAGGGTATAACAAGCGAAAAAGAACACTACAAAATGATAAAGAGCTTATCAAACAAGAGGATATAACCCTTGCAAACATTTATGCATCCAACCTAGGAGCACCTAAAATTATAAAGCAAATATTGATGGATATAAAAGGAAAGATTGACAAAATAAAGTAATTGTAGAGGACTGTAACACCCCACTGAGATATGGCTAGACTTTCCAGACAGAAAATCAACACAGAAACAGTGGCCTTAGATGACACATTAGGCCAGATGCGCTTAGTTGATATTTTTCAGGACATTTCACCCAAAAGCAGCAGAATATACATTCTTTTCAAGTGCATATGGAATATTTTCCACGATAGACCACATGTTAGGTCACAAAACAAGTCTCAATAAATTAAAGTAGATTGAAATCATACCAACCACAATAGTATAAAACTAGAAGTCAATTACAAGAAGAAAACTGAAAAACCTACAAACACATGGAGGCTAAAAAACATGCTAGTAAACAATGAATGGGTTACCAATGAGATCAAGGAAGAAATCAAAAAATACCTTAAGAGAAATGAAAATGAAAATACAATGACCCCCAAACTTATGGGACACAGCGAAAGCAATCCTAAGAGGGAAGTTCGTAGCAGTAGAGGCCTACCTCAAGAAACAAGAAAAATCACAAATAAACAATCTAACCCTACAACTAAAGGAAATAGAAAAAGAACAGCTAACAAACCCAAAGTGAGTAGAAGGAAGGAAATAATAAAGATTAGATAAGAAATAAATAAAGTAGGTCCAACAAAAAAATACAAAATATCAATGAAACCAATAACTATTTATTTGAAAAGATAAACAAAATTGATAAACCTTTAACGAGACTCAACAAGAAAAAAGAGCGAAGACCCAAATAAATAAAATCAGAATGAAAGAGAAGTGATAACTGGCACTACAGAAATACAAAGGATTATAATAAAATATTACAAAGAATGTATGCCAACAAATTGGACAATCTGGATGAAATTGATAAATTCCTAGAAACAAACAATCTTCCAAGATTGAGTCAAGAAGAAACAGAAAATCTAAACAGACCAATAACTACTAATGAAATCATATCAGTAACCAAAAAACAAAAGTCCTGGACCAGATGGCTTCCCAGGTAAATTTTGTCAAACATTCAAAGAAGAATTAATGTCTATCCTTCTCAAACTATTCCAAAAAATTCAAGAGGCGGTAAGGCTCTTAAATTTATTATGCAAAGCCAGTATTACCCTGATTTCAAAACCAAACACATTGCGAAAAAAGAAAATTATAGACCAATATCCATGCAGAACATAGATGCAAAAATCCTTAACAAAATATTAGCAAACAGAATTCCAGCAATATATTAAAAACATTATTCACCATAATCAAGTGGGATTTATTGCTGCGATGCAAGGTTGATTCCATATGCACAAATCAACTACTGTGATACACCACAGAAATGAAATAAAGGATAAAAATTGTATAATTATATCAATAGATGCAGAAAAAGCATTTGGCAAAATCCAGCATCTATTTATGATAAAGTGGGAATAGAGGGACCATACCTCAACGTAATAAATGATATATATTACAAAACCTTAGTTAACATCACTCTCATTGGGCAAAAGCTAAAAGTGTTTTCCTTAAGATCAGGAACAAGACAAGGATGTCCCCTGTCACCACTTTATTCAACGTAGTACTGGAAGTCCTAGTCACAGCAATCAGTCAAGAAAAAGAAATAAAAGTCATCCACATTGCAAAGGAAGAAGTAAAACTGTCATTATTTGCAGAGAGAAACCTGAAATCTCCACAAAAGTACAATTAGAACTGATAAATGAATTCAGAAAAGTAGTAGGATACAAAATTGATATTCAGAAATCAGTTGCATTTCATACAGGAATAATGAGCTATTAGAAACAGAAATTAAGGAAACAACCCCATTTACCCCATAAAGAAAATGCCTACAAATAAATTTAACCAGAGTTAAAAGACCTGTACTCAGATAATTATAAGACATTGAAGAAAGAAACTGAAGAAGATACAAATCAGTGGATGAATATACCCTGCCATGGGTAGGAAGAATTAAAATTGTTAAAATGTCCATAATTTCCAAGGTACATAGATTTGATGAAATCGCTATCAAAATACCAATGGCTTTTTTTTTCACAGAACTAGGACAAATGAATCTAAAATCTATAAGGAACCACAAAAGATCCTCAATAGCCATATCATTCTTGAGAAAGAAAAACAAAGCTGGAAGTATCATGCTACCTGATATCAAACTATACTACAAGGCTATAGTAATCAAAACAGCATAGTCCTGGAATAAAAATAGACACATACATCAATGGACTAGAACAGAGAGCCCAGAAATAAGCCCACGCCTAAATGGTCATCTAATCTATGACAAAAGAGGCAAGAATATCCAATGGGGTAAAGATAGTCTCCTCAATAAATGGTGCTGGGAAAACTGGACAAATACATGTAAAAAAAAAAAAAAGAAAGTAGACCTCCTTCCTACACTACACACAAGAATAAACTCAAAATGGATTAAAGGCTTAAATCTAAGTCCCCGAAGCACAAAACTCCTAGAAGAAAACATAAGCAATAAAGTCTCTGACATTGCTCTTAGTAATGTCTTTTCTGGATGTGTCTCCTTAGGCAAGAGAACCAAAAGAAAAAATATAAAAATGCATCAACCTAAAAAGTTTTTGCATAGCAAAGGAAACCATCAACAAAATGAAAAGACAACCTATCAATTGGGAGAAGATATTTGCCAATGATACATCTGAAAAGGGGTTAATATCCAAATTTATAAAGAACTCATATAACAACCCCAAAAAGACAAACAAGCCAATTAAAACATGGGTGAGGATCTGAACAGACATTTCTCCAAAGAGACATACAGGTGACCAAGAGTCAGATGAAAAGATGCTCAACATCACTAATCATCAGAGAAATGCAAATTAAAACCACAATGAGATATCTCACACTGTCAGAATGGTTATCATCAATAAATCAACAAACAAAATGTGTTGAAAGGGAACCCTTGTGCACTGTTGGTGGGATTGCAAATTGATGCAGCTAGTATGGAAAACATTATGGAGGCGCCTCTAAAAGTTAAAAATAGAACTACCTTGTGACCCAGCAATTTTTTGTCTGAGTATTTACCAAAGAAATCCAAAATACTAATTTGAAAAGATATATACACCCCCATGTTCATTTAAGCATTATTTACAATAGCCAAATATGTAAGCAATTTAAATGCACATCAGTAGATGATTGGATAAAAAAAGATTTGGTACATATATACAATGGAATATTACTGTCATAAAAAGAATGAAATCTTGCCATCTGCAACAACTGGATGGACCTAAAGGATATTAAGCTAAGTGAAATAAGTCAGACAGAGTAAGACAAATACCACATGATTGCCCTTATATGTGGAATCTAAAGAACAGAATAAACAAGCAAACAAAACAGAAATAGACTCAGATATACAGAGAAAAAAAAACTGATGGTTGCTAGATGGGAGGGGTGCAAAAGGTGAAGGTGTTAAGAAGTACAAATTGACAGTTACAAAATGGTCATGGGGATGTAAATGATAGCATAAGGAATATAGTCAATAATATTGTAATGACTATGTATGGTGCTAAACTTGTCAGCAGGATCTCTTTGCAAATTATGTGTCTAACCACAATGCTGTACTTCTGAAACTAATATAAAATAATATTGAACATCAACTGCAATTGAAAATAAAATAAATTCATGTAAGGCAAAACAAAGAGACATGTAGAAATGTGTTCCTATTTTGGCATAGTAGAAACAATTGTATAGACAAAAATTAAGATGGACTAAGTTCTGACAATGAAGTTCGTAAACTCATCCTAGAAAAAGTGCTACATACCTCATTGCTGAATATCACTATGGTCACCTTCGAAGTACTCTCCTTGGGAAGCTATGCATTGATGCCAGTGCCAACCCTGTTCCCCGAAAATAAGACCTAGCTGGACCATCAGCTCTAATGTGTCTTTTGGAAAAATTATAGTAAAATAAGACTGGGTCTTATAACATAATACTATAATATAATACTGGGTCTTATATTAATTTTTTGCTCCAAAAGACGTAATAGAGCTGATTGTCTGGCTAGGTCTTATTTTCGGGGAAACATGGTAATCCACCCTTCAAAGCAATTTTGGAACTCTTTCTGGAACGGTCATCAGAGCTGTCATTACCCTTGATGTCCTGAATGTCATCAAAATGTCTTCCTTTCAATATTTCCTTTACCTTCGGGTAAAGAAGTCATTGGGGGCCAGATCAGGTGAGTAGGGAGGATGTTCCAATACAGTTATTCGTTTAATGGCTAAAAACTCCCTCACAAACAGTGCTGTGTGAGCTGGTGCATTGTTGTGATGCAAGCGCCAGGAATTGTTGGCGAAAAGTTCAGGTCATCTAACTTTTTCCATGCAGCCTTTTCAGCACTTCCAAATAGTAAATTTGGCTAACTGTTTGTGCAGTTGGTACAAATTCATAATGAATAATCCCTCTGATATCAAAAAAGGTTAGCAACATCATTGCAACAAGTTCGCAAATTTAATTGTCAGCCCTTGTATATCTAAAAATGATTATTATTCTTTTTATTGTGGAATACTGGGGAACAGTGTGTTTCTCCAGGGCCTATCAGCTCCAAGTCGTTGTCCTTCAGTCTAGTTGTGGAGGGTGCAGCTCATCTTCAAATCCAGCCACCGTTTTCAATCTTAGTTGCAGGGGGCGCAGCCCACCATTCCATGTGGGAATCGAACCCGCGACCTTGGTGTTATGAGCACCGCGCTCTAATCTGGTTGCCCTTCCTGGAAGCTCAGCAGCAGCTCGTTGTCTTCAATCTAGTTGTAGAGGGCACAGCTTACTGGCCCATGTGGGAATTGAACTGGCAACCCTATTGTTCAGAGCTCAAGTTCTAACCAATGAGGCATTTGGCCCCCCTAAAAATTATTTTTAAGTGACTTGATTTCAAAGCCACTATTAAGGATTCTTTTTACTATCCCTATTTATCCATATATAAGATAACCACAATATCAACATTTTTAAGTGGATTTGGAAACAAAGCCATTGACAGTAAAATTGTTTGCATTAAATTTTATAATATTTTTTAAAAAGCATATTACAATATTACAATCTGGATATTGAAATTAATACAGCCCACCAATTTTGTTCAGATTTCCCGTTTTACTTGCATTCTGTGTGTGTGTGTGTGTGTGTGTGTGTGTGTTTTACTTAGTTTTATACAATTGTATCTCACAT
Organism: Rhinolophus ferrumequinum; assembly: GCF_004115265.2. Lineage (NCBI taxonomy): Eukaryota > Metazoa > Chordata > Mammalia > Chiroptera > Rhinolophidae > Rhinolophus > Rhinolophus ferrumequinum. The sequence continues at coordinate 349,491 of NC_046302.1, forward strand.
GTCGGTCTGTATATCCACCTCTACACTCAAGATACAGAACAGTTACACCACCACATTCACTCCTGTTGCCCCTTTATAGCCACGTTCCTTCCACGCCCTCCTGTTCTCCAGTTCCAGTGTGTCGTCCTTTCAAAAATGTTATATAAATGGAATCATGCAGTATGTAACCTTTTGGGATTGGCTTTTTTTCACTCAGCATAATTCCCTGGAGAGTCACTGAGTTGTATGTATCAACAGTCCACTCCTTTTCTTGTTGAGTAGTGTTCAGTGGTATGAATCGACCAGTTTGTTTAACCATTATCCATGGAAGTACTTCCTATGCTGTTTCCAGTTTTGGGATATTACAAATACAACTGTACAATATTCATGTACAGTTTTTTGGTTTGAACATGAATTTTTATTTGGTATCTCATTTTTTCATTTATTTCCAATTACCAGTGAGGTTGAACATCTCTTCATATATTTGTAGGCTATTCAAGTTTCCTCTTTTGAGAAGGGCCAATTTTGCTCATTTTTGTCATTTGGTTATTGCCTTTTTCTTACTGCACTGAATGAGCTCTGTATATATTTTCAATACCAATCCTTTGTCAGTTATACAAGATTGTATGTGTTGACATTTTGGTGAGCATTTTTTCTCAAAGTGATGTGAAGTTTAGGGATTGACAGAGAATTTCTGAAACTTGGATTTGGATCACTGATGATGGGACAGAGAAGTTCCACTTAGTGAATGTCATTCAGGGTTTCCCACATTGAGTTCGGGGAGACTGCTGCACCCCTACACTTTGTAGCATTGCCTTCGCATCTGTTAAATGCCAGCAATGTGCTTAAATGGTGGCATGTTGGATACTAGACAAAACTTATCAAAACTTCTGCTTGCTTGAGGACAAATGCCACGAGCCCTTAGGTTTGTTTTTAGCAAATCCTTTACATAATTTTTGGAGGACTTTCAGATGTATTTACTGCATTACATAACCATATTTTTCAGCATTTTGACCAGCCCTCAGAAACTGCTGACATCGTGATTTACTATTTCACTGGTGTTTCCATTTTCCCAGCACTGCAGCCAGAATTTAGAATTCTGACTCACCCTTCAGAGAGCCACAGAGAATGCTGATTATTCTGGTATGGTCAATGCTCACAAAGCGACTTTGAAAGGGGAAATAACTCTTGGACATGCCAAAGTCAGGGCAATTTCAGGTAATAGTGAGGCTTTTTCTTTTCTTTCTTATCTGCTCAGCTGCTTATTCTTTCTCCCTTGACAGAAACAGAAGCCACATTTCTGTAATCCTGGCCACGAAGCTGTGGATTATACAAGCTGGCTTGGCCAGTACTGTCCTGAGCTCAGTGAGTTGTCTTTTCCATTTAAACCAAGAGCACACTGAGTGCCTGCTGTGGCGTGATGCCTACAGTAAAATGGTCTGCATAGCTGAGTTAACAGTTCCAAATTTAGCTCTCATTTTGATAAATTACTTTATAAAACTTTCCCTGATAAAATTATCTTGACTAGTTTATTTATATGAACATTGCAATTCCCCAAATTACTAACAGAGAAAACTGATATACAAAGTTTCTTGTAATTTCCCCTGAAACCAAAGCAAAAACTATAGCAAGTAGTAGGATTTCTAGGAGTGTGAGGTTTATACCTATGTTATACAAATAAATGTTAAGGAAAACAGGCTTTGGACATTTTCAGTACATTGTGGTGAGGAATAAATATGGTATAATACATGAAAATCCTTTGCAAATTCCAAAGCGTTTTATGAAGGTAAAATAATATTAAGATCAGTTTCTGTCAGCCTGCTACATCTGAGTCACAAAATTCCTTTTCCCCATTGATTTATTATATATAAGGAAAATATTTTGGACACGTGAATAGTCAATCATAGTATTTCTCTTGCATATAAAGAATCACTAGAAGTAATTTTTCCTTTTATTTAGATGTTGCTTTCCCCATTTGATGCAATAAAAGTTCTCAGGAGACTAAAACCAAAGGTTTATCCAAAATGAAGTTTTCTTTGGGTGATACAGAATTCAAAGACAGCTCTGGAGTAAACTGGATAGTTAATTTGATCTTTTCTGTGCTTACTCTTTTCTTTCTTTTGGCCACTTCAAATACATGTCTTGTTTTCTAGGGATTTCCTGAGTTGATCAGGGCCACTTCTTTCTCTCTTCAAGGTTGACCTGCCCTGTTCCATCACAGTCAGAATCGCACAGATTCAAGCACAACCTCTCTAGGTAAGAGCTATATATTTAAGTAGGAGGCATTAGTATCCGAACCTACTGTTTTTCACAGGGTAGGATGCATACAATGCTTTTAGGTTGTATATGGCAGAGCATCAATTAAAGTTGCATTATATAGTGATAAAGTCTCATTTCAATCTCTTTCAATCCTCTGATCCACGTCAGGGAGAAAGTCTGAGTTTGCTGCTTACCAACCTTTAACTCCTTTATAACTTTTCATATGGAGGAGAGCATAGGTTGAGTAGCCATTTATAACATTCATTTTATTATGATAACATAATATACAAGTTATACTGTTTTCTCACTTGTGCAGTAAAGTTTCCTCTTTTTTGCCCATACACACATACATATTTTATTTTATTGCTGTACAGCTGAAAAGTTGCAGACTTTGTACATTTTTTAACAGAGATATTATTGATATATAACATTATATTAGTTTCAGGTGTACTATATAATGATACAATATTTGTACGAGGAGTAATCAAGAAATACAGTGAATAGATAAATTTTAAAAATTTATTACAGTAAAAGACACATTGCCATTAATCCCCCTCAAAATACTCCCCCATCACTTCAAACATATTTATCCCATCGTTCTTGCCACTCTCTGAAGCAGTTCTGGAAGTCCTCTTTCATGAGTGTCTTTAGCTGCACTGTTGTGGCTGCCTCAATGTCCTGAATCAATTCAAAATGTTTACCCTTCATGGTCATTTTGACTTTGGGGAAGAGCCAGAAGTCGCACAGTGACAGATCCAGTGAATAAGGAGGATAAGGACACACCATAATGTTCTTATTTGACAGAAATTGCTGTACCAGAAGTGACATATGATACAGAACCTTTCCTTGTGATCAAGAACTACAGTTAATGCTGTTGCTGAGTGCCATCCAATGGAAAAGCAGGGATCTTCAATACAGGAAGTGGCACATTGAACCTTAGTAATAGTGTGTGACAAGTTTCAACTTGTTCAGTGCAGTTGGCCGGGTGTGAGCTATGGTTGAGAGAAAGTGTGTTTTAAAGTGTGCAGTAGGTGACGTCATAGGAATGGTGGCAGCAAGGTGGTCTGCTTGAGTTCTCCTCTGGAATTTACCATAAATTGAACATCTATAACCCACCAAAGGACTCTAAGAGACTCATACAGGATTACTTGAAGGTGGGCAAATTGGGCTAGCAGGGGAACAGAAAGGGAGCTGAGTGGAAACGCTGCCGGCACCCACGGGTACTGAGACACAGGGGTTCCCAGGACAGAACAGAGACCACAAGAGCCAGGATGTGGGCTCTTTCCCTGCATCCCACAGCTGATCTCCCCTGCTGAGAGAGCAGCATATCCAGCATTTGAGGCAGTACCTCAGCTGAAACCTCCAGCTTGGCCCTAGCTTGGACAAAGGACATAAACACCATACCTGGGCCCCTCCTCCCACCCTCCTAATCCTACCCCCGCCCTTCCAGAGACTCAAACTGGCCCCTGAACTGAGGAGTCGTGGCAGATTACAGAGGAGCTGTAGCGCTCAGGATCTGGAAAGACCTGGCTTGCAGCTCTGACCCAGGCTGGGAAGAGTTGACACTGTAGTGCTGGGAGAGAGAAGACTTCTCCATCCCCAGGCCCCACCTTTTCTGGCCTGCCTAGGGCAGGGCAATTACAACTGCAGAGACACACCCAGTCACCATCAGGCAGCAGATGCAGCTCTGGGCTTTCAGCAGCTCAGAAATCTCCCGCCCTCCACATCCACACACACACACACACACACACACACACACACACACGGAAGAAGTGCCCTAAGACTCAGGAGACCTGGGCACAGGGCTGGTTGTGTTACTCTCAGTGGGCATATGTGCAGGCAAGAGGACAAACTGCACTGACTTTGTAAAAACTACCATCCAGACCCCATAGCCCTACTCATCTAGCATAGCAGTCCCAGGGTCACTTTGGCGACCAGGTGACTGGCTGTGCCTGCACAACATGCAGAGGACTCTTTGGTACAGCAGAGGACAATTTGGAGATTACTTGGTGGGCTTAAGCCAAGACTGGCACTGCTTGTTTTGTTTTGGTTTTGTATTTTTGATATTTTTGCCTGTGCTGAGTGTGGGTTATTCGTTGTTTTTACATGTGAGTATATTTGGTTTTTTCTTCGTTGTTGTTGTGCTTGGTGATTTGCTTTGTTCTGAAATTGTCCTACACCAGGGCCCAGCTCAAGAGGCACAAGATCCAACACACCCAGAGGCCAACTCCAGATCAAACCAGAGTATTACCGGGTTTAACCTACAAGTGACACACCCAGGGGGAATTCTCTACAGGCACAAGAGCCCATAGGGGCCAAGCCTCATTTGAGCAGTCAACCCTCACACAGCAGAACATCCACTGTGGGCAGAGCCAAGTCTCACAACTAGTCAGCCTAGGAGTCAACCCCACCTACTTACAAGCCAAAAGCAATTAAAGATCAACTTTAACAGGACAATATACACAACACAAGAGTCACCTTTGGAGCACATGCACAGGAGAACAAGCAAGTGGTGCAAGTTAAATATAAAGGTCACATACTACATAAGATAACCCAGCAAAAACCAAGAACCCTAAGGGACCTACCTAGTACATCAAAGCAAACACAGAGAGTCAGCCAGAATGGGGAAAACAAAGAAACATGTCCCAAATAAAAGAACAAAAGAAACCTCCAGAATTGGAACCAAATGAAATAGAGGTAACCAACCTATCAGAGACAGAGTTCAGAACACTGATGATAAGAATGTTTAAGGAGCTTAGTGACGACATAAAGAAGGATAGAGAAATCATAATGAACAATCAGTTAGAACTAAATAATATAATAACTGAAATAAAGAACTCACTTGAAGGAATTACCAGCAGGTTAGAGGAAGCAGAGGATCAAATCAGCGACTTAGAAGACAAGTTAGCAGAGATCACCCAAACGAAACAACAAAAAGAAAAAAGAATAAAAACCAATGAAAATGGTTCAAGAGACCTCTGGTACAACATCAAGCGCACAACATGCACATCATAGGAATACCAGAAGGTGAAGAGAGGAAGCAAGGGATTGAGAACATATTTGAAGTAATAATGTCCAAAAATTTCCCTAACCTGGTGAAGGAAACCAACATACAAACCCAGCAAGTACAGAGAGTTCCAACAAGGATAAACCCAAACAGGTCTACACCAAGACACATTATAAGTAAAATGGCAAAGCTTAAAGACAAAGAGAGAATCCTAAAAGCAGCAAGAGAAAGACAGAGGGTTACATACAAGGGAACTCCTATAAGACTATCAAATGACTTTTCTACAGAAACATTGAAGGCCAGGAGGGAGTGGTAGGAGATACTCAAAGTGATGGAAAACAAAGGCCTACAACCTAGATTGCTTTATCCAGCAAGGCTATCATTTAAAGTTGATGGAGAGATAAAGAGCTTTCCAGAAAACAATAAACTAAAGGAATTTATTACCACCAAGCCAGCATTGCAAGAAATACTAAAAGGACTTCTGTAAATAGAAGAAAGATCAAAACAACCTAACTACAAATTTAAAAATGGCAATAACTATGTACCTATCAATAATCACTTTAAATGTAAATGGATTAAATGCTCCAATCAAGAGACATTGACATTGGTGGCTGACTGGATAAGAAAGCAAGACCCTTGTATATGCTGTATACAAGAGACTCACCTCAGAACAAAAGACACACACAGGCTGAAAGTGAAGGGTTGGAGTAAGATATTTCATGCAAATGGAAACGAGAAAAAAGCTGGTGTTGCAATACTTATATCTGACAAAATAGACTTTAAAATGAAGAACATACTAAAAGATAAAGATGGGCACTATATAATAATAAAGGGATCGATCCAACAAGAGGACATAACCCTAGTAAACATCTATGCACCCAACATAGGAGCACCTAAATATATAAAACAGGTACTGACTGACATAAAGACAGAGATCAACAGTAACACTATTATAGTAGGGGACTTCAACACACCTCTGACAACAAGGGACAGATCTTCCAGACAGATAATCAATATGGAAACAACAGCCTTAAATGATATATTGGACCACTTGGATTTAATCGATATTTTCAGAACATTTCACCCCAATGCTGCAAAATACACCTTTTTCTCAAGCGCACATGGAACATTTTCCAAGATAGACCATATGTTAGGCCACAAAACAAGTCTTGATAAATTTAAGAAAATTGAAATCATACCAATTGTCTTCTCTGATCACAATGCTATGAAATTAGAAATGAACTACAGGAAAAAAACCGGAAGACACACCAATTCATGGAGGCTGAATAACTTATTACTAAATAATGAATGGGTCAAGCAGGAGATCAAGGAAGAAATCAAAAGATATCTCGAGACAAATGAAAATGAAAACACGACGACCCAAAATCTATGGGATGACGCGAAAGCAGTCCTAAGAGGGAAATTCATAGCTTTGCAGGCCTACCTAAAGAAACAAGAATCATCACTAATAAACAGTTTATCTTCACATTTAAGGGATTTGGAAAAAGAACAGCAAAATAAGCCCAAAGGGAGTACAAGGAAGGAGATAATAAAGATCAGAGCAGAAATAAATGAAATAGAAACTAGAAAAACAATACAAAAGATCAATGAATCCAAGAGTTGGTTCTTAGAGAAGATAAACAAAATCGATAAACCTTTAGCCAGACTCATTAAAAAAAGAGAGAGAGAGGGCCCAAATTAATAAAATCAGAAACGAAAGAGGAGAAGTGACAACGGACACTGCAGAAATACAAAAAGTTTTAAGAAGTTACTATGAGCAACTATACGCCAACAAATTTGACAATTTGTAAGAAATGGACAATTTTCTAGAGGCGTACAACCTTCCAAGGCTAACTCAAGAAGAAACAGAAAACCTGAATAGACTGATTACCACCACGGAAATTGAATCAGTAATCAACAGTCTCCCAACAAACAAAAGCCCTGGACCAGATGGCTTTAACAGGTGAATTTTACAAAACGTTCAAAAAAGAATTATCACCTATTCTCCTCAAGCACTTCCAAAAAATCCAGAAGGAAGGAAGACTCCCAAACACTTTTTACGAAGCCACTATCACCCTGATCCCAAAATCAGACAAAGACACCACAAAAAAAGAAAACTACAGGCCGATATCTCTAATGAACATAGATGCAAAAATCCTCAACAAAATATTAGGGAACAGAATTCAGCAATACATTAAAAAGATCATTCACCATGATCAAGTGGGATTCATCCCTGGTATGCAGGGGTGGTTCAACATCCGCAAATCTATTAATGTGATACACCACATTAACAAAATGAAAATTAAAAATCACATGATCATATCAATAGATGCAGAAAAAGCATTTGATAAAATCCAACAGCCATTTATGATAAAAACCCTTAAGAAAGTGGGAATAGAGGGATCTTATCTCAACATAATAAAGGCCATATATGACAAACCCACAGCTAACATCATACTCAATGGGGAAAAGCTAAAACCATTCCCCCTAAGATCAGGAACAAGGCAAGGTTGCCCGCTATCTCCGCTTCTATTCAACATAGTTCTGGAAGTTCTTGCCACAGCAATCAGACAAGAAAAAGAAATAAAAGGCATCCAGATTGGTAAGGAGGAAGTAAAGTTATCATTGTATGCAGACGATATGATACTATATATAGAGAACCCTAAAGACTCCACCAAGAAGCTATTAGAGCTGATAGATGAATTTAGTAAAGTAGCAGGATACAAAATTAATATTCAGAAATCAGTTGCATTTGTATATACCAATAATAAAACATCAGAAGGAGAAATTAAAAAAACAATCCCATTTACAATCGCTCCAAAGACTATAAAATACCTGGGAATAAATTTAACCAAAGAAGTAAAATATCTATACTCAGAAAATTATAAGACACTGAAGAAAGGAATGAAGGAAGATATAAATAGATGGAAACACATATCATGTTCATGGATAGGAAGAATTAATATAGTTAAAATGTCCATACTGCCTAAGGCAATATACATATTCAATGCAATTCCTATCAAACTGCCAACGTCGTTTTTCACAGAAATAGAACATATAATCCTAAAATTTATATGGGACCATAAAAGACCCCGAATAGCAAAGGCAATCTTGAGAAATAAGAACAAAGTGGGAGGTATAACAATACCTGACTTCAAACTATACTACAAGGCTACAGTAATCAAAACAGCATGGTACTGGCATAAAAACAGACACATAGATCAATGGAACAGAATAGAGAGTCCAGAAATAAATCCATGCCTATATGGCCATTTAATCTACGACAATGGAAGCAAGAATGTACGATGGAGTAATGACAGTCTATTCAATAAATGGTGCTGGGAAACCTGGACAGACACATGCAAAAAAATGAAGTTGGACCACCTCCTTACACCATATACAAAAATAAATTCAAAATGGCTTAAAGACTTAAATGTAAGATCTGAAACCATAAAATACCTAGAAGAAAATATAGGAAGAAACTTCTCAGACATTACCCGGAGTAAGATTTTTACTGATATATACCCTCGCTCGAGGGAACTAAGAGAAAAAATAAACATATGGGATTATATCAAACTAAAAAGTTTTTTCACAGCAAAGGAAACCATCAATAAAACAAGAAGGGACCCTACTGAATGGGAAAAGATATTTGCCAATGATATATCTGATAAGGGATTAATATCACAAATCTATGGAAAACTCACTCAACTCAACTCCAAAAAAAAAACAACCCAATTAAAAACTGGGCAGAGGACACGAAGAGACACTTTTTCTAAAAAGGACATAGAGATGGCAAACAGACATATGAAAAAATGCTCAACCTCACTAACCATCAGAGAAATGCAAATAAAAACCACAATGAGATACCACTTCTCCCCAGTCAAAATGGCTATTCTCAATAAATCAACAAACAACAAGTGCTGGCGCGGATGTGGAGAAAAGGGAACGCTTGTGCACTGTTGGTGGGATTGCAGATTGGTGCAGCCACTATGGAAAACAGTATGGAGGTATCTCAAAAATCTGAAAATGGAACTACCTCATGATCCAGCAATTCCACTCCTAGGTATCTATCCGGAGAAATCCAAAACTCTAATTCAAAAAATCTTTATGCACTCCTATGTTTATTGCAGCTCTATACACAATAGCCAAGACATGGAAACAACCGAAATGCCCATCGGTAGATGACTGGATTAAGAAACTGTGGTACATTTATACAATGGAGTATTACTCAGCCATAAAGAAGAAAGAAATCTTACCATTTGCAACAACATGGATGGACCTAGAGAACATTATGTTAAGTGAAATAAGTCAGACAGAGAAAGACCAATACCATATGATCTCACTATATGTGGAATCTAAAGAAAATAAGTAAATGAACTAATCAGAAACTGTTTTGGAGACATAGAGGAAAAACTGAGGGTTGCTAGATGGGAGGGCTTTAGGGATAAGGGGGAATGTGAGGGGATTAGAAAACATTCAGTAACCACAAGATGGCCACGGGGTTCTGAAAATTAATTTGGGGAATGTAATCAATAATGTTGTAAAGATTTTGTAGGATATCCGATGGACACTTGTCTCATTAGGGAGACCACCTCAGGGATGATGTAGATGCCTGATCACTGCATTGTACACCTGAAGCTGAAGCTGAACAATAATGAATGTCAATTATAAGTTTGTATGTATATGTATATATATACATGTATATATATATATATATATGTATATATATATATGTGTGTGTGTATATGTATGTACTTACAAGAAGCGGAGTACAGCATTAGGAATAGAGACAGTGGAAAGGTAATGGCTCTGTGCGATGTCAGAGGGTTAGTGGATGGGGGAGGAAGGTTCACACAATGTGAGGGATATAAAAGATAAACGTCTAAGTATTACTTTGTCTTGTGCACCTGAAACTAATTAAAAAAAATGGCTTTGGAAAAAATAAAGGTCCATTGCATTCCTATATACTAAAAATGAAATCTCAGAAAAAGAAACAAAAAACAACAATTCCTTTTGCAATTGCAGGAAAAAGAATAAAATATCTAGTAATAAACATAACCAAGGATGTGAAAGACCTATATGCTGAAAACTATGACATTTTTAAAACAAATTGAAGAAGACACAAAGAAATGGAAAGACATTCTGTGATCATGGATTGGAAGAATCAACATAGTTAAAATGGCCATATTACCCAAAGTAATATACAGATTTAATGCAATCCCCATCAAAATCCCAATGGCATTTTTTAAAGAAATAGAACAAAAAATCATCAGATTTGTTTGGACCACAACAGACCCCTAGTAGACAAAGCAATCTTAAGAAAAAAGAACAATGCTGGAGGTATCGCACTCCCTGACTTTAGTTTGTACTACAGGGCAACAATAATCAAAACAGCATGGTACTGGCATAAAAACAGACATGTAGACCAATGGAATAGAATTGAGAACTCAGAAATAAAACCACATATATATGGATAGATAATTTTTGACAAAGAAGCTAAAAACATACAATGGAGAAAAGATAGCCACTTCAATAAATGGTGCTGGGAGAATTGGAAAGCCACGTGCAAAAGAATGAAACTGGACTGCTATCTGTCACCATGTACCAAAATTAATTCAAAATGGATCAAAGACTTAAGCATAAGTCCTGAAACAATAAACTGCATAGAAGACAACATAGGTACTAAACTTATGGACCTTGGGTCCAAAGAGCATTTTATGAATTTGACTCCAAAGGCAAGGGAAGTAAAAGCTAAATTAACGGAATGGGACTATATGAAACTTAAAAGCTTCTGCACAGCAAAAGAAACCATCGACAAAATAAAGAGGTAATTAACTGAATGGGAGAAGATTTTCGCAAACAGTGCCTCCAATAAGGGGCTAATATCCAAAATATACAAGGAACTCATGCAACTCAACAACAAAAAACAAACAACCCAATTGAAAAATGGGCAAAGGACCTGAAGAGGCATTTCTCCAAAGAAGACATACAAATGGCCAATAGACATATGAAAAAATGCTCAACATCACTAATCATCTGAGAAATGCAAATAAAAACCACAATGAGATATCACTGCACCCCAGTCAGAATGGCTATCATCAACGAGACAAATAGTAACAAGTGTTGGAGAGGCTGTGGAGAAAAAGGAACCCTCATACACCGTTGGTGGGAATGCAGACTGGTGCAGCCGCTATGGAAGGCAGTGTAGAGGTTCCTCACAAAACTACGAATAGAATTACCATATGACCAAGCAATCCCTCTCCTGGGTATCTACCAAAAAAATCTGAAAACATTTATCCGTAAAGTCACGTGTGCTCCAATGTTCATTGCAGCTTTATTTACGGTGGCCAAGACATAGAAACAACCAAAATTTCCTTCCATAGATGAATGGATAAAGAAGTTGTGGTACATATACACAATGGAATACTATTCGGCGGTAAGAAAAGATGAAATAGGACCATTTGTGATAATATGGGTGGATCTTGAGATTATAATGCTAAGCGAAATAAGTCAGACAGAAAAAGCAGAGAGCCATATGATTTGACTGATATGTGGTAATAAACCAAAAACAACAAAAGAACAAGACAAACAAGTGAGAAACAAAAACTCATAGACACAGACAATAGTTTAGTGGTTTCCAGGGGGTAAGGGAGGAGAGGGGTGGTAGATGAGGATAAAGGGGATCAAATATATGGTGATGGAAGGAGAACTGACTCTGGGTGGTGAACACACAGTGGGATTTATAGATGATGTAATACAGAATTGTACACCTGAAATGTATGTAAGTTTACGAACAATTGTCACCCCACTAAACTTTAATTAAAAAATAAATAAAATAAATAAAAAATAAAAATTAAAAAAACTTTTGTATTGCGAAGGATACTTTAAAGAAAGTGAGGAGAATATCCACAGAATGGGAGAAAATATTAGGAAGTCATATATCTGATAAGGGTCTAGTATCAGAATATATAAATAACTCTTAAAACTCTACAATAAAAGGATAAATAACCCAGTCCAAAAGTGAGCAAAGGATTTGAAGAGACATTTCTTCAAAGATGATATACAAATTGACCAGTAAGCACCTGAAAAGATGCTCAACTTCACTAGCCATCAGGTAATGCAAACCAAAACCACAACAAGATACCACTTTACCCCGACAATGATGGCTATAATCAAAAAGACAACAAGTGGACAAACTGGAACCCTTATACATTGCTAATAGGAATGTAAAGTGGTACACATGCTTTGGAAAACAGGCAGTTTCTAAAAAAGCTAAACATAGAGTTATTATACAACCAGCATTTTTACTCCTAGGTATATGCTCAAGAGACATGAAAACATATGTTACACAAAAACTTATACACAAAATGTTGATAGCAGCATTATTTAGAAGAGCTAAAAAGTAGAAACAATGTCCATCAACTGATAAATGGATAAACAAAATGTATATTCAGGAAATGGCGGCATAAGGAGTGCTTCTTGAAATCTCCTGTGGAAGTTAAAACAAATTGAACAACTACAATTCAACAAAGGACTCGGTGCACATCACACAAGCATGCCTGAGATACTTGCACTGTGAATCAGCTGAAGGTGGGCAAATCGGGCTAGTGGGGGAGGAGAGGAGGGGGAAGGGCAAAGATGAAGGCCCCAGGCCGGGCCACAGGGCCTGTCATGCAGGGTCTCAGCTCCCACTCCCCACATAAGAACGCAGGACATGGTGAGGCCAAAAAGGAACACCCACGGAGCCATAGATAGGGGAGTCATACCACTATAGTCTCAGTGGTGGCTGGGTTGGAGACACAGGAAGCAGGAGCCACACGATCCGCAATCCGTCATCCATTTCTCTGCCAACCAACCTCACTTGCTAACTGCAATCCGCCGTGCAAACTGCAGTCCACTCTTGCTAGCTCACCCACCATCTTCTTGCTAGCCCCCATTTGCTGCTGGCGTAGCCACAGCAGTTATATTAGTGGCAGTGGCTCATTGGTTACAGCTGACGGCCAACTAGCCACAGCTGATGGCCATCCAATCACAGTTGATGGCCATTTATTACTCCAGAGTGAACCTTTCCATGTGAGAGGGAGAGCCTGGAAACTGCACACCTGGTTTTGTCCCCACAGGGCCCCATGACGCAGACCAGAGCCACAGCCTCGGAAGAGGGAAGAATTCAGGCTCCAGGCGCACCCCTTGTGACCCACAGTCCTGCCTGAGGGATCAGCATACAAGGCAGCCGAATCCAGAGTTTGAGGCAGAGACTTCAGGTGAGAACAGTGGTGTCATGCGGGGTCTCTGGTCCCGCTCCCCGCACAAGAACACAGGACATGGCGAGGCCAAAAAGGAACACCCACGGAGCTAAGGACAGGGAGTCATACCATTATTTCTCGCTGGCGGCTGGGTTGGAGACACAGGAAGCAGTAGCCACATGATCCGCAATCAGCCAATCACTTCTCTGCTAACCAACCCACCAACGTAGCCCAGCAGTTATATCAGTGGCTAATGGCTAACGGGTTACAGCTGATGGCCAACTAGTCACAGCTGACTGCCATCTACTACCTGAGCCAGCACCTTTCCACGTGAGACCGAGCCTGGAAACTGCTCTATGGGACTCTGTCCCCACAAGTGGCGTAAGCCCGCACCACTAGGCAGAAATCAGACAACAAAGACACAGAGCCTGGCTGCCTCCCTCTCATCCTTACAGAGCTCACCCTTCCCAAAGTTATAAGTAAGCTTCAGAAAAAACAGGTAGCAATGTTGGATTAAAGAACAAAATATCTACAACCCTGACAACTGCACTGATAGTCCCATGCACTCCTGCGATAAGGAAATTGCTGCGGGAGATTGAGACAGCTCTGGGCTGGTGAGAGCCACAAACACCAGCCGGCTTTCCACATACCTCCCTTTCCCCACCTTTCCAGGCAGTTCCCTGTGGGGTAATTAGAGCCTGGGAGACACACGGACTCAGCATTGAGCTGCAGGGAAAGCTTTGGGATTTCAGAAGCTCTGGCCATGGTGTTCTCCGTGCATTTTCGAGGGCTGAGGCAGAAACTGCATTGACTGTACAAGCAACTAACCACACCCCATAGCACACTGGAAGCCTGCCCTGCCCATCTAGAGCTGCATTGCCAGGGGCACTCTGGGCACCTGGTGGCTGGCCCCGCCTCTGCAAGCTACACAGAAGAGGTTTGATACAGCAGAGGACAGCCTCCAACAGCCTGGGGAGACTGCTAAATGGTGTTAGGCCAAAAACTGCTCTGCAACATAGACAAGTGGTGGCTGGACTTAGTGTATTTTTTTTCTTTCTCTTTTCTTTCTTTCTCTTTTTCTTTCTTTTTTTTCCTTTCCTCTTCTCTTTCTTTCTCTTCCTTTTTTTTCTGTTCTTTTTGTTGTTCTGTTTTTCTTTGTTTTGTTTTTTGGGTGGTTTTTAGTTTTTTTTCTGTTTTTTGTTTGCTTGTTTGTTTTCCTTTTGTTTTTGTTGTTTTTGTATTTTTGTTTGTTTTGTTTGTTGTGTGTGGTTTTTGAGTGTGTGTGTATTTGGTTTTTGTTGTTGGTTTTTGTTTTATCTTGTTTTGTGGGGTGGTTGTAGTCTCAGCATTGGTCCAGGAGACGAGATTACACCGAATTTGTAGAAACCACCAACCTGTAGTCCCTGTAACCCCGCCCTGCCCACCTACAGCTGCATTGCCAGGGGCACTTAGGGCACCTGGGTGGCTGGCCCCACACCCACCAACAGTGGAGGATGTTTTTTATAGCAGCAAACAATCTGCAACGTCCTGGGGAGATTCTGGTGGTGAACACTGACACAAACACTGCACCGCGGGTCAGCCAGTTGTCTCTGTTGGTTAGAGCACAGTGCTCATGGCACCAAGGTCACCAGTTCGATTCCCCCATGGGCCACTGAGCTGCACCCTCCACAACTAGATTGAAAACAATGGCTTGACTTGGAGCTGCACTGCCAGTGGGCTGCTGGTTGGCTCAGCTGGTTAGAGCGCAGTGCTCATAATACCAAAGTTGCTGGTTGGATTCCAACATGGGCCAATGAGCTGCGCCCTCCACAACCAGGTTGAAAACAACGACTTCACTTGGAGCTGAGCTGCGCCCTCCACAATTAGATTGAAAACAATGACTTGACTTGGAGCTGAGCTGAGCCCTCCACAACTAGATTGAAAACAACGACTTGACTTGGAACTGATGGGTCCTGGAAAAACACAGTTCCCCAATTTGAAAAAAAAAAAACAATAAAACTGCACCACAACCACTAAGAAGCAGCTCTCGGGAATTTAGGAGCCTGAGGTGGAGGCTAGCGGCAGTGTCCTCGGGGCGAGATACAAGGTGGTCACAGGCCAAGTACAGGCATGAAATCTGAATCTCTATTAACGTTATAAAAACCACCGGTCACATTTCATGACTCACTTGAACTCCACCCCACCCAGCTAGTGCCACATCACCGAGAGCACTCTTAACATCAGGTCAACCAGCCAGACACACAGTCCTAAAGAGCCTCTTTCAACAGTTGGGCCTTACGGGCAACTGACAGGTGGCAACAGGCATAGGGGTCCCTGGGCCTTTTGCTAAACTGTCTCAGGCCCAATATTGGTGGCAGCCAGCCTCAATTCACAGAGAGGCCACCTCCACATGCCTTCAGGTCCAGCACAAGCAGCAGCCAACTACTTATAGCTTTGAGGCACCTACCAGAAAGCCACGGGCTGGTAACAGGCAGGACTGAAATTGCCCTGCATGGGAGCCCCACGCAAGAGACACCAGAAACAATATACACAGAAGCCAGCTTCAGACAACACCAGAAAACTACCTGATTTGACCTACAAGCAGCACACCCAAAGGAAATTCTCAACAGGCACAAGAGCCGGCAGGGGCAAAGCCTCCACTTAGGCGGTCAGCCCTTACACAGCAGCTCATGCACTGTGTGCATTGCCAGTTCTCATAGCTAGTCAATCTGGGAATCAATGCCACCCACTGACACGCCCAAAGCAATCAAGGTTCAGCTGCAACAGGAGAACACTCACAACACAAAGGACACCTCTGGAACACACACATAGGACATAACTGTGTTTCTCTGAAAATAAGACCTAGCCGGACCATCAGCTCTAATGCATCTTTTGGATAAAAAATTAATATAAGACCAGATATTATATTATATTATATTATACCCGGTCTTATATTAAAATAAGACTGGGTCTTTTTTTTTTAATTAAAGTTTATTGGGGTGACAAATTGTTAGTAAAGTTACATAGATTTTTGGTGTACAATTCTGTAATACATTATCTATATCTCACATTATGTGTTCACCATCCAGAGTCAGTTCTTTTTCCATCACCATATATTAGACCCCGTTTACCCTCTTCTAGAGCCTCTCTCCCCCCCTTCCCCTCTGGTAACCCCTAAACTATTGTCTATGTCTATGAGTTCATGTTCCTTCATTTGTTTGTCTTGTTCTTTTGTTGTTTTCAGTTTTATATACCACATATCAGTGAAATCATATCGTTCTCTACTTTTTCTGTCTGACTTATTTCACTTAGCATTATAATCTCAAGATCCATCCATGTTGTCACAAATGGTACTATTGCATCTTTTCTTACTGCCAAATAGTATTCCATTGTGTATATATACAACTTCTTTATCCATTCATCTATCGAAGGACATTTTGGTTGTTTCCATATCTTGGCCACCATAAATAAAGCTGCAACAAACATTGGAGCACACATAAAACCAGGTCTTATATTAATTTTTGCTCCAAAAGTCCCACATGGGCCAGTGAGCTGCGCCCTCCACAACTAGACTGAAGACAATGAGCTGCCGCTGAGCTTCAGGGAGCGGGGGGGGGGGGGGGGGGGGGTGAAGGGGAGGCAGCCGGATGGCTCTTGGTTAGAGAGTGAGCTCTTAACAACAAGGTTGCTGGTTCAATTCCGCATGGGATGGTGGACTGCGCCCCCACAACTAGACTGAAAACAGCTAGTGGACTTGGAGCTGTCCCTCCACAAGATTAAAGGACAACAACTTGGAGTTGATGGGCCCTGGAGAAACATACTGTTCCCCAATATTCCCCAGTAAAATTAAACAAACAAACAAACAAAAAAAGAATCAGTCTATTCTTTACTCCTAAGGAAACTGGAAAAGGAAGAGCAAACTAAGCCCAAAGGGAGTACAAGAGGGAAATAAAGATCAGAGAGGAAATAAATGAAATAGAGACCAAAAAAATAATACAAAAAATCAATGAAACCAAGAGCTGGTTGTTTGAAAAAATAAACAACATCGACAAACCTTTAGCCAGACTCACCAAGAAAAAGACAGAGATCACCCAAATTAATAAAATAAGAAATGAAAGAGACGAAATGACAACAGACACCAAAGAAATACAAAAAATTTTAAGAAAATACTACAAGCAACTATACACCAACAAATTAGACAATCTAGAAGAAATGGATAAATTTCTAGAAGCATACAATCTTTCAAGGCTGAATCAAGAAAAAACAGAAAATCTGAACAGACCAATTACTACCAATGAAATTGAATAAGTAATCACCAAGCTCTTCCCAACTAATAGAAATCCTGGACCAGATGGCTTCACAAGTGAATTTTACCAAACATTCAAAAAGGAATTATCACCTATTCTTCTCAAACTATGCCAAAAAATCCAGAAGAAGGGAAGGCTCCCAAGCTCAGTTTATCAGGCCACTATCACCCTGATCCCAAAATCAGACAAAAGCATTACAAAAAAAGAAAACTATAAGCCAATATCTCTAATGAACATAGATGCAAAAATCCTCAACAAAATATTAGCAAACAGAATTCAGCAATACATTAAAAAGATTATATACCACGACCAAGTGGGATTTATTTCTGGTATGCAAGGTTGGCTCAATATCTGCAAATCAATTAATGTGATACACCCCATTAACAAAATGAAAAATAAAAATCACATGGTCATACCACTAGATGTAGAAAAGCATTTGACAAAATCCTGCATCCATTTATGATAAAAACTCTCAGCAAAGTGGGAATAAAGTGATCATATCTCAACATAATAAAGGCCATATATGATAAACCCACAGCTAACATCATACACAATGGGGAAAAGCTAAACACATTCCCCTTAAGATCAGGAACAAGACAAGGTTGCCCACTTTCTACACTTTTATTCAACATAGTTCTGGAAGTTCCAGCCACAGCAATCAGACAAGAACAAGAAATAAAAGGCATCCAAATTGGAAAAGAGGAAGTCAAATTGCCATTACATACAGAAAACATGATACTATATAGAGAGGACACCAAAGATTCCACCAAAAGATTATTGGAACTGATAAATGAATTTAGTAAAATAGCAGGATGTAAAATTAATATTCAGAAATCAGTTGCATTTGTATACACCAATAACAAACTATCAGAGGGAGAAATTAAGAAAACAATCCCATTCACAATTGCTTCAAAAACAATAAAATACTTAGAAATAAATTTAATCAAGGAAGTAAAAGACCTGTATTCAGAAAATTTTAAGACATTGAAGAGAGAAATTAAAGAAGATACAAATAAATGGAAACATATACCATGCTCATAGATAGGAGGAATTAATATAGTTCTTAAGTGGTCCATACTATACATAAGGCAATATATAGATTCAACGCAATCCCTATCAAATTACCAATGATATTTTTTCACAGAAGTAGAACATATAATCCTAAAATTCAAATGGTACCATAAAAGAATCCAAATAGCCATGGTTATCTTGAGAAATAAGAAGAAAGTGGGAGGTATCATGCTACTTGACATCAAATCACACTACAAGTCTGTCATAATCAGAACAGCAAGGTATTGGCAGAAAAACAGACACATAGATCAATGGAACAGAACAAAGAGCCCAGAAATAAATCCATGCCTATATGGTCATTTAATCTATGACAATGGAAGCAAGAATTTACATTGGAGTAAAGCAGTCTGTTTAATAAAAGGGTCTGGGAAATCTGCAAAAAAATGAAGCTGGACCACATTCTTATGCCACATACAAGAATAAATTCAAAATGGATTAAAGATTTATATGTAAGACTCAAAACCATAAAACTCCTAGAAGAAAATATAGGAAGCAAATTTACAGACATTACCCTTAGTAATATTTTTACTGATATATCCCCTTGGGCAAGGGAAGCAAAAGAAAAAATAAACATGTGGGATTACATCAAACTAAAAAGCTTTTCTACAGCAAAGGAAACCATCAACAAAATAAAAAGGTATCCTACTGAATGGGAGAAGATATTTGTCAATGATACATCTGATAAGGGGTTAATATTCAAAATTTATAAAAAACTCATACCAAAAAAAACCAAGCAACCCAATTAAAAAATGGGCAGAGGACATGAAGAGACTTTTCTCTAAAGAGGATGTACAGGGGCCGGCCCGGTGGCTCAGGCGGTTAGAGCTCCATGCTCCTAACTCAGAAGGCTGATGGTTCAGTTCCCACATGGGCCAGTGGGCTCTCAACCACAAGGCTGCCAGTTCAATTCCTCGAGTCCCGCAAGGGATGGTGGGCTCTGCCCCTGCAACTAAGATTGAACATGGCACCTTGAGCTGAGCTGCCGCTGAGCTCCTGGATGGCTCAGTTGGTTGGAGCGTGTCCTCTCAACCACAAGTTGCCAGTTTGATTCCTTGACTCCCGCAAGGGATGGTGGGCTGCGCCCCCTACAACTAGCAACAGCAACTGGACCTGGAATTGAGCTGCGCCCTCCACAACTAAGATTGAAAGGACAACAACTTGACTTGGAAAACAGGCCTGGAAGTACACACTGTTCCCCAATAAAGTCCTGTTCCCCTTCCCCAATAAAATCTTTAAAAAAAAAAAAAAGAGGATGTACAGATGGCCAAGAGACATATGAAAAAAATGCTCAATGTCACTAATAATTAGAGAAATGCAAATAAAAACCATAATGAGTTACCACCTCACCCCGGTCAGAATGGCTATCATCAATAAATCAACAAACAGCAAGTGCTGGCGAGGATGTGGAGAAAAGGGAACCCTCATGTACTGTTGTGGGGATTGCAGATTGATGCAGCCACTACGAAAACCAGTATGGAGGTACCTCAAAAAACTGAAAATGGAACTACTTTATGACCCAGAAATTCCACTCCTGGGTATCTAACCAAAGAAATTCAAAACACTAATTCAAAAAAATATGTGCACCCCTATGTTTATTGCAGCACTATTCACAATAGCCAAGATATGGAAACAACAGAAATGCCCATCGATAGACGACTGGATAAAGAAACCGTGGTACATTTATACAATGCAGTATTACTCGGCCATAAAGAAGAATGAAATCTTACCATTTGCAACGACATGGATGAACCTAGAGTGAAATAAGTCAGACAGAGAAAGACAAATACCATATGATCTCACTTATATGTGGACTCTAAAGAACAGATTAAACGAACACACAAAACAGAAATAGACTCAGACATATAGGGAAAAAAAATCTGATGGTTGCTAAATTGGAGGGGTGTTGGGACTCTGGGGGAGAAAGTAAAGGGATTAGAAAGTACTAATTAGTAGTCACAATATAGCCACGGTGATACGAAATACAGTTTGGGGAATATAATCAATAATGTTGTCAAGATTATGTAGGTTGCCAGATAGGCACTGTACTTCACAGACTGTGTAGATACCTGACCACTGTGCTATATACCTGAAGCTGAAGTTGAATACTATTGAATGTCAACTATAATTAAATATATATACCATGTTTCCCCCAAAATAAGACCTAACCGGACAATCAGCGCTAATGCGTCTTTTGGAGCAAACATTAATATAAGACCCGGCCTTATTGTACAGTAAGACTAGGTCTTATATAACACCGGGTCTTATATTATTAATGTTTGCTCCAAAAGACACATTAGAGCTGACTGTAAGGTTAGGTCTTATTTTCGGAGAAACGGGGTATATATGGTCATGGGAGGTGGAATACAACATTGGGAATATAGTCAGTGGAATTGTAACAGCTATATTCGATGTCAGAGGGGTAGTAGATTGGGGGCCGTTATCACTTTGTGAGGGTTGTAAATGTCTAACTATTAAATTTTTTTGTAACAAAAAAGGACTTAAAAAATGTATATCCATAAAATGTAATATTATCCAGCAATTAAAAAGACTGAAGCACTGATTCATTCTACGGCATGGATGCACCTTGAAAACATTGTGTAAGTGAAAGAAGCCAGACACACAAAAGGCCACATATTGTGTGATTCAATTTATATGAAATATCTAGAATAGGTAAATCCATAGAGACACAAAGTAGATTAATTAATTAAAAGTAGACACAAAATAGGTTGGAGGGGGGAACTAGGGAGGGGTGTGAGGAATGGAGAATGAATGCTAATGGATATGGATTTCTTATGATGAAAATATTCTGGAATTAGTGGTAAAGAGAACACAATCTTTTGAATATACTGAAAAGCACTGAATTGTACACTTTAAAAGGGTGAATTTTAAAGTATATAGATTTTGTCTCAATTTTTAAAATGCAGTAAAATTAATAAAAATAATATCACAGCTAGGATATTGATATTGGTATAATCTACCAATGTTATTAAGATTTCCCTAGTTTCTCTCTTGTGCTTTCAGTATTCTGTGTTTCTACAAAGGACTTAGCAATTATGAAGAATTATATTACTTTTAAAAATAATAAAAACCCTACGATTATATGTAAACCCATACTTAGAGCTGGAGTTACAACCCACAATTCTCATTGTAATTTCATTACAAAAATTGCCCTTCATATATAGTTTTATAGAACTAATATCATAACACAAAAGGCTATTTTAATTCAACGCAATTTATCTGTATATCACGTTCTTAACACAGCAATATAAATTTCCAGGGTTCTTTTCTGGTTTTTAACCATGAGGCATACTTACTTCATCTTAATTATGAACACTTTTACACCATGCTTTTCTTTTTTAATGTCTCGTTTATTATAAGAAGTTTGCATATTGCCTCCCAAGACATTAGAAATATCCCTTTGTCTATTCACTACGTGTACACTTAAAACTAACATGTTGAATGCCAACTATAATTTAAAAAATAAAAACCAAATAAACAGAAAAGAAATACTCCTTTATAAAAGGGACAGAATATTTCATCCGATGGCTGTACCATAATTCCCATAAATTATCCCCTTATTGTTGGACATTTTGGATGTTTCCAATTTTCTTGCTGCAAACTGCTGCAGTAGGCAACTTTATTTTCTTCTTTTGTATGATTTCCTCCGGATAAGGGGTGGGGTTTCCTCCGGGTAAGGAGAAGGAGAAAGCCTCCTTCTCCTCCCCGCAGGTCTGGGGGCTGGTTACTGATTCAAGATTTTGAACATCTTTTTGGCTCGTGGCAATTTCACCTTGGCGCAACATCTGCTCTCCGCCTCCCCTGCTTCCTGCTAGGCCCCAGCCTCACTCAGCAAAGCATGACCCTAAAGGCTGGCCCCTCCCCCCACATACCCTTTTCTTCTGCTCTGCTGTCACCCTTACCTTCGTCACCTGCGGGCCTCTGCTCCAGATGCTCAGCAGGCCTCCTCCTCCCCGCAGGTCTCGGGGCTGCCTCCTCCCGAGGCAAGTTGGTGCTACGCGTCGCAGCGCACGGCTATCCTGACTCAGCTTTGCCACAACCAGTGCAATTTGGCACGTCGGTTCTCACTGTCCTTACCTTGGCCTCAAGGTGTCCTGCCCAAGTCCCCAGGAAGACAAACCCTGAGTGGTGTTTCATTTTCCCCTTCCCATGCTTTCCCGCCCCCAGCGCTGGGCGTATCTAGTAGGCCCTTGATAAATACCCAAAGTATTTTAAAAGCACATTGAACTTTTTCCATGCTGATCTTTCACTTTAGTTAGATCCCTTAAAGTACAAAACAATCTGCACCAGGAGCAGACATGAATTATAAGAGCAAGTTCATGCATTAATTCATTCAACAAGAATTTACTGAGCACCTACTACATGCCAACATTATGCAGGCCAGTGAATAAAAGACAGTAAAAGCAATATAGTGAAAATAGTGTGTTAGATGGTGATTCGAACTAGGGAGAAACATCAGGCCAGGGTAGAGTGAGGAGTGGCTAGTGAGGCCTCCCTGATAAGGTGACAATAGTAAGAACTGGCAACATTAATTGGGGTCTATTGCGGGACAGTGTACTAGGGCCCTCACTTCCAAAAGCCGTTTAAACTCACGGCACAACGCAATGAGGCAAAGACGACTACTACTCCCATTGCACAGATAAGGAGGGAGTAAGGCGCAAAGCTGGGGTGCCGGTCAGTCCTGAGTCTAAGGCCTCGGCAGTCCCCCAAGGCCTCCACGTCCGCCTATCCCCGGCCTCCGGACCTACCCCGGCGGGGACAGGGTTAACTCCAGACGGGACCTCCCCAGCCGGAATATGCGCTTGCGCAAAGCGCGGAGTGCGCCTGCGCAGAGCGCGGTGCGACGTGGCCAGCCGGAAGTGGCTTAGACGGAACTGTCACCAGACTGAGCTAGCCACGGAAGTCCAGCACAGGGCTGCTGCTTTGCGACCCCGCTGGAACGACCATGCTGAAGAAATTCGACAAGAAAGACGAGGAATCGGGTGAGAGAGCCTAGGCCTGGGTCAGGCTGGACCATCGTGCAGGCTGTCAGCACCCTTCCTAGGAGCCCTCTTTTGGGATTTCTGTCCTCACCCGAGGTCGAGGCCCAGTGAGAGGCAGGGTCTTGTGCAAAGGTCCGCAGCTGGTCAGTGGCAGGCCTCGGAGAGCCCGAGCCACTGTCCTCCTTTCTTAAGCTCGGACCGCGATTCGCTGGGTGACCATGGGGCAGGTCACGCGCCTCTCAGCGCCTTAGCTTCTCCATCTGTACGGGGAGTAGCAGGTGCTCCTTTATTACTTTCCAGTCTGACCTCTTGGGATTCGCCGGGGATGTGTTGGTGCTGGCCAAACTGGGGTATTTTCTGTGGAGCTCATGTCTTGGAGCTGAGAACCTTGACTCGTTCATTTATTCAGCGAATATGTACTGAGCACTTACTACCTGCCAGGAATTGGCATGTGTCCAGCACTTACTGCAGTGTCCTGATACTGCAGGAGGACAAGTGAGACACTCAGTGCCTAAGCTTGGAATAGTAGAATAGTCACAGGTATAATGGAGGAGACAGACAGCAACCAAATAGTAGCACATGTAGTTAATTACAAATGTGACATCTGCTGTGAAGAAGTACTAATCGCTAGGAGGTGGTGGTCCCTATGCAGTAGTAGGGACTCGGTTTAACTACCTTTTGCATAAAGGAATGCAAGACATGACACCATGAAAGGCAAAAAAGGACCGTGCCAGGGCTGTTGGGTGACTTAAGTGCTTTATGGTAGAGGGCGCCCCCTTGCAGGAGAGGGATAGGATCTATATGCAGGTTGTGGTTGCCATTCTGAGTTTAGACTTGACTAGGTAGACAATAGGGACACCTGTCCCTTCTCTATGGGAGAGTTTTGAGATTCAGGGTCACAACTTATACTCACTCAGTCTTTTCTGCTCTCCAACCGCAGGTGGAGGCTCCAATCCATTCCAGCACCTTGAGAAGAGTGCAGTACTCCAGGAGGCAAGTATCATTTGCTCCCCTCCATCTTTCATCATAATGTTTACTATCGATGCAGTTTTAATACTAAC
Organism: Rhinolophus ferrumequinum; assembly: GCF_004115265.2. Classification (NCBI taxonomy): domain Eukaryota; kingdom Metazoa; phylum Chordata; class Mammalia; order Chiroptera; family Rhinolophidae; genus Rhinolophus; species Rhinolophus ferrumequinum. The sequence continues at coordinate 374,397 of NC_046302.1, forward strand.
ACATTGAAAGTTCTGGTTTAAAGAAGAAAGTTCTGGTTTAAAGAATAATAGGAGAGAAAACCTGTTTCTGGAAAGACAGGAAAGCTTTGTTCCTGGAGAGAGTTCATCGTGCTTACATTTTTGTAGTGGTTCTTCATTTCTCTTTCTAGTTAACAAGCATTTAATAATTATCTTTTAGTCAATAAGTCAGTACATTCTTAACTGATATTTAAATTTAAGGAAGATTTCAGCAGTTATTAATAAATCAAAGGAAAAAACTATTTTCTTAGGAAAATAAGCTTGTCTAAGCAAGTGTATTTATTTACCCTGGGACTTCCCAGCCCTTGAATGAGCTTGAGGGCAGTCAATGGAAGGGAAATAAATTGGGCTAGAAGATAATATCCTTGGTCCCTTCTTCTTAGGCCCGTGTATTTAATGAAACTCCCATCAACCCTCGGAAATGTGCCCACATCCTCACCAAGATTCTTTACCTCATAAACCAGGTAACAGGGTCAGGTTGAGGGGTGGAGAAATGGTGTTGGGGGATGTTGCGGGTAGGGGGGAGAAAGTCAAACAGCCCTTAGGCGATTCAACAGCTGCTGTGTGGTTGTAACCAGCAGCCAGGATCTGAGGATTTGGCCTGGGATGATCCAGCAGGAAGAACCTTCTGGACCATCTGTTCAAAATTGAAACTTTTTTCTTGGTTAAAATAGGGGGAGCATCTGGGGACCACTGAAGCAACAGAAGCCTTTTTTGCCATGACCAAGCTCTTTCAATCCAGCGATGTAAGTGCCCCAACCCCAGCTTTCCTTGAGAGGGGATAGCTATGACAGGGTGGTAGGAGCACCAAGGGAAAGTGACCCCACCAGTCAGTGTGGACTGCCTTTACATCTTCTGGAGTTTTCTTTTCCTCACCCTGACCCTCATACTGGGCTAAAGGTTATAGGATGTTTCCTATCTCTTTCCCAGCCCACCCTCCGTCGGATGTGCTACTTGACCATCAAGGAGATGTCTAGCATTGCAGAGGATGTCATCATCGTCACCAGTAGGCAAGTTTAGGGTCTGTGGATGGCTGTTCTGATGGGTTCCATTGATACAGAGGCCATTTTTTCTCATGTGTACTAGACAATGAGACTTTTGATTGACATATTGCCAAGTGTCCTTTCATCTTCTGTCTCCCTCATTCTTCAGTTACAGCTGCCTACCCCATGGCAGCCTCCAGAGTGTGCTGTTTCCCTTTTAATTTTCTGTCCTTAGCTTGGGCACAAACCTTTCTTTCCCTTGATTCCTCTTAGTCAGCTGAGCCAGAATACAACTCTCACAACGACTTTAGTGAGTATCAAGAGAGAACATGAGAAAAATAGACATAGAGAATGCAAGAGGTGTACAAATAGACCTCCTTACTAAGTATTTCTTTCTATCGTAGGCTGAGTGATTTAGGAGACAGATGTGACTAAAGTACAATCCCTGCCTTTGAGAACTGGGGCACAATTCTCTCATTTCTTCTTGTCACAATTTTTTTGGGGGCGGAGGGAGGTGTTATATATTCATTTGTAGATTCATTTAGAAAATATATTTTTGACTGTCTACCAGTCCCTGTGTGTAGCTCTTGGAATAGAACAGCAAACAAGACAAATATGTCCTCTGCAGCATCCCCAGAATTGACAGAGAAATAATCAGATAGTCAGGCGTTAAAATAGGATATATTATGGTTTACCATGGGATGTGTGATGGGCTGTGAGAGCAGATCAGAAGGGCACCCAACTTGAGTTTGGATCAGGAAAGGCCTCCTAGAACTGTCTGAGTGGAGTCCTGAAAGAGGAGTGAGAAAGAGCAGGCCAGAGGTCGGGGGGCAAGGCGTTCCGGGCTAAGGAAACAGCATACCCAAACACCTGGAGAGGAACAATCACATGCCCTACTTGGGGCCTTCTTTGTTGAAGAGTTTATGCTTAATGCTAATGGCAGTAGGAAGCCTTGGAAATGTTTCAGTAAAAGCAGGGGAGTGACCTGGTCAGTTTTAAGGTTTATAAAAATCCCTCTGGCTGCTTTGTGAAGTTTGGCTTGGAAGGGACAAAAATAGAGAACAATAATTAGGAGACTTGTATAGTAATCCAGGCAAGTGTGGTGCTGGCAGCTAGAGAGGAGTGGACAGGGACTTGGGCTTGTGGAAGGCAGGCCAGGCTCCTGTGTAGGGACAACACCCTCTCCCCCTGCAGCCTGACAAAGGATATGACCGGGAAAGAAGACAACTACCGGGGCCCAGCCGTGCGAGCCCTCTGCCAGATCACTGATGTGAGTCTGCTCCCCCACCCAGCCATCCTGCTCTTACCCTGCTTTTCAGTAAAGGTTCAGTTTCATCCTTGGCACGCTGTAGGTTGTCCCCCACCTCTGGGGCAAAGCACCGAGCCAGGTGATGGGGGGTGAGAGGTGAGGTGCACGGCAAACATGTTTGCTTTCTTCCTCCTTTCCTCACCCACCCACTCCACATCATCTGCATTCCTAAAGGTTGCTGAGAATTTATTGTGTCCCCTCTTGCCCCATTCCTTGTCCCTCCAGAGCACCATGCTGCAGGCTATTGAGCGCTACATGAAACAGGCTATCGTCGACAAGGTGCCGAGTGTCTCCAGCTCTGCCTTGGTGTCTTCCCTGGTGTGTAGCTGCGGCCGGGGCCCTGCATGGCTGGGCGTGGGGGTGGGGATCAAGAACTGAAGAAAATATCAGTCACTTTCCAGTAGGAAATAAAAAGTATTTCTGTATCCTCAGATCTTAGAGTCCCAACCTCCTTCTCAGTGAAGAGCACTAAGGAACTGAGTTGATTGAGGAGGGGCCAGTTGGATGGCCTTTGACCCGTCCTTTGTGGTGACAGATTATTGGAGTTCGGGCATGGCAGGAAATCTGCTAGGGCAGGGAGAGTGAAGGTGGGAGCCACCCTATGCTTGTGCACCATCTCAAAGGAGCAAGACAATGGAGAGGTCCTGGGCTTTAAGGAAAGAACCAGGGCCCAGCTGAACTGCGAGCCGGGCCCAGGAGATGCCTCCTGCCTGCATGCTACTTAATGTACCCCATTGCCCACAGCACCTGCTGAAGTGCAGCTTTGACATGGTCAAGCGCTGGGTGAATGAGGCCCAGGAGGCAGCATCCAGTGATAACATCATGGTCCAGGTAAGGTGTGAGTGGAGCAGTAATGTTTAAAATACTTAGGGGAAAAAAATACTTAGGCAGATGGCATGCCATTGGCCAGTCAGAATGGACTCTCACTGTAGAGATCCTGGTGGCCCCTAGACAGAGCAGGTTTTAAATCTTTTGTCATTGGATTGTGGCGAGATTTGGGAGGTTTGGGGAAAGAATCTAGGCCACCACTTGGGACGATCCAAGTGGAGTGGGAGGCTTGCGTTAGAGACTGCTTACCACTTGATGCCAAAATAGTCAAGTCTTTTGATAAACAGCTGAGTATTATTTTAAGATATGTGATGTAGAAAACCTGACCCTGACAGGCAGAGGGCCTTTGCCATGCTGGCTCTGTTAGTGATGCAGGGAAATATCTTGGTGGGACTTTTGTCTGCCTAACTCTTCTTTAGTGAGCTAGGCCAGGAATGCCTTTTATCTCAGTTTGCTTGTCTGTAAAATGGGAATAAAAGTTTCTGCCTCAGAGCTGTGAGGATAAAATGAGACAGCATCCATAACATCTGACCCATCTGGAGTATACCTATAGGCGGTCCGTGTGTGTTTATCTCTTTCTCCTCACCCACTGCACTTATTCTCATCTCCAGGGCCAGCTATGGCCCCTCAAAACACTTCCAGGGCCAGAGAAACTTCCCATACAGAAGGCACCCACAACATTCTTAGTGCTTAAATACTACTCTGGTAAGGAAACAGAAAAGAGCAGAAAGGACAGGAAATAACTCTGTGCACCTTACATCTCTGGAAGGCAGTCCCTGGATTTCAGGCCCTCCAGACCTTGCTTTGCTAGTACCTGCCATGAGTCCTGGGGCGAGTCAGTGGGCTAAGAATATGCACCTTCAGGGGTGTCATAGGGTTTATCATTGTAAGGTCTCATGTCTGAGGTGTTTTGCATAACACCTTACATACAATATATGTCCATGCTCAGGGCCCATTCCCTCCTTTTTCCTGTCGAAAGACACCAGGTCTCCTCCCATTTTTTTCATCTCTTTGGTGTCTGTTGTCTCTCTTCACATCTGTACTCATGATGCCTGTCAGGGCCCTTGCCAGAATCGGGGGTGGGAACAAGAACTATAGATATACTCATGTGATTTGTTGAGCACTGTGCCAGGAGCCATTTATACGGACCATCTGGGGGAATTGTCACAGCCACTCTGTGAAGCAGCTACTATTTTAGAAATGAGAAGGCTGAAGCCCAGAGAGACACAGTGGCCTACCCATGGCCACATAGCTAGTAGACCTGGGCTTCACATGCATGAACTCTGCTTCTATCTCCTGTCCTCTAGTACCATGCACTGGGACTCCTATACCACGTACGTAAGAATGACCGCCTGGCTGTTAATAAGATGATCAGCAAGTTCACCCGACACGGCCTCAAGTCTCCCTTTGCCTACTGCATGATGATCCGGGTGGCCAGCAAGCAGCTGGAGGAGGAAGACGGAAGGTAACGGCTTTTGCCTTCCCTGCCTAGATGGGACCTACCATGGGACCTATCACTCAACCTGCCATGCTGAGCCATTTCCAACTTCTTGCTGCCTGTGTTCTTTCGTAGTCGTGACAGCCCAATGTTTGACTTCATCGAGAGCTGCTTGCGCAACAAGCATGAGATGGTGGTGTACGAGGCCGCCTCAGCCGTCGTCAATCTACCAGGCTGCAGTGCCAAAGAGCTGGCCCCGGCTGTGTCAGGTTACCAGACATTCCTTTACCCTAGCCTCACACATTTGTGACTTCTGGGAACTAGACCCCGCGCTAGGGGTCAGGAGGAGAAAGAAAATGCCCTCAGTCTAATAGGCCACAGTCTAATGTTAAGAAAAGGAATCAGTACCTAGTAATCACCTGTTCTGTGCCAGGCACTGTATTGGGGCCTCTCATATGTGTTACATTTTGGGGATGCAGTACTTTTAGTTCCATCTTACCATTAAAGAAGCTGGGACTCTGGTAAGTGACAGGTGAGATTCACATCTGCTCTGCAGCCTGTCTGGCTGGCTAGCCATGGCAAGAGGGCCTGGTGGAGGAACCCAGGAATTATGAAAACAGTACATGCTCCCTTGGGGCCGAGGTATCTCAGGAGTCATGGCTCCACCACTTAGCATCTGAGTGAGCTTGGGCAGGTCATCCATCCTCTCCATACTTCACCTTCTCTGGAATGTGAAAAGTAATCATTCCTGTTACATAGGGTTACAGTAGGCTGTAAACTTGTGTAATCTACACAAATAGCTTAGAATAGTGCCTAGCACCAAGGTTCTTTGCTATTATTAAGGAGAATCCACTGCCTCAAGTTGTTTCATATCTAGTCAGTGAGCATTCAGTGCCTTGTTTGTGCAGGTTCCTGTGCTAGGTATTGAGATCTCACTATATATCAGAGTAGCAAGCATGTAATGATGCGCTAAGTGTTTGGTACCAGAAGTGGGCACGTTGAGAGGTTAGAAAAGGAGAGGTTCTTAGGGGTGCTAAACCTAGATTCAAAGAGTAGGAGAGGGGGAGAGTGTTCTAGGACAAACCCAGTGAATGATAAGATATGGCAGGAGAGTTCAATTTGCAAGTATTTTAGAATAAATGGACCTCCTGTTTTTCTAATCTCCATAATAGTGGAGCAACCTGCTCAGGCAGAGAGATGGGGTTCATGTTTAGGAGACAAGTCTCCCTTCTTGGAGACAAAAATACAAGAACTAAATGAATTCATTCACTGATTTGGGTGTTCGTTCATTCTTATTGTATTCCCCATATTTCCAACATAATGAAATACATAAATAAGATAGAGCCTTCAAGATAAGAGTTATTTTAAGAAAAACAAAAGTAAGGCCTGAAAAAGCATAAAAGAATAAAAGCCAAATTATATAAAGGAACATGGATACTTCAGAAAACAGTAGTCATGTTCACTGCTATGGCCAGAACAGAATTGAGCCCTGAGTTTCCTGACAACCAAAGCACAGGGCCAAATATGCTTCCTGACATGTGCCCATGTTGTATAGGAACCGAGGCTGTTGTTTAAACCAGGACTGAGGAAGTTCTGTTAGTTTCTGTGTGTACCTCAGGAGAGTGGAGTGGATTTCTGTTTCACACAGGTCCAGGGATCAGGCTTCAGATTCAGGCAGTCCTGGATTTCAGTCCTGATTCTACCATTTATTGACTGCTAATGTGGAGTTACTTTAGTTGCTTTATCCCTTTGTGCCCTAGTCTCCTTATCTGTTAAATGGGGATAATAACAGTAGCTGCTTCATAAGGTTGTGAGGAATCAGTGAGAAAAGGTACAGCAGCTTCTCAGCACAGTGCCTGGCACACAGCAGGTGCTCAGTAAATAGCAGCTGTCATTATTCACGAGACCCACTGGGCTGTCATATGCATATTAAGAACTCTGTGCTCATGGATCAGGTACCAAGGGAGAAGAGAGTTCGCTTCCTTGGTTGAGGTGGGGATGCCAGCAGGGAAATGAGCTGAGCAGAGGGTTTGGGTATGGACAACCTCAGAGCTCTTGTACACAATCAATGCCCTGTTCCTGTCCCTCCCCTGGAGGCCTACCTGGGGTTTCCCAGCAGCTGAACAGTGAGGGCAGCCTGGCACATAGGATCTGTCTCCCCACAGTGCTCCAGCTTTTCTGCAGCTCACCCAAGGCTGCTCTCCGCTACGCTGCTGTCCGCACCCTCAATAAGGTAAGGGTCCAAGGGTAAGCAGAATGGGAGCCTGGCTTTCTAAGAGGGTCGGAGGAGGTGGCTTGATCCAGTTGGAGGTGTTTCCTAGCTCCTGACTTGACCTGGATGGGTGTAACCCTGGTCACTGTTACTTTCCACCAGATAGTGAGATACACTCATCTAAGGGACCTCTGACTGAGCCAGACCCATCTAGCGGAATGACAGAAGTACTATTTTGTATCTTTCGTCCCTGTCCTCTTTATCTCTTTCCTCCCAAAACAGGTTGCCATGAAGCATCCATCAGCCGTGACAGCCTGTAATCTGGACCTGGAGAACCTGGTCACAGATTCAAATCGCAGCATTGCCACACTGGCCATCACCACCCTCCTCAAGACTGGCAGCGAGAGCAGCATTGACCGCCTCATGAAGCAGATCTCGTCTTTTATGTCAGAGATCTCAGATGAGTTCAAGGTACCCGGGGCACCTTGGGAACACCCCAGTCCCCAGAGTCAGGAAGATGCTCTGTGCCCCCTCTCCATGTTCCCTAGCCTCTAGGCTAGGACTGACCTGACAGATTGTTCAGGCTTGAGGCTTCAGTGAAGAAGGCTGGCACATCACCTTTCAACAGGCACCCTGGGAGATGTGCACAGCCCTGTCTCTGGTGTTTGTCTGTATTGTTCCTTTGTACAGTCAGTTGGCAGGGCATGATATAAGGACTGAGGGAGTGAATGTTGTCAAATATGATGCTGTTTTTCAAAGTCTGGGTGATGGTGGTGCCGTTGATCAGTTTGGGGAAGGAAGGGAGGGTCAGGTCTTGGAAGAAGGAAGGGGAAAGGTAATGATGGTGACTGCAGACATGTTGCGTTTGTGAGCACCACATGGAGCTCAGACAAGAGATAAACATCTGGGAGTCAGTGGCGAAGTTGAATATTGAATGTCAACTATAATTAAATATCGGGGGTGCCAAAAAAATGTATACAAGTGGACATTTTGGTCAACGTTGCTCAAGCAGTAGTTCGCCGTAATCAGAAATATCTGGATGCTCATGGTAACCACTCTGAGCACCTCTTGTCATTGCAAAAGTCAAACGTGACTTATATTCATCTTTTGTTTTTGGTATATATTGAGTATTACAATTTTAATACAGTTTTCCTTTCTTAAAATATGTATACATTTTTTTGGTACCCTCTGTACATATATACGTGCATATATAGTTACAGGACATGGAGTACAGCATAGGAAAGATAGTCAGTGGTATAGAAACAGTTATATACGATGTCAGAAGGGTAATAGATTGGGGGGGTATCACTTTGTGAGGGATGTAAATGTCTAACTATTATATTGCTTTGTACACCCGAAATAAATAAATAAATAAATAAATAAATAAATAAATAAATAAATCTCTAAAAAAGAGCACAACAAAAAAAACCACGGGATGAGATAAGATTGCCAAAGAGACTGTGTGAGAAGAATAGAGAACCAAGGACAGAATACTCAAAGAGGAGCCAGAAAAGCTGATGGAGGGGAATCACAGTGGAGTGTGATGGAGGATAGGAAGAGAAGCAGGATAAGTGGATGGAAAGGGGGCTCATAGACTTACCTTGAGGTCTGAGTAGCAAAGTAGAGTTTGGGGGACCTAGAGTCTGGATCTGGGACTGTTGGGACTGCTCTGCCTAACACCCTGCGCTGGATGGGCTCAGGGACTGCATACTCCCTGTGGGGATGGAGTTCCTCTGTCTCTCTGCTCTGCGCCGTGTCCAGAACCTGGCCTTGCCTAAGGAAGGACTCCGTTGGCACTTAGTGAACTAAGTAAATTGACCCTGGTGATAGGAGGCTGCTGCTCACACGTATCTGTTTGACTCAGGTGGTGGTTGTCCAAGCCATCAGTGCCCTGTGTCAGAAGTATCCTCGCAAACATGCTGTCCTCATGAACTTCCTGTTTACCATGCTACGGGAAGAGGTAAGAATAGGAGGCATGCAGGGCATTCCAGAGCCCCTGGTGCAGGAAGTGCTTTGGCTGCTGTCACTGTGCTCAGCTTGGAGCCAAAAGACCATTTTTGGGTGTACCATGATCAACCTGTTAACCAGGTAGATTTCCTGGTGCCTCCGGTCCCTTAAACTTGTCATAGACTAAGAGATAAACATGCAACAATTACTAGTAATTACAGTAATAACTATAATGACTCGCTACTTTGGCTTTAAAGACACAATAGGTGCCCTGAGGCGATGCTTATGCAGAAGATGGGAAACAGTGTTCTATACTATTTAAAAAAATTTTTTGAGGAACCACCATACTGTTTTCCATAGCATCTGCATCACCCATTTTGCCTTTTATCTTAAAGTTGGGAAGATAATAAGACTCAAAATGTTTCTTTTAAACCAAATACTGTTGGAACTGGAAAGACCCCAGTGAGCATTCCGTCCAAGCCTTTTACCCAAAACGGAGATTGAGTACAGAGAGTCAGGTCCCTTGTCTCCAGGTTCTGTGTTTGGACCACTGTCCCTGGTCCTGGTTAGGCTCTGAGCCTCACAGCTCATTTCTGGAGAGAGCAGTGTCCTCATTCAGCTCAATCTCCTGCCGCAGGGTGGCTTTGAGTACAAGCGGGCCATCGTGGACTGCATCATCAGCATCATTGAGGAGAACTCAGAGAGCAAGGAGACGGGGCTGTCGCACTTGTGCGAGTTCATCGAGGACTGCGAATTCACTGTGCTGGCCACCCGCATCCTGCATCTCTTGGGCCAGGAGGGGCCCAAGACCAACAACCCCTCCAAGTACATCCGCTTCATCTATAACCGAGTGGTCTTAGAGCATGAGGAGGTCCGGGCAGGTGGGTCTGAGCCAAGGCTGAAGTTGGGCTCCTAGCTTGTTCATGAGTAGACAGCCTTGGCAAAGGGGCCTAAGCCACCAGTGGGGAACAGGATACTTGGTGTTCTTGCCTCATAAGCTCAGTTTTTAATAATATTGTAGAAGGACCTGAGATGCTTAGAGGTCATCTGGTTGAATGGTTCTTAGCCTCTCGTTTGTTTTATTGTTTGTTATTTTAAGTTTCACCTTATATTAGTGTTTAACTTTATTTCTTTCTTTAATAATAGCTTTATTGAGATATAACTCACATACCATAAACTTCACTCTTTTAAATGAGTGTGCAATTCAATGTGTAACCATCATTATTTATTTTTTTTTTAAAAGGGGTACAGGACTTTATTGGGGAACAGAGTGTACTTCCAGGACTTTTTTCCAAGTCAAGTTGTTGTCCTTTCAATCTTAGTTGTGGAGGGCGCAGGTCAGCTCCAGGTCCAGTTGCCGTTGCTAGTTGCAGGGGGCGCAGCCCACCATCCCTTGAGGGAGTTGAACTGGCAAACTTGTGGTTGAGAGGACGCGCTCCAACCAACTGAGCCATCCGGCAGCTCAGCTCAAGGTGCCGTGTTCAATCTTAGTTACAGGGGGCACTGCCCACCATCCCTTGCGAGACTCCAGGAATTGAACTGGCAATCTTGTGGTTAAGAGCCCACTGGCCCATGTGGGAATCGAACCGGCAACCTTTGGAGTTAGGAGCATGGAGCTCTAACTGCCTGAGCCACCGGGCAGGCCCCATCATTATTTATTTTTAATTTACTGTTATTTTCTCCCTATGCCCACTGGACAGATTTTCCTCTTTCAGCAGTTGATAATCATTAAGTATTGATTTTCTCATTGATATTAATCTAATGCTTAACTGTGAATTAAGGCTACTTGGATACAGAAGCTGAGAAGCCTGACATTATGGCCAGCTCCTGGGAGCCTCATCATAGTTCATGCTGAAAATGCCTCCTGGAACTCTACATTGGGTCTGCATTCTCCATGAAATAGATGAGGAAGTTGAAGCTGGGTGGTACCAAGATCCACCTAGAGCCACTCGTGAAATTGGCTCTGGTGTATCAGGTATTTCATATGTGCTTCATAAACACAGGTGCTGTGAGTGCTCTGGCCAAGTTTGGAGCCCAGAATGAAGCGATGTTACCCAGTATTTTGGTGTTGCTGAAGAGGTGAGTCTAGGCCTGAGGGTCCTGATGGATGACATAGTTCCCTCAGGCCGAGGCAGCTTTCTTTTATCTCTTTTTTTAACTAAAATGGGGTGGTGGTGGGGAGGTGAGTTATACAAGTATAGATTGTAGAGAAAAAATAGAAGGCATAGAAGAGCATGAAAAATAATATCATATAAAAATCTCTTCACCCAGATGTGACTGTTCATTTGAGTTTATTTTTTTTAAACAGCTTTATGGAGATACAATTCATGAACCATACAATTCACTCATTTAAAACGTACAATATGATGGTTTTTAGTGTATTCACAGAGTTGTAACAGCCCTCACCACAATCTAAAGTTTAAAAGATTTTTATTACTCCAAAAAGAAACCCTGTGTCCATTAGTAGTCATTCTCCACTCCCTCTACTACGTCCCTGCCACCCAGACATACACACACAGACACACACACACACACACACACACACCAGCCCTAGACAACCACTAATCTACTTTCTATCTCTACAAATTTGCCTATTCTGGATATTTCATATAAATGCCATCATGCAATTTTATGGCCTTTCGTGTGTCTGGCTTCTTCAAAATGTTTTCAAGGTTCTTCCATGTTGCAACATGTACCAGTGCTTCATTCCTTTTTATTGCCAAATAATATGTCATTGTATGGTTATACCACATTTTATTTATCCATTCATGAGTTCATGGATATTTGGGTTTCTTACTGTTTGGCTCATGTGAATAATGCTCCTATGAACATTTCTATACAAATTTTGTGTATACATAGGTTTCCAGTTCTCTTGAGAATATAACTAGGAGTGAAATTGCTGTGTCATATTAAATTCTTTTTTGACATATGCTGTTGGATACAGAAAATTGCCTCCCTCACTGGGTGGCCTTTAGGAAGAGGATCCAGAAAATATGATTATGTTCACCTCCTAGTTAAAGTCTTATGGACTCTTCTGTGGGTTTGATGGCTGGATACCACATCTGGGGACTGAGCTCTCAGAGCTTTAAGAGACCTTCTTTCTCTTACCACCCTCTGATGAAGCCCTGCAGGATCCCTACTGCCACCCCGTGGGCCCCCCCGTCAGGACTACCTTGTGTTCTGGCTGCAGGTGTGTGATGGACGATGACAATGAAGTCAGGGACCGAGCCACCTTCTATCTCAATGTTCTGGAGCAGAAGCAGAAGGCCCTCAATGCAGGCTATATCCTAAATGGTGAGTCTTTCCCTGTCTGTCTTTGACCCAGCCCGCTACCAGAGCTGTGACCCTCCTTGTCACTCCAGAGTAGACACATCCTCCCTGGTTAGGGGTAATCTGAGGCAAGACACTCTTGGCTGCACTTCCATGGCAAGTTCACGGCATCCCTGTGACCTTAGGAGATCTCAGGTCATGTGGTTCATACCAGTGTGCGTGGAAACAGCCCAGTGAATGGAAACAGTAGTCATTAATATAAACCTCTATTTGTATATTTGTATAGTGCTTTACCCTTTATCAGTCACTCCTGTGTGTATGTTTACACACCAATCCCATGAAGGAGGGTTTGGATGAGGAAATGGAGGCTCAGAGAGTTAAGTGGCTTTCTCAGGGCCATACAACCTAGACGCCAGGACCTCAGTTTTCCATGAGAGATTCCTGGTGCTCATTCTGTCATACATGCCAAACAGAGTGACCTCTCTCTCCCACTGGCCTCTAGGTCTGACTGTGTCCATCCCTGGTTTAGAGAGGGCTCTACAGCAGTACACCTTAGAACCATCAGAAAAACCTTTTGACCTCAAGTCTGTGCCCCTGGCCACCACACCCATGGCAGAGCAAAGAACAGGTAAGTAACACCTATACTCCTTCCAGAGGCCCTCAGATTCAGGCCTCCATTGGAGCGTCTGCAATGACCACAAAACCACTAAACCTAACCTGGATGGTGTTGTGCTGGGCGGAGGGATCAACCCTTCTTGTCTTCTGGCTCTAGGAAATGGAGACACATACACACAAACACTTGTTCTCTTTATCATATGTTCTATATTTCACACTCTCAGGAAATTACAATCTCTAAGTAACAGCACCATGCTCAACACGACACTGCTCCACTACTGGAGTTGTTGGTCATCATGTGTCTTTGCTTCTGCAGAAAGCACTCCCATTACAGCAGCCAAGCAGCCTGAGAAAATGGCAACTACCCGGCAGGAGATCTTCCAGGGTGAGTAGCAGTGCTTGATGGAGCTCTCAGGAGTAGGGCTCAGCCTCCTCAGCTTTGGAATAGTTGCTCTCCTGAAGGGAATTCAGAGTAAGACTATTGTTTATCAAGTCTGTCCTGAGTGCTAGGCCCTGAGAGTACTTTAGACAGCACATTTGACCCTCATGTGGAGGATATTAAGTCCATTTGGAATCTGAGGAATTAGAAATTCAGAGAAAGTAGTGATTTGCCCAAGATTGTACAGCAAGGAAGTGGAGGGGCTGGAATTAAGATTCAGATTAAACTGGCTCAGAGCTGCCTGTCAGCCTTAGGTCTGAAATCTTAAACCCCTGGAGGACAGGCCAGTTCAGGATGTCTGATTCAGCATAGTTGAGGTCCAAAGACATTGGAACTTTTTCTTGAATTCCAGATGTGTTCCATCCATGTTGTATTGTAACATTAGTTTAAGTACTCATCTATTCCTTTGGTCTTGCATTTTTAAGGGGCAAGGCTGTGTATTTAATTGCCAGATCGTCTTAGCCGTTGAATTCCTACCTTCAAGGGCTATTACATACCTCTATTCCTTTGTGAAGCCCTCCCTGATCTACTAAGCTCTTCTGTCCGGTCACTTCTACTGCAGCTCTTCTGTCTTCTCTTAAATAATTCTGTGTGGTTCTTCACATGTTCTGTCTTTTATTTTCTCTATCACCACACTTAGCACAGTGCCTTCCTTCTTCAGAGTAGGCCCAGTTATTGTTAAATTGAATTAAATCCCCCTTTTCCATTCCATTCCAGAATCCTGTCTCCTCTCAACATACTATCTTTCAGATTCAAGAAAACTAGGATCCTGAGCTCACTGGGATCACTCATAACCTGAAACTTTTCATTCTGTATTAATTCCCTCATGCTGCTAAGACACGGAATCACCACAAATTTAGTGTCTTAACACAAGACAAATTTATTATCTTGGGTCAGCAGTCCAAAATGAGTTTCACTGTGTTGGCAGTGCTGAGCTCCCTCTGGAGGCTCTAGGGGAAAATCGTTTCTGCATAGTGATGCCTTTCTCCATCTTCAAAGTCAGCAGCATAGCCTCTTCAAATCACTCTGACCCCCTGCCTCCCTTTTATAAGGACCCTTGTGATTACATTGGGCCCACCCAACTAATCTAAGATAATCTCCCCATGTCAAGATCCAACTTAATTATATCTGCAAAGTCACTTTTACTGTGTGTGGTAACATATTTACAGGTTCTGGGAATTAGCACATTAATATCTTTGGGGTGATCATTCTGCCACTCCCTCTAAGGTCTTCCTCCAAGGAAGACTCTTCCTAAGCCTCTTAGAGTGTATTGATTCCATTTTTAAACAATCTTCCAAAGCCTAACATTTATTGATCACATGTTAAATTTCAGGAACTTTGCTAGATCTTGACATTTATTGCCTCATTTATCTTCGTAACAACCCTGCGAGCAGTGAGCAAGATTATTGCATCTATTCTATTGATGAAGACTCTGAAACTAAGAGACATTAACTGATAGCTACTACCAGAATCCCCCAGATAGTGTCAGGTCTAGAAACTTGAGGCCCAATGAAATGAATTCCCATAGAAAAGCACTCCGGTGGCTGATAATCATGATCATGGTGGTATACATAACAGTTCTTCCTAATAGCTAAGCTGGCTCTTTCTGGGCAGCTGGTAGGGCCTAGCCCTATACCACACAGCCAGGATCTAGCAGTGGGCTGGGACCTATTGCATGCATATTTGTTAGATAGGGTCCTTCAGGTTACAGAGGGCTGAAGCAGTCATATAGGCTCTTTGTGGTGGGGGGGAAGCAAAATAATAATAATAAGACCTACTTTCTTTTTCTGTTCCTCAAACATGCATTAAGTGCCTACTAAGTACAGGGCAAAATAACAGATCTCTGGCCTAAGAGTGCAATTCCTGTCTTTACAGAGTTCAATTTAATTGGGGAGACAAATTGAAAATATTAGAGTAGTGGTGTTCAAATATTAGTAGACATCAGTCATTTGAGAAAAATTGTTAGAAATTCAGATTCCTGGGTACCAGAGATTATAATAGAGCAGATTTATGATGGATCCAGGAATTGGAGTTTTTAATGAGCCCTCACACTAGGTAATTCTGACACAGATGATCCATGACCCATAGTTTGAGGAATCCTGTCTCTGCCGTAGAATAGGAAGGAGAACAGCAGCTTTAGCCATCGTAGGTGGACACCATGTGCAGACAGCTTCCAGATGCCTCATTCACCTGGACAGGTCAGGGTGGGGGCCCATGGGTTGGACCAGAAGATCCAGCCTACTGCTGGAACCTGGCTGTGGAGTGTAGGGCTAGGCCTTATCAGATGCCCACAGACCACTCTAAGTTGAGTTTTCTACAACACTCTGAATCTGAAACCTCTCTTTTTGTTTTAATTTATTTTTCAATTATAGTTGATATAAGAATGTTATATTAGTTTCAGCTGTACAGTGAAACTTTTCTTCACTGGCCATTTGTCTTAACTAACAAATGTATAGGACCAGATTGTTCTTTTACCTGATTCTAGCTATAACAACATCCAACTCATCCTCTTAGTCTTTTCCTAGTCTTCATCTAAAGAATCCTTGCTGAGCTTCTAAAGTTGAGGGGAGTCTCCAAATGGATTACACCTAGGATATTGGGGTCTCCCAGTCAGTTTGTTTCTTCTGAGGTCTTTTCTGGGACAGAGGGGAATTGAGTATTCATGGTGGGTGGTACAACTTGAGTAAAATTAGGGAGATGAGAAAACACATCAATATATTTAGGAAATAGTGAGTAACCAGTTGTACATACATGTCCACCCACTTGGTAGGATGAAAGTCCTTGATAATTGGGCATGAGCATTTACTAGAAACTATCACAAGTTGGTCTGTGAATTGAGAAGCTGAGTAAATGTGTGGCCTGTGGTTTTCAGAGCAGTTGGCCGCAGTGCCAGAGTTTCATGGACTGGGGCCCCTCTTCAAGTCCTCGCCTGAGCCTGTGGCCCTCACTGAGTCAGAAACAGAGTATGTCATCCAGTGCACCAAACACACCTTCACTGACCACATGGTGTTCCAGGTGAGCAGGGAGGGCTGAGGCCCTGCTGAGGCCTCCTAGGACCAGGGTGTGGTCCTAGGTCTGATGGGTCTTATAGGGTCATGTCACCCCCAACACTGAGTTAGTTGGGAACCCAGTTTGATGATGGGGTCTGTCATCAGCTGGTATGTCTCACGCACACTTGACCCAGGTCTTTTCTGGCTTCTGAGTGTCAGCATGGAGACAAGGAGCCTGGGCAGGGTGACTGGCCCATGGGGTGAGAGGTAGAACCTCCTGGCTCTTCCACTGCAACAGAGCTTGGACCTAGAGCAGTGTCTAAGCAACCCCTCTCCTCCCTGCTCCAGTTTGACTGCACGAACACACTCAACGACCAGACCTTGGAATATGTCACGGTGCAGATGGAGCCCACTGAGGCCTATGAGGTCCTCTGTTATGTGCCTGCCCGGAGCCTACCCTACAACCAGCCTGGGACCTGCTACACGCTGGTGGCACTGCCCAAGGAAGACCCCACAGCTGGTGAGCCCCTTTCCAGATACCAACCTGGTTTCATGGGAGCCCGCACGATCATAATGAAGAGGGCAGCTTGTGCACCAGCCTTTTGTCACCTGTTAGAGCTTTAATTCCTTGATTTCAGTCCTGAGAAGAAGAAGAATGGCTAAGTGCTGGGTACTTTTCATTCATGATCTCATTTCCTCCTCATGGAAGACCTATGGGAATAAGTACTGCCATCCCTATTCATAGATGAGGAAACTGAGACTCAGGTTAAATGACATCTAAGTTTAGATGGCTGATGAGAGGCAGAACCGAGATCTGTCTGGTCCTCAAACCAGTACCCATTCATCATGCCATGCAAAAGTACAAAGATGGGCACAAAGACAGGCACAAACACTGAAACATTTCAAATTCACTACTCCCAAGGAAAACACCAGCTTCTTTTTCTAGGCCTTGGACAGTGGGCCTGTGACTGTTACATGGACGTAGCTGTCCTGTGTCATTTCTGCTTTCCTCTTCTTCCCTCCCCCATGAGGGAATTTCTTGAACCTATGACTTGACTCTCCTGCCTTTCTACAAGGTGGTGCCTTCTGTCCAGATTTGTAGAGTTGGATGGCATGTTGCCTGGATAATGTGGCAGAGGCCTGGACAGCCAGCTGTGGCTACCTGCCCTATGGAAGAACTTGTACCCTGATCACCCAGCCTTTCTTTCCCACAGTGGCCTGCACATTCAGCTGCATGATGAAGTTCACAGTCAAGGACTGTGATCCCACTACTGGAGAGACCGATGATGAAGGCTATGAGGATGAATATGTGGTAAGAAGTTAGTGTCAGGAGGCTCAGTTTTGTGCCTAAAACTGAGAGCAACTCCCTCCTGGAGCTAACAACCAAACTTGAAGTATTTTCTTGCTGGTTTTGGCTTTATAGCTCTCTTTGAAAGAAATTTTTTTTTTAACTTGAAAAAAATACATGCTTATATGTAAAAATAAAACTTGGGAAATACAAAAATATAAACACACAGGAAAACATTACCCATAGTCCTTGCGAGTTATTTTGGGGTGGGGGGAAAGTTGTATAATTGAGATCATTCTGTATATTATAGAGCTTGCTGTTTTCACTTAAAACCATAGTGTATTTTCCTGTGTCATTACAAATACTTCATAAACAGTTTTTAATGGCTTTAAAATAATCTGTTATATAGCAATATCATAACTCACTTGATTCCTTTAATGTTGGGCATTTGGGATTCCACATTTTCACTATTTATAAATGCTGCATTAACCATCCCTTTGGATAAAACTTTTTATCTGCATCTCAGGTTATTTGCTTAGGAAAGATTCCTAGAGGTAGAATAAATCAAAGGGTAAGCATGATTTTAAGACTTTTCAATTCTTTTCAATACTGTCAAATTGCTTTCTAGAGAAATTGGATCAGCTTGCATCTGCCCAGGGGTGTCCAAACTGCGGCCCACGGGCCAACTGCGGCCCGCAATCCATTTTTAATGGGCCCGCAGCAAATTCCAAAAATATATTTAGTTTACTTAAATAAACCAGGTGAGGCAATACATACTTCACCTCGAGTGAGTGGCCCAGCTGTTTGTGTATTTCACCGCATATGGCCCTTGGTAAAAAACGTTGAAAAAAGTTTAGGACACCCCTGTGCTAGGCAGTCCTTTCATGCACTAAAATAGCTCTTCCAATTCCACCTTTCTGAGCTTAGATGGAATCGTTCTGGGGTTTGACCAGGCAGCAGTGGTTCAGTGCCACCTGAATGTAGACCACGATACTCAATTTAGACATAGAGATTGTTAGAGCTCCTTATGACTAGGGGCCAATCACTGTGGAATATAACTGACATCACTGTTGTGTCATCCTAGAGCTATTGTTGAGGGGCCTTCCCTGAGGTAGCAATGACCCTATAGGCAGGAACTGGCCTAGGGATTTCCTGGGGAGGACTGAATTTGAGGCATTGCTTTTACTGTAGGAGCTGAGTCCTACTTATGCACACCGTAAACCTCCACAAGAGTAGGGGCTCCTTTGAGAAGGAGGAAATGTACATAAAGGGAAACATAAAGTTTCCGTTTATGTACATGAAGTCCAAGGTGGGGGTTAATTGTATCATGTAAAGAGAGGACACAGCTAAGATGGAAATGTGGATCAAATATATGTCAGGCCCAGAGGACATAGCTGAAGTAAGGGGGAGGACCTCCTGAGTCATAGGGACAGAGCCATAGCAGTCAGAAACTCTATGATGTTCCCATACAGTCTCTGGGTCCTTGAGGCACTGACTTAGGCAGGCTTCAGAAGGGATGTGATTTTGCAGCTGACACCCTAAGGTGAATACTTGGGTCAGGGTGTTTTCCATTGAAGGGACTACCTTGGTTGTGAGTACCTTGAGGACAGGTACCCAGTCAAGTGGCTGTGTGTCCCCAGAGCCTAGCACATTGCTCAGTGCCTAGCAAGTTCCCGTTGAATGAGTTGCAGGAAGGGGTGAGCAGTGAGTTCAGAGCAGAGGCCCAGAGGTGTGCAGAGCAAGGATTCTCTCCCCTGAAAGTGGGTGCCTAACTTCCATCTCTGTCTCCCCAGCTAGAAGATCTGGAAGTCACTATAGCTGATCACATCCAAAAAGTCATGAAGCTGAACTTTGAAGCAGCCTGGGATGAGGTAGGGGAAGAGTTTGAAAAGGAGGAAACATTTACCTTGTCTACCATCAAGACACTTGAAGGTAAAATCCTTGGCTGCTGTTGAAGTGCTCCTCATCTTCCCTCCCCATCCCTGCCCCTCAAGGATCTAGGGCCATGGCTATAGCACATATTTCAGATACCACTTCATTAAAAGCCCCTCACAGCAGGCTTAGGGGATGGGGGAGTTGTGGTGGCAAAAAGGGGAGACAAGACATGTGGCTTATTGATACTGTGATTTCTCCCTACAGAGGCTGTGGGAAATATTGTGAAATTCTTGGGAATGCACCCTTGTGAGAGGTCAGACAAAGTGCCAGATAACAAGAACACCCACATGTTGCTCCTGGCTGGTAAGCAGCATTTTCAGGTGGGAAGTGCCTGGGTAGCTTGCAGCCTGGATGCTGCTGCATCCTGGGCTGAGGGCTCCCGCTGGGAACAAGGGACTGAAAATTGGTTTTGAAAATTCACGAAGTGAAAAAAGACCTGCAGTGAAATGTCTCCTTTCCGACCCTTGCTGCCAGTCATCTAGTTCCCTTCCAATAGGCAACCATTGTTACTATTATAGACAATACCAGTATCCCTCTAGCAATTTTTATGGATATAAAAGCCGATATTTCCCCTTTTTAATTCAAACGTTTATGTAAAAATGGTTTTGCTTTTCACTTGACAGTGCATCTTGGAGATCTTCCCTATCAATATGTAGAATTTCCTCATATTTAAAAAAAATTGTGGTAAAGTATACATAAAATTTACCATTTTAACCATTTTTAGTTGTACAGTTCACTAGCATTAAATGTATACTCACATTATTGTGCAATTATTGCCACCATCCATCTCCAGAACTTTTTTATCTTCCCAAACTGAATCCTCATTCTTTTTTGCATCTGCCTCGTATTCCATTGTATGGATGTACCATATTTTATAGAACCATCCTGTATTGATGAACATTTAGATTGTTCCAGTCTTTTGCTATTATAAACAGTGCTACAGTGAATAATCACATACATACATATATACATCTACACATACCTATTTTATTTTACTTATATGCACTGAGGTCAAAGTGCATTTCTCATTTTGATAAATTTTTCCAGTTGCCTTCCTTAGGAATTATATGACTTTCTTCCTACACTCTGGACCATGCATTGTATTATCAAACTTTATGACCTTTGCCAGTCTGGGTGAAAATGGTATCTTAGTATAGTTTTATTTTACATTTCTGGTATATTGAATAACGTTAAACATCTTCTCAAATGTGAATTACCATTTGTATTTGCTGCTCTGTGAATTATTTTCATAATCTTTGTCTAATTTTCTAATAGGAATGGGATTTTAAGCATTCATCATGGAAATTTTTAAACATACACAAAAATTGAACAGTATAATGAACCCCCATGTGCTGCTTCAACAACCACAGTATTTTAAAGCAAATTACAAATACAGTATTTTGCATGGAAATCTTTTTGTATGTGTGTGTTCCTCTAATAGATAATGACTGTTTAAAAAGGGGTGACAATACAATTATCACACCTAAGACAATGAACAAAAGGAAATGGGAGATTTTTTTTTTTTTGCTGAGTGTTTATAAACATGGTTGAGAGTAGCTCTGCTTCAGTGCCCTGTCACAGCTGACAGCCCTGAAGGCTGTGTTTCCGGCCACACTGAAGCAACCCAGTCCCCTGGGTTTTGAAGACACCTGCTCTGTGGTTTTGTTATGGTGGGACTGTCCCTTCATCTGTGCTCTTAGATTCAGCCAACAATTGTGAGAGCCTCTGTGACACCATAAGGTACAGCCTCATATGTCCATTAATTCATTTGGTCTAGGTAGAAGCTTAAAATATGGCTAGTATTATTATCTCCTCCACTTTGTAGCTGAGGATACTACAGCTCAGAGAGGTAAAGTGACTTGTGCAAGGCCTCACTCAAGGATTTCAGCCCTTCAGGATAGCCTCTGCAGCCTACTTCTGACTTATACTCCTGTACTTCTCTGTTCCCTTCCAGGTGTGTTCCGGGGTGGTCATGACATCCTGGTGCGCTCCCGGCTGCTGCTTTTGGACACAGTTACAATGCAGGTGACAGCCAGAAGTTCAGAGGAGCTGCCAGTAGACATCATTTTGGCATCTGTGGGCTAAAAGGCCAGCCTACATAGACTTTACTCCTACTCTTTCCCCCCAATACTATGTAGAAGTCGCACCTTCCTCATGTACTCAGTGGAAACTCCTTCCCAAGCTTCTGTATTCAAAAACAATTAGGAGTCACTGCAATTTTTTTTTTAATTTAACCCTTTCCCAAAGACTGTTAGGGGATAACTTGTTTTTTTGTTGTTTTTTTTTTAAATAGGGGATGATTTTAGCTTATCCTAGAACTTGCTGCCCTGCCTCCCAGGGAAGGACATCGCAAATTATAGAATGCTTGCATCTCTTGAATTTATCCCCAAAGAAATCAGCTTATTGCTATAAATAAATCAGCATGTATTTATTGAATGACTGCTACTACTGCAGACTCATACTTAGGGACTCCACCTTCCCCTTCTTGGCCTCCCCACCACCAAGAACACCTACTCTATCCCCTTTGCATCCATAGCCCTTTGGCTGCTGTACTTACCATGAGGCAGGACACCCTCCTACTACTCTCTGACCAGCCCTACACTCAGGAACAGAAGCAATGCAGGTTTGATGAGGGAATTACAGCAGCTGACAGGCTTTGAGTCCATGGACTTATTCTTGCATTTTCACAACCACCTTCCTTTTGTAGGCGATGGATTGGAGCCCCAGAAGGTTTGGGGTTGATGACCTAGGTGTTCCCTAGCATCAGGTCTGAGGTGGAGTGTGTGCTGGGGTTTGTCTGCTCCCACTTCCGTCCAATTTGGGGAATGCACAAAAGGGAAGAACAGCCCTTAGAGAGCTATTATTGGCTTCAGATACAGAAATCCCTGGTTTATGTCCCAAGGTAACAGGCTCAGAGACCACCTCAGCAACATTTTTAAATTCATGCCAGGTAATTTACCAATTTTGTGGCTGAAATACACCTGCAAAGCCCATTTTAAAAAATCTAGGGCAGATGGGTGACTCAGTTGGTTAGAGCGCGAGCTCTGGGGCAACGTAGGTCAGCGAGCTGTGCCCTCCGCAACTAGAGTGAAGTCAGTGAGCTGCTGCTCAGCCCCCAGGGTGGCCAGATGGCTCAGTTGGTTGGAGCACCAGCTCTCAACCACAAGGTTGCCAGTTGGACTCCCACAAGGGATGGTGGGCTGTGCCCCCTGTAACTAACAACTGCAACTAGACTTGGAGCTGAGCTGTGCTCCACAACTAAGGCTGAAAGGACAACAACTTGACTTGGAAAAGTCCCAGAAGTACACACGGTTCCCCAATAAAGTCCTATTCCCTTTCCCCAATAAAATCTTTAAAAAAAAAAAAAAATCTTCGCCTCACCCTTAGTAAAGATTCAGATTTGGCTGGGGAGGGGAGGACCCTGAAAGAACTCGTTCTGGTGCCTAGTGAAGTTTGAATGATTTGTGTGATTCTCCAACGGAAGTTTTCCTAATGGTCCAACTTTGGCTCCAAACTATGAGGCAGTTAGTAGGATTGCGAAGTAAAAAAAATGTTTCCTGATTTCACCCGTACAATCACCTGGTGCCCTAGAGTTATGGTTCCCGCTATAAAAAGGATACTTGAGGCTCCCTGGGACGTATATAGAAACTGCCAGGGCCGCAGGGATAAAAGCCTTGTCCTTGCGGATCCTTCCTTACCCCCATTGCTGCGTTTCGCCCTGGTAGGGAAGTTAACCCCGCAGGGGAACAGACGAATATGGAGGAAAGTGGGACTCGGAGAACCCAAAGGTAATCCTAGTCTCCAGGGGCACTTTTAGAAGATTCAGATTCAGGGGGCCACGTACTGTAGTCATGATGGGGGAGGAAAGAAGCCCGGACTGCCAAGCTCTCGGGACGTCGCGGGGACCAACCCCCCTTTGGGGGCGGGGCCTAGCGCTTGAGCGCGGGCGTGCGGAGTGTGAGGGCGGGGCTGGCGGAGAGGTCAGCTGGCGGCCCGGCAGGACGGAAGCGAGGCGGGCTGTTGGGTGAGAGGAGTGAGGCGACGCGGACGGCCGGCGCGGGTGAGGCGGGGCGGCCGGCCCGGCAGAATTAGGAGTGAGGCGACGCGGGCGGCCGGCGGGGGTGAAGTGGGGCGGGGCGGATGGCCGGCCCCGAGGTGGGGGGCGAGGCGTGTTGGGGCGGGCGGCCGGACCCCAGCCCCGGCGCGGCGGCGCCAGCGGGAGGTCTCGGGGCCACCTTGACGCCGAGACTTGGGCCAGGAGCCCGGGGCGGTGGGCGGTCTGGAGGCCCCTGGTACTTGGGCAGAAAGGAGCCACGTTCGACAGGAAAGAGGATGAGTTTTGATGCTACCAAGGGCTAGCGCCCTCGCTGCCCTGGTCGCCATCATCGAGGTTAGCAGTTGCTCGCTCGTGTGAGGCCCTAAGTAATCCCAGGAAGGAGAGAAGGAAAAGGAGTGGGGACAGGACTGTGAGGACCAAAAGAGTCACCCACAGGAAGGAGTTAGTGGCTCCAGAAGTAACCACAGATATCCCCTTTTTCCTTTCTTGACTGAAACATTAAGCTGAATAAATTGACCTCAGAGAAATCTGTTTTCTTGGCATTCAGTCAGGTATTTATGGAGCGCCTCATAATACTTTATTTAATGCCTTGCAGGGAACTAGACAGTGGGCTTAGGTAGTGAACAAAACAGTCACAGGCCTGTTTTCTTGGGGAAAGACTTTCCTGGGGAAAACTTGACAGATGGTTCCGTGTTTCCCCGAAAATAAGACCTAGCCGGACAATCAGTTCTAACCTGTCTTTTGGAGCAAAAATTAATATAAGATCCGGTCTTACTTTACTTACAATAAAATGTATATAAAATATAAGACCGGGTCTTATATAATATGATTAATATAATACCGGGTCTTATATTAATTTTTGCTCCAAAAGACACATTAGAACTGATTGTCCGGCTAGGTCTTATTTTTGGGGAAACATGGTTACATAAAACCACAGTTGGTGGTGGGAAGTAGAATCCTGTGGGAATCTTGAGACAATGCTATGAATAAAGGAATAAAACCTAACATTTGAGAAATACAAACCTAACGTTTTGTGATCTAAAGGTTGTGAGAGGCAGCGTTGAAGAATGTGTGGACGAACATCCTGTCACTTACCTAGAGATGTTCTCACAAGAGCTTGTGCCTATCAGGATGGGCAGGGCCAACAAAGGCTCCCAGAGTGGAGAGACGCTGACAAGTATTGCCCCTCGTACAACAAGAGCCCTCAATCAAACAGCCCCGTGCTTCTATCTCGACTACACTTTGAGAAGGTAATCACTTTATGTGCGCTGTATTAGCTTCTGGCCCAGCATTGTGATGGTCATCTACTTCTATAGTTAACCCGTGAACAATGCGGGGTTTAGAGGCGCCAACCCCTGTGCAATCAGAAACCCAAAAATCTACATATAACTTCTGAGTCTCCAAAAACTTTACTAATAGTGTTGACCAGAAGCCATAAACCGATAACATAAACAGTAAGTTAACACATATTTTGTATGTTCTATGTGTTGTAAACCATATTCTTACAATGCAGTAAGCTAGAGAAAAGGAAATATTATTAAGAAAAATTGTAAGGCAAATAATACATTTACAGGCAAGTAATACGTTTACAATATTTATTGACAAAAATCCTCATAAGTGGACCTGTGCAGTTCAAACCTGTGTTGTTCAAGGGTCAACTGTATTAGATTTGGTGTATGCTCAGCCTCTGAGATGAGACTAAAAACCAGCCTTTATTTGACCCCCAACTGAGAACCACTCTGGGCCTCACTGAAAGGAGTTGTATTGGTATCTTCCAGTCTTTAAAGATAATTTAGTATTCTTCAGGCTCCTTATTTAAGTGTTCTCTATGCAAGGCATACTACCCTTAATGCCTGTCAAAGTTACATGAGCCTTGTATTTGAATACATTTTTTTAAGACAGCATCTTTCAAACCTCACTGATCATCAGGGTCATTTGAGTATCTTTGAAAAAAAAATAAAAGATTTCCATGCCTCTTACCAGTCCAGCTGAATCAGAATCTCTAGGCGTAGGGCAGGATTAAGACTAGCTAATCTAAAACCTCTGATGTTTCTTGAACATTGAAGTTTCTCTTCTTCTTGCGTGTGTTTTCAGTCTTCATGTTTGTCTTTTACTGAAGCTATAAACAGATGTATCTGTTATCTGAAGTTTAATTGCATTCGTTGTGTTTATAGTATTTACCCATTGTATTTCTAGAATGATCGATAATTTATAATCATGTTTTGGCTCTTTGCTTTATTTTCATTAAAAACATGTGATGTGATAAAAATGCTTCATTCCAGAAGTTAATAGTTTCTCCATGTCTTTTTTATTTATTTATTTAAATTTTAAATGCTCTTGATACTTTTTTTAAAAATCATGATTGTTTCCATGCTGGATTTTTATTCTATTTGATCCATAATGCTTATATCACTTTATAAATCTGATTATACCCCTGCTACATGATCTTCAGAACCCTTGTGATAATATGATAGTCAGAAAAGATTCATTTCTACATTACAGGGCTCACATTATTTTGAAATAAGCATACCAAATAACATTGATCTTTTTGACTGAATGGAGCCATTTACATAGAGTAGTATTCTTGAACCATTTTTAATGGATGTATACTTCCCTATTGAAACAAGAATACTTTTTTTTAATGAAGAGGATAATAAAAATAAAATGAATATAATGGGGAAGCTTGATTGGGAAAGGAAACAATAAAACATGTTTTAAAGATGGTATAATTTGAAGTGAAAAGAGAGGATTAAATGTATGAGACTTATTCTTTTTTAGCCTCAGTTCTCTGTACCACTGCTTTAGAATTATAGAATGAATGTTAGCTGGAAGAAAATTTGTTTAACAGATGTAAAGACAAGAGTTGTAGAAAGATTATGACTTGTCCTAGGTTACCCAATCAGTCTGAGGTCCAGACCGCTGTTCCCACCCTAGTGGACACTTCCTGGAACTAGAAATAGGGAAGGTAGAGTGCCTAGCAGGTATAGCCCTCCTTTTCTGTCAATGGTATGAATTCGCTGATTGATGTAGTGTTTTGATTCCACATTGCTAATAAATTTTGTTAAGATTGCTAGCATTTCCTAATTTTGATAAATATTTGAGGCTTCATGTTTCTCAAACCCGTAAATTGTAAAGCAAAATTAGAACCATTTCAGCAGCTCGTTAATCCATATATATCATCAACGGCTAGCACGTATGTATAGATTGCAACATTTGCATTTGAAACCACTAATTTGCAGATTATTTCCTTTCATGTATATACCCTACCCACCTGTTCAGGTTGCAAGTCCAAAAAGATAGAGGAAATGATGACTAATACTGAGCAGTATTTTCAATATTTTGGCTTCACAAGCCACTTTTTATCATACCCAGTGGAGGACAGCCTCACGTTTGGGTTTGATTTATAGTTGTCCAGTGATCATATTCAAGTTAAAGGTGATCACTGGAATTTGTAAGAGTAGGATTTCTCAACCTCAACATTTGACATTTTGTGTGGGATAATTCTTTGTTGTGGGAAGCTGTCCGGTGCATTGCAACATGATTAGCAGGATCACTGGCCTCTATCCACTAGATGCCAATAGCATCGCTCAGGTCATAACCAAAAACGTCTTTTGATAGTGCTAAATATACCCACTAGATTCCAGTAGCACACCCCCTTCCCCACCCATCCCAAGTGATGGTGGTGGTGGTATAGGTGGGTTTCAAAATTGCCCCATGTTAAGAACCTCAGATTTAGGGGTAGCCAGTTACCTCAGTTGGTTAGAGCGTAGTGCTGATAACACCAAGGTTGCTGGTTCGATCCCTGCATGGGCCGCTGTGAGCTGTGGCCTACTTTAAATAAATAAATAAATTAAATTAAAATTTAAAAACTAGAAAGTAAATGAACTGTAGATTTAAAAAAAAAAGAACCTTAGGTTTAAGAGTATTGTTGTCTTGCAAATTTCTGATGAGAGATCATT
Source organism: Rhinolophus ferrumequinum (assembly GCF_004115265.2). Taxonomy (NCBI): domain Eukaryota; kingdom Metazoa; phylum Chordata; class Mammalia; order Chiroptera; family Rhinolophidae; genus Rhinolophus; species Rhinolophus ferrumequinum. Next base: position 401,685 of record NC_046302.1, read on the forward strand.
TAGTTGGCAATTATGTAATGTTATCTTTCTTATTCTCATTTATGCTTTGGGCAGGGACCCTTCTGCTTGGACGGCACATTTGATTCTGGAAGAGAGGATTTACAAAAGCTCTGTGTTTTCAAACTTCTTTCTTCTTCCTCCTATCCCTGATGAGGTTAACACTTGGGTTTACGTCCTCCAGCCTACCATTTCTTCCAGGGTTGTCTTTTTCTCAGTTATCCTGAACATTTATTAATTTGTTTTATTTTTTTTCCTCTTGGCATACAATATACCAAGGCTGGGTAAAAATACATACATATACACATGCACACACACACACAGTTAGTCCTCATTCATAGATTCCATGTTTGCAAATTTGCCTACTTGCTAAAATGTATTTGTAACCCCTGAAATAATACCCATGTTGCTTTCACAGTCATTCATGGTCAATACCGTGGTGAAAATTTGAGTCACCTGATGTACACATTCCCAGCTGAGATTGAATAAGACGAAGCTCTTAAAAACAAACAAAACAATGAAGTTCTACCTTCTTGTTTCAGCTCTTATACAACAAACAAATATCCTTTTTGCAGTCTATTTAATGCTATATTTTTTGCATTGCCGTGCTTTTTTGTTTTCTCTGTTTAAAATTGTCCCCAAGCATAGTGCTAAAGTTCTGGCTAATATTCCTAAATGTGAGAAGACTGTAATATGCTTTACAGAGAAATACATATATTAGGTAAGGTTCATTCAGGCATGAGTTACTGTGCTGTTGGTTGTGAATTCAATATTAATGAATCAGCAATATATATGAAATAAAATGTCTTTAAACAGAAATACACATTAAACAAGGTGATGTATTAATCAATTGATGAAAATATTGTCACCATAGGCTCATAGGAAACTAACCCAGTATTTCCCCTAAGAGCAGCAGTTCAATATTCAATGTTCACAGCAACTTTGTAGAACCTAACTGCCGTGAACAGTGAGAATGGACTCTGTGTGTGTGTGTGTGTGTGTGTGTGTGTGTGTGTGTGTGTATGTGTTGATAGAAAGGGGATTAACTAATATAAGCAAGATTTTGAAAGAAACAGGACAGGATCTTTCAAGAGCACTGTGGAGGGATTAGCTTTAAGCAAAAGGGAAGCCCTTCTGAAACACTCCTACTGATGATTTGTTTCTTGGCATTCCATCCTTTCTTGACTTTACTTATTCTATTTTTTTTCTCCCTGGATACTTTTTATTAGACTCTACTTCTTCCTCATTTCTCCTTTTCTCTTTATGTACCCCCAGGTTAAATCCTATGCTTGATTTACTCCCTAAGAAACTTTATCCTAATGGCTTTAACAATCACCTTTATATAGAAAATTTTACTATTTTTAATTCTAACCTTATAAAATATTAAACTACAATTTGTGTGCCTATTCCCTTCCACATATTTTAATGATTCTGCAAGGTAGGTATTGTTCACTCTATTTTGACAGAAAAGAAGGTTGAGGGTCCAGGAAGTTGAGACTAGTCAGACTTCATAAGTAGCAAAGAAGGGATTTTTGAACCAGGATCTTCTTGCAAAGGCCTTATTCTTTCCATCGTACCAGAGTTTGGCAAACTGTAGTCCTCAGACCAAATCTGGCCCACTGCCTGTTTTTGTAAATAAAGTTTTATTAGAACACAGCCATACTCATTCATTGTTCTTTGGCTGCTTTCACACTACCAATAGTGGCAGAGTTCAGTTTTGAGTCATTACAACAGAGACTATATGGACTCACAAAGCCAAAAATATTTACTATCTGACGTGTTACATAAAAGTTTGGTGATCCATCCCTCTACCATGCTACCTCTCGCCTAAGCTTTAATTTCACATGCTTTTTTGACATAGTAAACAGCTCTACTTGGATTTTATTCTAGTGACTTAAAACAACCTTTATTAAATTCACCTGTGAGGAAGAATTAGGACAAGGTATTGTAGCTATGATTTATCTTTTCCCTGAAGTCTGGGGCCTCAGTTGAAAAGACTTGGCATCTGGGGCTAGAATCATCTAGGGCCCCCCTGACCATTTCTTTAAATGAAATTTTATGGAATACAGCAATATCCATTTATTTACCTATTGTCTATGGATGCTTTGTTCCTATAACAACAGAGTTGTAACAGAGACTTTATGGCCTGCAAAGTTTTTAGTATCTGGCCTTTTATAGAAAAGTTTGCCAACATCTGATCTAGAGGCATCTTCAGTTACTTATCTGGCAGTTGATGTTGGCTCTTATCCTGGTCTGTTGACCATAATACCTACATGTGACCTCCCTGTGCAACCTGGGATTTTTCACAGCATGGCAGTCTTAGATTTCACAGCATGGCAGTCTTGGATTTCTTACATGGCGGCTTAGAGCTCCAAAAGCAGTGTCTCAGCAAACAAGGAGGAAGCTGAAAACCCTTTTCTGACCTAGCCTTAGAAATCAGTGTCACTTGTGCCACATGCTGCGTGTCACAACCCATCCATATTCAAGGGAAATGGAACATAGATCCCCAGCTCTCAATTGGAGGAATGGTAGAGATTTTGTGATCATTTCTTTCAAAATGCCACAGACTTGCCACTATTATCAGAAATTCAACATGTGATCTTTCCCCAAACCCTCCTCAATTTTTTTCTCGTTTGTTCAATAGTACCATCATTATTTCATTCTTCTAGGCCTGAAAACTTAATCATCCCTGTTTTCTTTTTCCATTTACACCACCACAATTTCTTTTTTTTTCTTCTATCTTTTGGATGTATTTTAGTCTCTACTGTCACCAAACCTCTGCAACATTGTAGTAGCACCCAAAATGCACCCTAATATCGGTTTATTCCAACCTATAGTATACTATGCCATGCAAAATAGTGTATATGTGCATTTTAATCTGGAGAGTTCATCAAATTCTCAAGGGCTAATTACCAAAAAAAAGTTTAACCGTGTGTTGGGGTCCCCAAGACCACCCCCACATTTGAAGATTCATTAGAAGGACTCAACATATAAGGAATATAGTGACTAAGGTTTATTACAGTGAAAGTATACACAATAGAATCAGTAAGGAAAAAAGACACAAGTAGAAATCTAGAAAAATCCATGCACAGGCTTCTTTTTGTTCTCTCCTTCCTGGGAAGAGGTACACTAAGCATGTCCCTTCTCCATCAATGGAAAATGTAGTAACATATGCAGTGTTTGCTCAGGGAAGCCCATTAGAAACCCCAGGACCAAGGTTTGGGTGCTGGTCATGTAAGCACTCTCTGCTTAGCAAGTACCAAAATTCCAGACTCCCACAAGGAAAGCAGGTGTTCAGCATAAATCTCATCTTTTGCACAAGCTAGTCACAATAAACCATGCTTATCAGTAACGTAAAGTTGGGAATACTCAAAATCCAAGTTCCCAGATGCTAACCAAAAACCAACCTTATGAGCAAGCCCTCCTAAAAATAGCTTCTTCACAATTGCTTTTGTGCACAAAACCACTTCCTACACATTCTTGACATGGCCTCTTGCTCATCTAATTTTGTACCTGATCTTTCCTCCCATCTCTTCTCTGTCTGAATTCTATACAGCTTGTGGGATCCAATACAAGAATGAACCCTCCCTACCCCCTTCCCTGCTGCCTCTTCTGAGTATCTGATACTTCTCCATTCCATCCTTCACAGATCACTCTCCACAGAACTGCTTTGACACTCATTGTATGTACCACTTACGTGGCCCATAGCCTGTAATATTTTATATTAATATTTTTATGTTTGTGTGGCCTCACATATTATAGTTCCTTTTGAGGCTGAGCATTCCTCCACATGCCCCCATAGCACCATGTCCCTTAATCACAGCATATACCTTATTGCATTATGGTTGTCTGTAACATGTGCTTCTTGAGAGCTTGAGACCACATGAAGTGCAGGGCCTAGCACTATGTCTGTCTCTCAGTGGGCACTAATTAAAAGTTTACAGGAATGAAACCTCTTTGAATCCCTTAACCTACCCAAGCAGAACGTCTTACATTCTGATAAATATGATTGCTAAAGAATACAAGTTATATCATAAATCACTCAAATTGTTTTCACATGGAATCTTTCCTTTTTAATAATCTTTTCTCTATTATTTGTATTTCAATATTAATAGTAATGTAATGCATATGCTAAATTTGGTTTTCTAAATTTCATTATTATCCCCTCATTGGATCTTAACCTTTCTCCATGGCAGGGTGCTGACTCATCTGAGCGTATCATTGCTCCCATGCGATGGGGCTTGGTCCCATCTTGGTTCAAAGAAAGTGATCCTTCCAAGCTGCAGTTCAACACTACCAACTGTCGTAGTGATACCATAATGGAGAAACGGTCCTTCAAGGTAAGTAGCTTACCTAGGGAAAAGGCACATATCCTGTACTTTTCTTTTAACAGAGCTAATAGTACCTAATAGTGTCTGTACTTTTTTCTAACAGCTCATAGTACCTGAGAAATGAAATAAACCTCTCTTTGGAAACTTCCTTAAGGTCCCAAAATGTGTTTCCAGTTGTTAATGTTGAGTGCTGTTTTATTTATTACTGTGTAACAAATCATGCCAAAACTTAGTGGTTTAAAACAAAACTGTATTATTTCTTATATTCTGTGGGTTGACTGGGCTCAACTGGACAGTTTTCACTTGGAGATTCTTGTGTAGTTATAATCAGATGACAGGTGGGGCTGGATGTCTAAGATGGCTTCTTCACCAACATGTTTTACACCCCAGCTGGGATGAGTAGAACAACTAAAAGCCTTTCCACATGCTTAGCTGGGGGTTGTCAGGGTAATCAGTCTTCTTACACGGCATCTGGCTTACCCAAAGCTCATGATCCAAGATAGCAGAGCAGAAGCTGCAAGGCTTTGTGACCTATCCTTGGAAGTCATACAGCATAACTCTGCAGCATTCTATTGGCCCAGCCCAAAATCAGTGTGGAGGGGACTACATGGGGTGTGAATACTGGGATGCATGGCTCACTGGGGAGCCAACTTTGGAGACTGGCTACCACAAGTGCCTATTTGTTAGAGAACTATTGCTGTTATGTACATTATTTAATCTTTTCAACATCTGTGTGAATGGTGACTATACAGATGAAAAGTGAGGTACATAGAATTAAATAGCTGCTCTAAGGTCACACATTGGTAGACCTAAGATTTTTAACTCAAGTCCATGAAACATGATTCTATCACTAAGACCATATCTTGCTCACATTTTCCCTCAGATGCCTCTGGGAAAGGGAAGACGTTGTGTTGTTTTAGCAGATGGATTCTACGAGTGGCAGCGATGTCAGGGAACAAGCCAGAGGCAGCCATACTTCATCTACTTCCCCCAAATCAAAACAGAAAAGGTATCATCATCAGCACTCACAATAAATATTTAGAAAGGCACAGAGAAACAAATCCAAGAAGGACATTTTTTTTCTTTCCTCCAGTTTTTTTTTTTTTTTTAGCTTTATTGAGATATAATTCATCTTTCAAAGTATGCAAGTCAGTGAATTTTTAGTATATTTAAAGTTGTGCCACTGTCTAATTCCAGAACATTTTCATCACCCCAAAAAGAAATCCCGTATCCATTAACAGTCACTTTCTAGTCCCTACTCCTCCCAGCCCTGGCAACCACTAATCTACTTTCTATAGATTTACTTATTTTGGATATTTCATATATATGGGATCATATAATATGTGATCTTTTATATCTGGCTTCTTTTACTCAGCAGAATGTTTTCAAGGTTCATCTATGTTGTAGCATGTATCAGTACTTCATTCCATTTTATGGCTGAATAATCCATTGTGTGTATATACCACATTTTGCTTATTCATTCACCATTTGGTGGACACTTGGGTTATTTCTCCTTTTTGGCTGTTATGAATAATGTTGCTATGGACATTCATGTACATGTTCTGGCATAGATATGGGTTTCAGTTTCTCTTGGGTTTATGCCTAGGAGTATATTTGCTAGGTCATATGGTAACTCTGTGTTTAACATTTCCCTCATAGAACTTCCATTTTAAGACACACGATAAACTTAGTCTGTTCACATAATATTTTAAGGAGTTTGAAAATAAATCAGACATGCCAACATCATGTTTTCTTTAATTAGATTTATTAGTCTGACACTGCTAAAGCATTTGCATTCTCACCACAGTTTGCTTTGTTAAAATTGATAATTGTTTGTTCTTCAGATGATGTCATCTCATTTTGGGGATTTCTCATAGTTAAGAATGTTTGCCTTACCCTCAGAAAATTCCCTCTCTAGCCAATCTAGTAACACAGATGATTTGGTAGAAGAAAAGGTTATTAAATCTATAAAAATTAATAGTTAATTATAATAGTTAAATATTAAGTACTCACTGTAAGCCAGATACTCTTTCTAGGAACTTAATTGTATTAATTTATTTAGTATTTCTAATAACCTGTGAAAAAAATACTGTTATTCTCATTTTTCAGATGAAGAGACTGAGACACAAGAGAGAAAATGTAAAAATTGTCCTGTTCTCCAAGACTTATTTTAACTTCACCTAGTAACCTTTCATTCATCATACAACAATTATTAAAGCCCTTGCTTCTGAGTGGTATGGTCAAGAAATAGAAATTTGTACTATTTTATAATAAGAAAGCAGTGTACGAAGGTGATCATTAAGTATTAGGGAAAGACCTAGAATTAGAATGTTTAAATCCTGTGACTCCCTAACTCAGTGTTTTAACATTTAACATACAAAAGTATGAAATCTTTTTGTCCCTAATGGTTAATCCTAAATGTGGTTGGTCAGTAATATTCTGTCTCTTCATGTTGTTTTGGGGTAAAAGATTATTGGTTTGTCTGGAGGCAATCACTGTGATGCTTTGTCTCAGGATATTTAGCTTTCAAATAGTTATTGATTATCTTTTTCCCCCTTAAGAGTTTTCCTATACTCCAGAGCATTTCTATCATAAGAGGAGGATACTGGCTTAGGTGGAGATTAAATTTTCAGAGAGGAAGAAATACCATTTCAAAGAATGATCTACAATATCTCTTTTTCCCGTTTAATTCCAGGTTACCACTCTTGTTTGTATTCAGATTAATATCTTTTCTTGAGGTAAAAATTCACACAAAATGCACCATTACCACCATTTTAAAGTATATAATTCAGAGTTCTTAGTATACTCACAATATTTTGCAAGCATCACTACTATCTAATTCCAGAACATTTTCATCAACCCCAAAAGAAACCCTGTGCCCATTGACCAGTCAGTCCCTCTCTATTTCTCCCTTCCTCTAGCCGCTGGCATCCGTTAATCTACTTTCTCTGTCTACAGATTTGCCTCTTCTGGACATTTCATATAAATGGAATCATACAATATGTGTCCTTTTATGCATCTAGCCTCTTAGCATGATGTTTTCAAAGTTTATACATATAGCAATATCAGTACTTCATTCCTTTTTATTGCCAAATAATATTGGCAATAAAAAGGAATTTTATCATATGAATAATACCACATTTTGTTTCTCCATTCATCAGTTGATGGATATGTGAGTGCTTCTACTTTTTGGCTATTATGAATAATGCTGCTATGGACATTGTCATACAAGTATCTGTTTGAGTCCTTCAATTATTTTGGGTTACATTCCTACCCACAGTGTATGAGGGTTCTGGTTTTTCCACATCCTTGTTAACACTTATTATTTTTTGTTTTAATTATAACCATCCTAGTGGAGATGAAGTAGTATTCATTTTGGTTTTGATTTGCATTTTCCTAATGACTAATGACATTTGACGATTTTTTCATGGCCATTTATATATCTTTGGAGAAATACCTATTAAAGTTTTTTAAATTAAGTTGTTTGTCTTTTTGTTGTTGAGTTGTAAGCCTTTTTTATATAATCTGGCTACTAGACCCTTTCCAGCTTTATGATTTGCAAATATTTTCTCTCATTCTTTGAATTGTGTTTTACTGTCTTGACAGTGTCCTTTAAAGCATAAAAGTTTTAAATTTTGTTACTTTTAAACAGTGTATCTGTTTTTTCCTTCATTGTGCCTGTGGTTATTGTATTTAAGAATCCATTGTCAAACTCAAGGTCATGAAGATTTACCCCTCTGTTTTCTCCTAAAGGTTTTTTAGTTTTTAGCTTTACATTTAGATCTTGGATCTGTTTTGAATTAATCTTTGTATATGGTTTGAGATTGAAGTCCAACTTTATTCTTTTGCGTGTGGTTATCCAGTCATCCCAGTACCATTTGTTGAGAAGACTGTTTTGTCTCCACTGCATAGCCTTGGTACTCTGTCGAAAATCAGATGACCGTAGATATATAGGTTTATCTCTGGACTCTAGATTCTATCCATTGATTTATGTCCATTGTTATGCAATATCACACTGTAGCTTTGTAGTAAGTTTTTAAATGGGGAATTTTGAGTCCTCCAACATTGTTCTTCTTTTTCAAGATTGTTTTGGTTATTCAGGTTTCCTTGAAGTTCCATATAAATTTTAGGATCAGCTTATTTTTTTCCTGCAAAAAGGACAATTGGAATTTTGATAGAAATTGCATTGAATCTGTAGATCAATTTGGGCATGTGCCCATTTTGCCATCTTTATAATATTAAATCTTTCAATCCATGAACACAGAATGTCTTTCCATTTATTTAGGTCTTTAATTTCTTTTCAACAGTATTTTATAGTTTTCAGTATACACGTCTTATACTTCTTTCCTAAGTCTAGTATAAATAATACTTTCACCTCTTCCTGGACAATGCAAGAACTTTAGAAAACTTTATTCTCAGGTCAGTATACACAAATCAACAATATTTCTATATACTAACAACAAACAATTGGAAATAACAGCATTTTTGTAAGCTGTTGGAAATAATCCAATAGAGACCAGGGAGAAAGTGTAAGTCACTGGAGGGATGTGCTTGCATATGTGAGAGGAACTGGGATCTAGTGCACCAGTGGAGAAGTTGACCTAGCAAAAGGCATAGACCATTAGAAAGTGGAGGAAAGGCAACATATATGGTAGGTGGGAGGTGCATTGATAGGAAGCAAGGGAAGCTCTCTTGAATGCTTCTGTTTTGCCAGTGAAATTGGAACCAAAGTCATCAGCTGAGAGTGAGGATGGGGAGGGAATTTCAGATATTTGAGAATGGGGGAAGAGTATTGAATGATTGTCAATAAATGGACAAGAGAAATGTACTAGGATTGCCAAATCATTGCTCCATCTGGATTTTGTTTTAAGGAAGAAAGTAGGGGTTTAACTTTCTTTTTCCTAGTATCTACCCAGTTATCCCACATCTATTCATTGAATTCTTTCATTGCTTTTTTTTGTTATTTTCTTTCTCCTGTTAGCTCTTTTTTACTTCAACTCAGTCTCTTCTCTTCCATTTACCAAATCCCTCTACAAAGGCTAGACTTTTTCTTTGCCAGCTTGAAGTAGTGCATGCCTCAATATACCTTACTATATTTATGGTTTTCCAGTAGTGGCAAGCTACAAGGCTATAAGATGGTAGAGCTATTTCTGGTTTTGTGTCCAGTGGATGCATTAGCCAAATGTTACCCATCTTTCAAGGATAGGGAAGGAAGCCTCTCTACAGCCGCTTCTCTCCCAACTGCAGAGATGAGCCCCTCTAAGGACCCTGCATAGCAAATAGACAGGTATGGCTCCTCTGAGAGAATCCCCAGGCTTCCTTCTACCCTCTTCAGGCAGCTGCTAAATGCAAGATCCTTGCCCCAGACCTTCTTCACACCAGTGGCCCTTGCTCTTGCCTTAGAGGAGCCAGCATGTTTGTCCTGGCTATTTTGTTATTCTAGGGATGGGGTGAAGGCTGTGCATTCAGGCTGTCACCTTCCTAGATTCTCTTCTGTGATTTTTTCCATTTAAAATTAACAGTCAGAACTCCTGGGGCTGTTTCTTGAGGGAACCACTACATAATATTTCCATTTCTTTACTCTTCTCCATCTTTAAACTAGAATTGTGTATCTAAAAAGAGAATTTTCCTCTGGCAGTCTTCTTGAGAGATTATTAGGCACTTGTGTGGACTAGGATAGCATATTCCTCAATTCTATACAATCACCTATAAAAATTTCTCTCTATTCAAAGGACATTTATTAAGCATATAACATGTATCATGCTAGGCTCCTGGAAATTCTTTCATATTTTTCAGAGAAATGATTTGTATCCTTGAAGCTTTACAGCTAAGACACAAATAAATCAACAATCACAGACTAGGGATGAATGCCCAGGGAAGACATGTTTGTGAGGTTATGGGGGCACAGAGGACGGACTGGGGCATCATAGACAAATTCCCAGAGGAGGGAATTTTGTCGACTGCAAATTGTTGTGTCTTTTTTTTTATCCAATTTGACAATCACTCTTTTAATTTGTGTTCAGAACACTTAACATTTAATGTAATTATTTATACAATAGGGTTAAAAATTCATTATTTTGCTAGTTTTCTGTTTATCAGCTCTTTTTTCCTTTTCTCCTGTATTTTCTGACTGCTTTTGGATTGAATATGTTTTTATGATTTCATTTTATCTCTACCATTGGCTTATTATTTTCACTTTTTTAAAAAAGTATTTACTAGCTTCTCTATAATATACATTTTAAATTAATAACAGTTTACTTTCAAATAATATGCTGCTTGTGTAGTGTAAGGACCTGACAACACTGTATTCCCAGTTCCTCCCATCTTTTGGTAGATTGTCATACATTTTACTTTTTAATATGCTTTAAACTCACAATATATTGCTGCCGTTTTGCTTTGGACAGTCAATTGTATTTTAGAGGGATAAAAACTAAGAAATTTTACATTTACCTTCATTTTAGCCATTTTCATGGATCTTCACTTCATTGTGTAGATTCAGGTTTATTTCTATCTGGCATCTTATTCCTTCTGCCTAAAGAACTTCCTTTTAATATTTTGTGTAGTGCAGGTCTGCTGGTACTTGTTGATTGGACAAAATAGCCTTTTAGATAGTCTGCCAGAAAGAGGGTTTATGTGGGAAAAGGAAAAAAACAAAACCACCACAGCACTGTGAGAACACGCACCTCCGGCTGGCTGCCCCAGTGCTGAGATACAGACCTCCCAAGATGGCCTTTATATATACCACACCACCGCAGGAAGTTGGAACCATAAAATTTAACAGGAAGTCGGGACTAGAGAGTAACAGGAAGCTCAGCTCCATCCATAGACCCCCACCCCTCCAGCTCCCTGGTCAGTTTTCTTAAAGTGCCAGTTTGTTTTTATCATAATGGATTCCATTTTTGTTTGTCAAAAATCTAGTTCTTGGGGTGGCCGGTTAGCTCAGTTGGTTAGAGCATAGTGCTGATAACAAACACCAAGGTTGCCGGTTCGATCCCCAGATGGGCCACTGGGAGCTGCGCCCCCTTAAAATAAATAGATAGGTTAGGTAGGTAGGTAGGTAGATTAGATAGATAGATACCCACCCATAGGGATTTAAAAACAAAAAATCTACTTCATTTTTTTTAATAATAATGATTTTATTTATTGAGATATAATTCACATACCATAAAATTTACCCCTTTAAAGTATACGTGCGTTTTTAGGTTATTCAAAATGTTTAGCAACCATTATCACTATCTATCTTCAGAACATTATCACTCCCCCTGTCCCCCAGAAAAAAACCCAAACCCATTTTTAGTCATTCCCTGCCCCCAGATACTGGCAGCCACTATCTGCATTTTTGATAGGTATTTTCACTGTCTATAGAATTTTGGTTTGGTAGTTTTTTTTGGTGTTTTTTTCAGCACTTAAAAAAAAAGGTACTTAATTTTCTCTTGCTCTCATAGTTTCTTTTGAGAAGTCTACTGTAATTCGTGTGTGTGTGTGTGTGTGTATGTGTGTGTTTGTGTTTGTGTTTGTAATACTTTTACCACTTCCTACTTCTACCACTCCTCATTCCCCAGTGCTTTTAAGAGTTTCTTTGGTTTTTAGAAGTTTGATTATGTGTGTGGTGTGTGTGTGTGTTTGGCATGTTCTTTGAGCTACTTGGAGTCTTTCATAATTTTTGGGAAATTCTTAGTTATTATTTAAATATTTCTTTTGCCATATTTTCTTTCTGGGATTCTAATTACACATGTGTTGGACAAATTGATATTGTCCATAGTTCTTGGATGTTCTGTTCTATATGTTTCATTAATTTTTCTCTGTGTTTCATTTGGGTAATTTTTATTGACCTGGTTTTTGTTTTTGTTTTTGTTTTTTAATGTGGGTGGGATTTTTTTTTTAATTCGGGAATATTGGGGAACAGTGTGTTTCTCCAGGGCCCATCAGCTCCAAGTCGTTGTCCTTCAATCTAGTTGTGGAGGGCGCAGCTCAGCTCCAAGTCCAGTCGTCCTTTTCAATCTTAGTTGCAGGGGGCGCAGCCCACCATCCCGTGCAGGAATTGAACCAGCAACCTTGTTGTTAAGAGCTCCCGCTCTAACGAACTGAGCCATCTGGCCCCCCCTCCAGCAGCTCTGCAGCAGCTGGTTGTCTTCCATCTAGTTGTGGAGGGCTCAGCTTCACTGGCCCATGTGGGAATGAAACTGGCAACCCTGTTCAGAGCTCACGCTCTAACCAACTGAGCCATCCTGCCACCCCTTTTTTGACCTGTTTTTAAGTTCACTGATTCTTTCTAATTTCACAAAAATTCCTTATCTGTTCATCCATATTGCCTGCCTTTTCTACAAGAGCCTTTAACATACCAATTATACTTATTTTACATTCCCTGGAATTTTCAGCATTTGGAAAATGTGATCTTTTGAGTCTGATTCTGTTTATTTCTATAGCTCTTGGAAGTTGATTGTTTGTTTTGGCTTTTTAATGTGTTTTATAATTTTTGATTCATTGCCATAGTATGTAGGACAGAGATTGAGATAAATAATATTTATGCCTGGAAATGGATACAGTTATTTTTCTATTAGGCCATTAATGTGTGAAATTAAGTTGATCTTGTCAGGAACTGAACTGGGTTTGGGTTTTTGTTGTTACGATTACCTTTGTTTACCACTGCTTTTAAATCCCTTGTATCACTTTGTGTTTATGGTAAGTTGGTTCTCTAGATGGTTTTTCTCAGTAGTCCTACTCCCTTCAGCTGTAGTACTTCCCTTTGAGGCTCTCTCCATGCTCTTGCTCCTGCTCCAGAATTAGGCTACTGTTGCTTATCACTTGCTGCCACTAATCTGAAGGGGCTTAGAGAGCATTCTCTGTTGTCTTTGCTCAGTCTCCATGTTAGGCAGAATTATGCACCTGGCTCTCAGGCTCAGCCTTTCTCAGTGATACTGCTCCTTCCCCAGGGGAATAGAGGGTTTTATTTTCTTTTACTCTTACCCAGCCTCAGTGAGTCTTTACCTGTATCTTAGGGTTGATAGGGTTTATTACCCTTAAGGCTTTTATCCCCTGGCCCCTTAAGGCTTTTATTCCTTAGAGGAGACGTGATCAGGTGAGGCTTCCTGCCTTTCCTGAAAAAGAAGAGCTCCACTCCTCTAGGTGTACACCCGCAAGGAAAGCTTTCTCCACTGTTCTGCCCTGCTCCCAATCTTTCCCTAGGTGCTCACACCTAGGGAGCTCTGTGGAGAAGAGTCTGCAAGCTAATGCAAACAGCGCTGATGCCTATAGGTCCCAGGAATTCTGTACTCTTAGGCTAGCCCACACTCTGTATTTAGCAATATGGTAATAATTTTATCTGAATTCTTATCTGCTGTTTGAAGGCCTTGCCTTCCTCCTGTTGCCACTGGTAAGCCAGTGCATGTGTCTCATCTCCCCTTGGAGGCCCCTGTCTTTCTATAAAGTCCGGCTAATTGGTTCCCCTGTGACCTCAGTTCTCTAATATGTTTAAGAAAAGTTATGATTTTGTAGATTATCTAGCTTTTTTTCTTCTTGTTAAGGTGGAGGTGACACCCGTTTAGCTTTCTGTATTCTAGGCCTTGAACTGAATCTTAAATGACGAGTAGGATTTGTCATGATAAGAAAGGGTGGGAAGAATGTTTTGGGCAGGGAAGGTTGCCTCAGCAAGACACAGTGGGAACAAAATTGCATGAGAGCTTCATTTAGAAACAGCTGGGTTTGCTTCAGATTAATACTGTAAGTGAAAGCTGGAATGATGGACCAGATCATAGAAGGCCTGAATGCCTAGTGAAGGTGTTAAATTGTATTCTGAAAGCATTTAAGAAGCCATATATCTATAGCTTTGGTGGGTACTTGCCACCAAGCCTCTTCCTTCGATGACAGTGGATCACCAGGAGTTAATAAGGCTTCAGCTACATTACCTTTTAGATGACTGCAGTGCTTGTAAGTCTGTAGTGATTGTTAAGATGCCCATCCCGCATGTAGAAGAAGGCTATTGAGTATCTAATCTGCCGATGTATTTTGCTTCCAGTCAGCCAACATTGGTGCTGCCAGGAGTCCTGAGGACTGGGAGAAAATCTGGGATGACTGGAGGCTGCTAACAATGGCCGGGATCTTTGACTGCTGGGAGCCACCAGAGGGAGGAGACTGCCTGTATTCCTATACCATTATCACAGTGGATTCCTGCAAAGGCTTGAATGACATCCACCATAGGCAAGTCACACTTCTTATCCATGGGTCCAAAAGGATTCGGAGAAAGGTTTGTTCTCTCTGCTTGTAGATAGGTAGCTTTTGGAATTTTAAGTTTCTATATAGACACATCTAAAGAGTAGGAAACTAAGACAGTTGCTTTGCAAAATAGGGTTACAGCCAGTTTGACTGTAATATGACATGCATTCTTAAAAATCACCACATAATGCAAAATTGTACAATGAAAACCACAGAACTTATGGGAAAAGTGGGGTTAAGAGGGCAACACTTAAAAACTTTGTCAGTGACACATTAAAAAATAATAGGAATCTATTAAAAACTACCACTTTTTTATACATTAAGTGGTTAAGAAATACGTAGATACTATATATAATAAATATGGTACTTTACCTTAAAAAGACCCGTTTGCTTGTGGAAGTGAGTGTCAAAAGAGTTGCAGCTTGTGAGTTATTGTGAAATAGTGGAAGGAAGATTATGCAAAGTTTATGATCTTTTGTGGTCTTAAATCCTAGGCTTTTTTCCCTTTGGAATATAGAAACATGCATTTATAATATACATATTTAATCGAAATTGAAGATTTTGATCCAATGCATAGCCTTCTCCTTCAATTAACTTTTGTATCACTGCTGGAAGTTCTTTAGCAGCATTTTCATCTGTACTCATGTCTTCTCCCAATTGCTGAAAGCTTTGGAAATTGCATCAGTGTTTGAAACCACCAAACCAGCCATTAGTAGCACTAAAAGGAGCCACTTCTGTGGTTTTTGGGTCTTTATGTACAGATAGTACTTTCTCCTTGTGATAAAGCTTTCATTTTTTTCACTGTTTGGCATTCAATCCATATGTTAAAGAATCTTTCTATTGCTTCTGTTCCTTTAGGCCTGATTGGTATTGACTTCACAATACTTCTTAAAGTTGTCCCAGCTATGGACGTTCCTTTTGTTTTCACAACGTTGTCATTTATGTGGATTCCTTTATGTCTGTTGCTCAGGAGATAGCACATGTTCTCTTTTTACTTTCAAGATGCTTTGGTTATTTCAAGCTTCTCCTCAATACTTAAAGTATCCATTAGCATGCACTGCTTAGCATGCACTGAGCTAGGAAACTTAGAGGTGTTTGAGATGTCAAATGAATAGTTTTTGTTTGTTTTTCTAGAGAGAGAGAGAAGTTCACAAATGCACAATAAAAGCAAACACGACTTTGGAGGATAGTATGTAGTGAACCAAGATAGCTGTCAATGTTTGAGATTTGTGGATATGTGTATTTTGTGAATTCCTACAAGGCTCATTTCAGCAGGGTGCAGTTTTCTGGGTTCACTTTGTCTTTCTCACAGACAAAACTGTACATAAGCAAACACAAGTATGCATTATGTTTAAATTGCTCTCTAATATACATACCAATCACAATGGAGTAGATTCCCATTTTTAAAATGAGTACTAGCAGGACTGACTATACTTGTGTAGCAGTTTCACAATTTTTGCCAGATATGAGTGCCCTCAGAAGTGATTTTGATGTTTTGCTGAAAAGAATGCAATGCTACACATATGAAGATTACCTATTTTATCTTGTCCTAAGCATTCTCTGTGAAAGTAGGCTATCATGTGATAAAGTAGTTCTGTTTTTTGCTAATTCACCTTAAAATAAATTCCCATTTCATCTAAGACACCATCAATTTTGAAATGTACCATTATTTTTCATGCCGTTAAGAAATGTGAAGTGCTGAAAATTATTTCCTGCTAAACTATATTACAATGCAGAGATGCCATTCATCATAAAATGCATCTGGATTTCAGAGATTGTAAAATATTTTGAGAGGGATTGCGTCAACTTTATTGTTTTGGTATTTTTTAAATTTTTTTAATTTTTCAATTACAGTTGACATTGAATATATTAGTTTCAGGTGTATAGCATAGTGATTAGACATTTATATAACTTAAAAAGTGATCCCCTTGGTAAGTCTAGTACCCACCTGGCACCATACATAGTTACTACAATATTATTGATTAGATTAACTAAGCTGTACTTTATCACCCCGTAAATATTTTGTAACTGCCAATTTGTAGTTCTTAATCCCTTCAACTTTTTCACCCAGTCCCTCAGCCCCCTCCCATCTGGCAACCATCAGTTTGTTCTCAGTATGTATGAGTTTGCTTCTGCCTTCCTTGTTCGTTTTTTAGACTCTACATATAAGTGAAATCATATGTTATTTGTCATTCTGTCTGACTTATTTCACTTAACACAATACCCTCTAGGTCCATCCATGTTGTCACAAATGGTAAGATTTCATTCTTTTTTATGGCCAAGTAACATCCATTGTATATATGTACCACTTCTTCTTTATCAGTTCGTCTTTTGATTGGAGCATTTAATCCATTTACATTTAAAGAAATTATTGATCAGTATCTATTACAGTTATTGCTTTTTGGGGTTTTTTTTGTTTGTTTGTTTGTTTTTAGTTTTGTCCTTTTCTTTCATTTAGGACATGTTTCTTTGTGTCCTCATTTTGGGTGCATCCCTGTGTTTACTTCTGTGTATTAGGTAGAGATCAGCTACGCCCCTGCCTTGGTAGAGTGTTATGTAGTAGGTGTGCTGTGGGGCACAGTGGCCACCTGAGCTGGTTATTCCAGGGGTGTTCCCTTGTGTAAGTTGTGTGTGCTCTCTTGTTGTAGTTCAACCTTGACTGCTGTTGGCACATCAGTGGGTGGGATTGACCCTCAGGTTGACCGGATGTGAGGATTGGCCATGACCACAGCAGAGGAGCTGTTATGTGGGGTTCACTTTAGCAGGGCTCTGGTGCCTGCTGAGTCCACCCTTTGGGTGTGTCATTTATTATGTTAACTGGGTGGTGCTCTGGTGTGGTCGAAGACAGCCACCAGGTGTGTTGGTTCTGGGGCCTTTTGGGAGGGTCTTCAGTGCTGCCCAAGGTCAGCTGCTGCTTGTTTCTGGCCTAGCGCCACCTGGTAGGGGTGACAGGTTCCTGGAAGTGGTTATGCTATGAACCAAAGCCAGCAATCACTAGTGCCAAGCTTGGGGCCACTTAGCAAGAGATACAGGGCATGCTGAGGCCAGCAGCTCCTCATTTGGGGTTTGTGGACTTTTGAGAGATTTAAGGAAAGTCTGCAGCAAAGGCCAAGACTGGCCAATTGTAAGAAACAGCCACTGAAAGAGGTTTGGGCCAGCCTATGAATTGGATGGGGTGGAGTCTGAGCGAATCACCAGGGAGGTATGAGAGCAATGTTAGGTTAAAGGAGACTCAAATTTGGTGCCCGCCTGGGCCTGCCGGCAGGGTAGGAAAAAAGTTCAAACAAAGGAACAGTAGTTCCTGTGGGAGAAAGCTGCCCCTCTAGCCCTCACTCTGAAGCCAGACAATTCAGTTCCTCCCTGTAAGTTCCTAGTACTTTGCAAGCTGCTTTCCCTTCGCTGGAGCTTAGGGCGAGTATTTGTGAATGAATGAGTCTGTGTTTGGGCCCTTTTAAAGGACGCCTCGGTCTACAGCAACCCTCCATCTCACCCAGACTGAGTCCCCACTGATTTTCACAGCCAGATGTTGTGGGGACTCCTCTTCCCGGCACTGGTGCTCCAAGCTGGGGAGCCTAGTGTGGGCTGAGATAGCCCTCCCAATTCTTAACCACCACACATGGTTGTGGGGCCTGCCCATTCTTCATCTCCACCCCTCCTACCATTCTTGATGTGGCTTCTTTATATCCTTAGTTATAGGAGTTCTGTACAGCTGGTCTTCAGGTGGTTCTCAAGGGTGGTTGTTTCATAGTTTAGTTGTAATTTTGATGTGGTTGTGGGAGGAGACGAGCACAGTGTTTACCTACTCCCAATAAAATATTTTTTTTGAAGTACATGTTTGATTTGTTGAAGCGACAGTAATTATTAAAATCGATGTTTATGCATTTATCTCCTAAAATCAGCTGTACCACCCACCAATGAAGTGTGTACCATGCTTTGCATTGGCCTAGGACATAAAACTGGAAGCTAAGCATAGGATCTTTCCTACATCTTCCTGGGTACCAGGAGTCATCTTAGACAGCCTCTTTGCTTTCTGAGGTATAGTTTCCTTTTGTTCACAATTATGTGAATCATTCTTTCTTACTGTAAATCTGTCATAGGTGGTAAGGCTGGAGATTATTTTTGATAGACAAGTTTTCCAGGACCTATTTTCCCTTTAATTCTAGGCTGGAGCATCATAGAAAGGTCACCAGTTTGCTAACGGGTACACTGGAGTGCACTAGATGCAGTCTAGTACTATTCACTGTCTTTGCCATGAAACTTTATAAGCTGGCTCTCCTAGTGTTGAATTTTGTGCCCTGTCAGGTTGACCAGGGAGCACATGGCAGCAGTCAGCATGTGAGGCACAGAGGGCTGATGGGCTTTTCCTTGTGATGATTTGTGGTATCTGTCTGCTCTCCCTATCCTCACTCTGCCTCTCCCAACCAATTTCTTGACCTCACCGGCTAGGATGCCTGCCATATTGGATGGAGAGGAGGCAGTCTCTAAATGGCTTGACTTTGGCAAGGTCTCAACTCAGGATGCTCTGAAGTTAATCCACCCAATAGAAAACATCACCTTCCATCCAGTCTCTACCGTGGTGAACAACTCTCAAAACAACACTCCGGAGTGTCTGGTTCCTGTCAACTTATTGATCAAAAAGGTAGGGGCCTGTGTCTCTGACAGTCCTTTTTGAGCTTTCTGTCTTCTGCCAGGATAGCATTTTCTTTTAGAACCAGTGCTGTACAATCAGAGCTTTAATTCATATTCCTTATTCACAGCAAGGTCAAGCAGAACAGTGAATCAAAGCTGGCTATAACTTTGAGTACTTAGAGCGCATTCAACATGTAAGTGCTGGACTCTATCTAGATCTTCTGAGTCAATCAATGTTCAGCACTGAGCTTGGGCTTCTGTAGCATTAAGAAGCTTTTTCGGTGAATCTGGTAATAAGCCAAGTTTGAGGACCCCTAATCTAGAGGGCTATTGTGAGAAAGACAAAGGAGCCCTTGACCGTAACTGTATCTCTGTCTAACCAACTGGAATTTTTATTCTCTTCTCTGTGCCTCTGCTTTCACAACTACATGTTGGAGGAGTTTCGATCTTTGTTCTCTCCTTCAAGACAATTTGAGAATATTCCTGCCATAAACTTTAATTTCTTAGAATTGGTAAGCATCCAGAAGATGTATTCTGAAGGGAAGGTGAACAAGCAAAAGGCCTGCGATGGGGAGGGGAGCTCCAGAGCAAAAAGCCGCTCCTGCTGACATTTGGGAATAAAGGTTTAGGAGTAGCAACTGTTTTTTAAGTGGCATAGAGGGACATGAAGTAGGACATGGCTCTGAGTGTTCCTAGAACAGGCATCTTAGAATGACTGATAAGTGGTAAAGATGATGATTGCAAGAACAGCTACCCTCCATTTTGCTTTAAGTTTTTAAAGTTTTCCACACCTACAGTCAATGTCATCTTTTTTCTTTTGTCTCAGTTCTCTATAAATTCTACAACCCTGACTTATTAGATGTCGCTAAAAATTACTCATTTTGCACTAGACACTTTCCCATTTCCACCATGGTCTTAACTCCAGAAAAATCTGCATTCTGAAGAAGTGGCATAATTCGAATTCAGAACCGTCAGTTCAGGAATAGGTTGTAGATAAGGAAATCAGAAGAGCAGTGCCGGGCAAGGAGAGGCTATGCTGAGGGGCTGCATGGTAGGGGAACAGCCTGTTCAGCCCTAGGCTGAATCCCCTCATCATGGGGTCTGTTTGAAGCCACATCTCCCCAGCTTCATTTCTCCATACTCTGCCTGGTCACAATGAATTGCATTCTTTTCCCTGAGAATGCCTCATTCTCTGCATGTTTGAATGCCTGCCAGGTCTCTTCTCTGACTGGCTCCACACACCTCCTCTGTAAAGCTTTCTCGAAGAGCTATTCCCTACCGCCTTGTATCCCTTCCATCACACTCAGTTGTTCTTCTCTTCCCACTCCTGACTAGTGGGGCCTATCTGGCCCTTAGTAACATTTTCGAAATCTGTTAGTACTAATGCCTCGTCCCGTTTCTTCCTTGGAGTTGGCCTTTTCCCAAGAGCTTGAGCTGGGTAGTTTGAGCTTATTTGTCTTTTTCCTAGGATCTCAAGGCAAGTGGCAGCAGCCAGAAGATGTTGCAGTGGCTGGCCACAAAATCACCCAAAAAGGAAGGCCCCAAAATACCCCAAAAGGCAGAGTTAGATGTGCCCCAGTGGTCCACCCAGTCCCTGCAGAAGAGGCCATTCCCCACCAAGAGAGGCAGCACTGGACTCCTGGAGCGATGGCTGAAGCAAGAGAAGGAGGAGGAACCAGTGGCCAAACGGCCTCACAGTCAGTAATGCACGACTTTCAGAGACCAAGGTCATGGTTTCCAGTAATAAATACTGCTGTTGATAACAGATTCTTGCATTGTGTGTTTATGGATTGCTTTGGGAGGAGGTAGCACAATGTTAGTTGACAGTTGTGAGTTCATGGGGCAATGGCTATACTAGCTATGACCAGTAACAGTGGGGCTGTGAGCAGCCTGGGAAGAAGAGGAGCCACCTCCATCAACTCATAGGGGTACATGATGTCTGTAGTCTTTCCTGGTAGGACTGGTTGAACCTTCCCTCAAAGCCTGACCTTACTGGCAGTTCTCAGCCCCAACCTGACTTGGTACTGCTAGTAAAGGTTGTTTTCTGCTCAGCCTTTAGGCTCTTTCACTCTTTTGCAACTAAGTTCTTAAAACATTGTTTTTGGGTTTTTTTCTGAATAAATTGTATTTGATAAACTGTCTACATTTCATAAAATGCTGCTACGGGTAGGGAGAGTTCTGGATCTTGCTGTTTTGGGCGTTCTGTGGACAAAACTGCTTTTTTGGAAATAATAAAAAGACTCAGTGGGGGGTTCTTTGTTGAGTCTCTTTTCTCTCAATCATGGAAGTTGTCTGAATCCTTTAGCTTAAAATCAACCTGACTGAGTGCTTGCCAGATACAAGTGGCTGGGGGAAGAACAGGGTACAGAGGCCAAGACCCTGTCCTTACACAGGGAGCACAGGGTCTGGGTGAGGAGAAGTACCAGTCACAGCCCTCCAGCCCTATCCAGAGCCCCAGAATCTGGGTAGAACAGGACACAGAGGATGACTTGGGCTAGGGGTGAGGGTGGGAGCTGACCATCTGTCTGCCCCAGCACAGTCAGAACACCTGTCATTTGCTCTGCAGACCCCTCCTTGGCATTGAATCGCTTAATAATTAGATATTTATTGGGGGTGGTTATCTCTTGTCCCTTTCCCCACCCAGATCATTAGTTTCATGAAAGCAGGGACTGCTTTTTCACCATTTTTTTTCTCCCAATGTTAACAGTAGGTGTGCAAATATTTGTTAGATGAATGTGAGCACTTACTGCATGCCCTGCCTTGTGCTAGACAAGGAGTCACATGCATTAACCAGGTGCCACTCCTGGCAATTAAGCAGTTGCGTGTGCACAAGCAGGGCACTGATTTGACAGGAGGGGGCCTTCCCAGGGATCCCGGAGGAAGGAGCAGATGAATCTCCAGAAGCACCAGGACTGGTCTGCTTTTGCCTCCTTGGGGCATCTGGGAGGCAAGGCCCTGTAAAATGTTAGGTGGCTGGACAGAAGCAGGCCCTGAGATGACCAGAGGACAGGGCTGCGCCAGCCCCAGCTTCCAAAGAACCTACCACTGGTGGGGCACTGGTCCAGGACCTATGCAAATTAGAG
This sequence comes from Rhinolophus ferrumequinum, assembly GCF_004115265.2. NCBI lineage: Eukaryota > Metazoa > Chordata > Mammalia > Chiroptera > Rhinolophidae > Rhinolophus > Rhinolophus ferrumequinum. The sequence goes on from NC_046302.1 coordinate 423,937, forward strand.
GTCAGAATTTCCACCAATCAGAGGGCAGCTCTGGCACTTCACTGCAGGTCCTGGGTGGGGCATGGTCTCTGGCACTGATCGCTGGGGTGACCAGCTCAGCCTTCCTTGTCTCTAAATTCCTCATGGGTTCACCCTTCCAGCTGAGGAGGCAAGGTTGGCTGGTGGTGGTGGTTAGTATTCAGGCACTGTGCACTGAAGGCCAGGGGCGCTTTCACCACTGCTTCCAGTTTTGTTTGGGCTGATTTGCATGGGGTGTTGGTTATTTTACAAGAGATTTTAAAAATACATGTAACTTGCCAGAAGGTTGACTGTTTGGACTTTTATCATATTTACTTTAGGCTTAGTAGCGACAAAAATGAAATACCCTTTATTTTTCATTACTATCTCCCCATTGTCAGGGTTGTAAATCAGTTTGGTAGGATCTTTTCATTTTAACGTGAAAGAATAGAATGTCCTCAGGAATGTGTCCTTTTCATTTAGGTTTTTATACTTTCACCTAAATGTCGTGTTAAAAGCACATTGTTATATCTAAGAACACATCTTGTGATTTCAGGTTTACATAAATGATGTTATCTTGGGTATTTCATTCTGCTTTTTTTTTTTTTCCCAGGTGGATCATGAGCTTTACTTGGTATTGCCAAATTGCTCTCCAAATTTTCACCTATTTCTGAAGCATACGAATCCCCCTTTTTACCACCTTTTGCTGATACTCAATCTTGCAAACTAGAGCAATGGAGCATCAGTCCTGTCCTTTGTAAAGAACAAATCTCAGGGACATAAAGGGTAGCCTTCTCCGCCTGTCTGAGTGTAGCCGTGTCAGGCCAGGACCCCAGCTTTTCTCTGGGGCAGGTGGGACAGCCCTAGGATATGGCTGTCTGGTCTCTGGGCTAGGCTCCCAGATGGCAGCTGTTCCTAACTCCCCAGCCAGCATAGTGACCAAGCTTGATTCCAGGCCTAATTTAGGGGATTGTTTCCTGCTCTGTAGCCTTAGAGGAGGCAGAAGTTCTCCAGCACTCCAGGTCCTAATAGGCAGGTGTCCACCCTCCACTCCTGTCTGCAGTCCTTCTAGATCCATCTCCTGGTGCTAAGCTCGTGTGCATAAAGCCCAAACCTGCTTTGTACAGAGGCAGAACAGACCCAGGCAAGGGAGGGGCTTGTCCAAGGGTACACAGTTTGGCATAGGTAAGTTGAGGACAAATCCAAGAGGCTCCTGGTTTGGGAGGGGTATCTAAGCTTGGAGTTTGCACAAGATCCTGCTTGCTGCCTGGAAAGCTCAGAGGGCACGTTGGTGGTGGGAACCACAGAGAGTAATGGGTGGCTTCAGACTGCTAGATCCCCACCTGGGCCTGTACACCCTTCCCCTTAACCAGAGCAAGGAGCAAGTGATTGAAAGGGTGAAACCTCATTCCTTGGGGAAAGGAGCTTTGGCTTAGGTTGTATGGGAGGGTTTCCAGTACATGAAAAACTGACCAAGTCCCTTGTTCTCTCTGAGACTTGGTTTGCCCATCTTTGAATCATGAGAGTGGGTGCTCACAATCGAACTCCCAATCGAAGACCCAGAGCAACAGATGCTGGTTGGTGGAGACTCGGAACCTGTATTTGGGCTGGTATCCCTCATGTGGAGATAGATGAGGACCCTCTACCCCACAACCTTGCATCCCAGGTCTTCAGGGAGGGGAGGCATGCTGCAGGCTCTGCAAGCAAAACTCCCAGTGGGCAGCGGAAGTTAGAGGATTAGCTGGAAAAACTGGAGGCATCAGTGAAAGGGGTTGGACAATCAAGCTGAACAACACAAATTTTAAAGGGCAGCCAGGTTGGTGTAGGGCCCCGTTACCACACTCCTTAGCTCTTAATGGAGGAAGCCACAAGAAAGATAGGAGCTGGGAGGAAGGCAACACAAGGTGGGCGAGAAAAGGTGGGCCTCTGGAAGCACATATCTGTAGGGTGCATTGCACAACGCTCTGGAATCCTAATCTCTGTATGGAGAGGTTGTTACCTCTGGTGCAGACCCTCAAGACCGGAAGGTTGGGTGTCTGGCTTTCACCACTTAAGGCTTCCTTTGTCTCAGTCTTCTTCAGGACACCACCATCCAAGGCTTATCTTGTGAAGCAGCCAAAAGGACTCATAGAAGATCGAGTGATAAAGGGGAGACTGCAGGCCACACTGAGCTCACACATGATTTTCTTTGGCCCATACTCTATTTATTTTTAATTGGGGTAAGATACACATAACATAAACTTGACCATCTTAACCATTTTTAAGTGTACAGTTCAATAATGTTAAGTATATTCACATTGTTGTGCAACCAATCGCCAGAACTTTTTCATCTTGCAAAACAAACTCTGTACCCATTAAACACCAACTCTTTATTTCCTCCTCTCCCCAGCCCCTGACAACCACCCTTCTACTTTCTATCTCTATGAATTTGCCTTTTCTAGATACTTCATATAAGTGGAGTTATACAGTATTTGTCTTTTTGTTTCTGGTTTATTTCACTTAACATAATGTCTACAGGATTCATCCCATGTTGTAGCATGTGTCAGAATTCCCTTCCCCTTTAAGGCTGAATAATATTCCATTGTACATGTAAACCACATTTTGTTTATCCATCTGTTGGACACTTGGGATGCTTCTACCTCTCGGCTACTGTGAATAATTCTATTTCAGTTATTTTGGGTGTATACCCAGAAGTGGAATTTCTGGGTCATAGTAATTCTATGTTTAATTTTTTTGAAAAACTTCCATACTGTTTTCCACAGCAGCTCCACCATCCTACATTCCCACAATAATGGACAAGGGTTCCAGTTGCTCCACATCCTCACCGACACTTGTTCTTTTTTTTTTTATAGTAGCTATCCTAATAGGAGTGAGATAGAATATTTTTTTGTGCCCACATCTTAAAAATGGAAGGTTTCACCAAAAAATTAAAGTTTGTAGTTTCCACATAAAAAATTCTTGAGAAGTGCCTCGCCTCAGATGACCAAGCCTCATGTGAGACCACTGCCAGGTTGATGCACCCTCCCACACACCTCCTGAATGGCCCAGGACACTCCCTCTGCCTCTAGAAGGAGTACTTAGAAACATTTCATGAGGTGCTTTCTGAAAAAATTGGAAGCTCTGCCCACACTGAGCCACTATTCTGTTAGGTTGGTGCAAAAGTAATTGCGGTTTAAAATGTTAAAAATAATTGCAAAAACCGCAATTACTTTTGCACCAACAATACCTAGCAACAATCATCAGGACTGGGTAGTAACTATTCTAATTAGCTGGAGTCTTGTGTCTTCCAGTTGGGCAAACTGCCCTGTCTGGCCTGGTTCCTGTGCACCTCTGTGTTTGAGACCCTGGTCTGGTCTCCCCTCATCCTCATCACACACAGACCCATTTTATAACTGGGAACTATGATGGCTTCGTAATGGGTCAGCTTGTCTAGACTGAACTACATTTCACAGAACTCCCTTACATGTATGTTTTCTGTGAGGGTGGGTCACAGGGCAGATACTTGCCAGATTTGGAAGGAAGCAACCATTTTGGTTGCTGATCTGCTGATGTACCTCCTTGGTGTAGAGTAGCAACTAGGTCTGAAATTACTCTCTTTTTCCATGGATTCTCCTTCAGTTTTTCTGAAGGAAACCCTCATCACCAGAGGCAACAAGACTGGACACGTGTTAGTCCATCCTGGGGTTACAGCTTGTGCTACTGGATTTCAGCCTGCTCATGATCTGTACCTCCTGTCTGGGTACCTCAAGCTCCAGCATCAGTCAGAGATCCAGACTTACAGAAACTGCTTAATCAGTCCCACAAGTGTGAAGTGTGCAGGCCAGTTCCCTTTAGCAAATCAAATAGATAGATGTGTGCCTATATCCCTTTTGGTTCTGCTTCTCCATTGAACTCTGATATGGGAAACAAAAGACACATGAGTTCCTGCCTCATGATCTCTCATTCGACTCGTTACTTTCACCATTCCCCAAACTCAGGAGCTTTTTCCATACCTGGGGGCCTGTGCTTGTGCTGCTCCAGCCTGGAATGTCTTTACCTGGAAGCTCCTGGTTTATCTGTCCTCTGGCATGTGGCTGAGCTCCTCCAGAACAGGGAGCAGTTCTAATAGGTCTCCATCCCTGCCTCTGCTCAGCCAGTATGTGCTGAATGAACAGCTGTGGACTAGGCCCTTGATATGAGACTGCAATCTATTCTCCCAATACCTCTGCAAGTGTCACTGCCCCTTTTGCAAGTGCAAGTGGCTCAGTACCCTTGTGTTGAGTGCTCAGACCTCCCCAACAGGTCGTGTGCTTCAGTGCTAAGCCCTGCCCTGGCAGAGGGACAGGTTCAGCTAGGTTGGTCCATGGAAGTTGACTGGGTGAGTTGCTAAGGCTGGCTATGTCTTTGGGTCACGCAACCATCCCTGGGACTGAAGAGGTCAGACTCCCAGAGCCATGTGGCCTAAGAGTAGGGTGGGTAGTATCCCCAGGGGGAAATTAAATTGTTCTTTATTATGAGAAGAATGGGAGGCCTGCCCCAAGGGCTGGTCCACTGGGTACTCCAGTGCTCCTGGAGGAGGTAGGCCTTAGGGTGGTGTAGACAGCAAGCTAGGGGCCCAAGTCATCAAGGAACTGAGGGGGGGTGACAGGAGATAGGGGTGCAGCAGCATCAAAGCAGGAGGCCCCTGGGAGAGCCAGGAGGTGTGAGCAGTAAAGGGAAGACTTTGGTGGGAAATATGGAAAGGCAATGTGGAATAAGGATGACCTGGGAAGGTATTTGGGGGAGTCCTGGAGCTCACCGGATATCCTCAAAGGACAAATGGTCATCAGGGTGGGTGGTTTTGGTTAGGGAGATTTCCAAGAATGGGATGAAGCTCAGTGTGAATTGTTGGGCAGGATGGAGCAGTATGCAAGTGCCAAGGTCCCTGGCAGTAGCCCTTCCCAACCCTCTGAATCTCAGAGCCACCTGGAAGCTGATCAGAAAGCCAAGTCCCAGGCCTTAGCCCCAGATTCCGACTTGGACAACTGGAGCGAGCCCAGGTGGCATCTGGGCTGGGTTTCTGGTTTAAGGAAGGAGGGTGAATTCTGAGGAATCACATTTAACTGGTCAGGAGCACCATGCCACAGAATCCTGGATAGGCTGAGGCCTTCCATGGTCTCTAGCTACTGGCAGCCTGCTGGCTGGCCCTGAAGGCAGTATGGGACAGGACCTGGGTTGACACAATGGCTTTGCAGCTTGGCACCGGGCACATTGCCCCCCCCCCCCATCAAAGCTGCAAAGTAGATGAAGCTGTTACTAATGAGCAAGTGGCCAGGACATGGGCTGGCAGGGTGGGTGGAGCTGTCAGCCCTGGCCCACTACTGTCCCAGTCTCCAACTGAGGCCTACCTGTTTCCTGGATGCCCAGTTCCCCAGAACCAAAACAGCCACAACTAAGTCTAACATCACATTTCCTCTGCCCTAATAACAGTGCTTCCTGCTACCATGAGTTACAAGTCTCCACACCCAGGTCAGAACCCCATCTTCTCTCTGAACTTCTGCCTAGAGAATAATGTTATGTTTTAAGCAGTGTGTCTGTGACGGGAAGGTCAAGCAGGGCAGGCACTTGTGCTGGTTTTACCCACTGCTGTGTCGTCTGGGCACAACACAGGAGACAGGTAAGACTCAACACTAGCACCTGGCCCTGCAGTTCCCTGAGGCAGGAAGCAGTGGGAGGAGCCCCACACACAGAACATTAAGAGACTTAAAGAGGGAGTGGAGTGGCCACTTGCCCCATGTAGGGTCTGAAAGGTGGTAAGTGGTTGTAATCTGCCCTGCGATGACCCCACTTTGTCTGCCATGCTTTGTCTGCCATGTCTGCCATGCAAGGAAGGGTAGTAGCTGCCATGCTTGGCTCAGGGTTACCAGCAGGCCAGGGGCTCTTCCCCAGTGGTGGTCCTTCTCCTCCCAACCTATTGCCCTTCCTCCACCCACCACCTGTAGTCTCCTACACAGGGACCAAAAGATCCTCTGCATTTCTCACCTAACCTCAACCCAAGCCTGCCCAGCTTGATATGTACTACCCACTGTTCTATAACAGTCCCTAGGTTTTAGGATTGTTTAAAACCTGTTTTGCAGGGTTATTTTCATAGGAACATATCAGAATAGGCCTCAGCCTGCTGCCCAGCTGAACAAACTATTCCAGGGCTGAGGGTCATTCTTCCCAATTTTCCCAGTAACCCTCCAGTCCATCAGCACTCCAGATTAGCCAACAGAGAGGATCAGTGCCTTTCAGGCCACACCTCAGATTGTGGTCAGTGAGCCAGAGCCCAGGGCCTCATCCCCACTATGTCTGCCACATCAACATAAAGTCACACAGAACTCTGAATAACTAGTCTGTGAGAAAGCCCACCCTGGTGTGCCCTTGTAAAAGCTGAGGGGCCCTAATCAGTTAACCCTGAAAGAGCTCCGTTTCCCCCACCCCATGGTGGGGAGGGAGGATCCTTGTCGGGACCGGACTAGCTTATCTCCAGCATCTTTCCAACTGTACTCCCGTCTGTCTCCTGAGGATCCTTTCGAGTCAATCAGCTGCTCCCCAACCCCCACCCCGCAGGGGACTCCGAGCTCCAGGCCTACCTCCCTAACGGATGAAGCCTGGGTAGGACTCCTGGAAGTCCATCATCCCATCCAAGATGCGCTCCGATCACGCTCATTCCTATTTCACTAGTAAGAAAACAAGAGCGGTTCAAAGGTTTAAACAATTTATTGTGCCCCCCAAAAGGCTAACGGGAAGAAGGGAAGCGCCGCGTAGGCCCGCGCGATTGTTTGTCGCACACCCAAAGGGGGAGTGAATGGGGAGCCGGAAAGGGCGCCTAGAGGCCGGTAACCATAGCGACAGCCGTTGCCACCGGCGAAGAGCCAATGAAGGCGTCGCCAGGGCCGTTTCAAAATCTAAAAGCAAACAAAAAAAAATGCTACCACGGCGAGGGGGGATGGGAGGAAAGGAGCGACCCCAGGCCCTTCGCTGCGCTCAAGCGGCCCGGACCGGGGTAACCGTACAAAACTACACACTTGGGGTACAAAAATCGAACACCAAGCCGACCCTGCATGCCCGCGCGCTCACTTGCGGCCCTTCGGCACTTTAGGGACGCTGGGCTTGGCCGCCTTCTTCACCTTCTTGCCCGCAGCCGCCGCCGCCTTAGCCTTGCCGCCTTTGTCCTTCGAGGCGACGCCCTTCTTGTGCGAGCGCTTCTCAGGCTTCTGGCCCTTGGCAGGATTCTGGTCTGAGCATCGGGTGCCGGCTGCGCCTGGGGCCGCCTTCTTGGCCTTGTGCACCGCGGCCGCGGGGACAGTGGCGGCCGCCGGGACCCCGCGCCGCTCACCACTGCCATCCAGCTTCTTGCGGTTGAGCTTAAAGGAGCCATTGGCGCCGGTCCCCTTCACCTGCAGAAGCGTGTCGTTTTGCACCAAGGCCTTGATGGAGTACTTGAGGTAGGTGCGCCCGTTCTGCTGGTCGAACCACGCCACCTTCTTGGCTTCCGTATAGATCTTGGCCAGCGACGAGCCGTTGCGCTCGCCCAGCCTGCGGATGGTCTCCACCACCAGCTGGCTGTATTTGCCCGGCTGATTCTTCTTCTTGTTTTTCTTCTTCTTGGACGGAGACAGCGCCGCCGAACCACCAGCTTTAGCTGCCTTTTTGGCCGCCCCATCGGCTGTAGTCAGCGGCAGGGCCTCCTCGAGCTCCACAGACATGGTGGCGAGCGGGTTGGTGGCGGGCGGAGCGCGGAAGCCCGGGGGCCGCGCGGGAAAAAGGAAGGCGAGGGGCCGAGGGGATGCCGGGGGGCTGGGGGCGCGCGGCGGCTCCAGGCGGGAGCGGCCGCGGCCGGGCCTAGGGCCGGGCGGCAGGGCTGGGGTGGGGTGGGGACCCGGCCGGCCGGAGCGGGCGTCCCTGGCTGTGCCTGGGCGGGAGCCGAGGAAAGCGTTGGGGTAGTCGGGTCGAAGCCGAAAAACTGTCTAGGACGGTTGCCGCTACCGCTGCCAGAAACCGCTGGGCGTGCGCGCTGCGCTCTGGCGAGGAGGGCGCCCCTCTCCTCTTTTATAGCTCCGCGGCGGACCACGTTGAGAACAACAACAGCCTGGTCCGAGCCAGCCCTGACTTGTGCTTTTTGGAGCCCTTTCCCCGGCTGCTGGATTCCTGGACCGCCCCTCCCCGGCACTGCTGCGATCCACCTCTGCGACCCGGGCAGACCCCGAGCCCGAGGCGCCACGAAGAAGCGTCCTGCGCCCGGGAAGGGCCCGGCATTAGGGAACGGAGGAGTGAACCCTAGGCTGTTGGAGCGCTAGTGGAGGGGGGCATCAGGTTTTGGGGGCAAATAGCGCGGGTTCCGGGGGAGGCCCCAAGGCCCTGAGCTTTGCGGCTGGCACCCAAGAGTGCTTCACGGGCACCTAAGCCATGACCGCGTCCCGGGAGCCCCAGGCTTGCCCACAGGACCAGCTTTAATTTGTCCGAACTAACACAGGGCACGCCCTCACGTGGTCGGCTGGGGCAGTGTGACGTGAGATAGGACATCTAGGGGGGCCTCCATCTTCCAGCCGCGCACTCGCGCGGTCTTGTTATGCCTCTCGGGGCCCGGGTGCAACACGGGAGGAAGCAGGGGAAGACTGCAGTACTTCTCTAGGGAGATTTTCTTGCCCCCTTCACCTCCCACTGCTGATGCTCCAAGTACCCCATTTTCTGGTGCTCAAGTACCCGCCACCGTTCCCCCCCCAAAGCCAAATGTGGAGGCTTTTCCCGGCCACACCCCTCCCCCTCTCGCTTGGGGTGGGAAATTGAAAGAGAGCTCTTCTGGCGACCCCCCCCCAACCCCCCACCGCCGATCCCGGGTACCAGAAGAAGCCCTCCGCGACGAGGTTGGTGGCTGTGAGCTCTGCTGGACCCAGTATTGGGGATACAGAGGAGACGCGGGACAGCCTCCAAGCCAAAGAAGCCTACACTTTGAGGAAACTGAGACTATGGGAAGACACTCAGGGAGGAGAGCTAATCCCTTTGGAGTGATTAGCCCCACGACCGTAGGGGCCAGTGACATGGGTGCAAACAAGAAACAGTCCCCTGAGGCCCTCGTATGGAGGATGGGTGCGTAGGACGGGAGGCTAGATAATTAAGGATCCAGGGTGGGGAGAGGTGTAGGCTGTGAGGTCCGTAAAAGGTGAAGGTGCGTTTTGGGGACTTATGTTCCAGTAGATCCCTTTGATCAGGTGTGGTGGTCCCCTCCTCTCGTCGGAGCTCACCCCATTCACAGTGTTTGCACAGGCCCCATTTGCCCTCGGAAAAGCTAGTGAAATGAATCAGCCCCAGAAGAGAAAGTGAGGTTCGGAAAGGTGGGATTTTTCTTGAGGGAGGGTTCAGGACAGTGAATACACTCCATAGGAGAGAGAAGATAGATTGTATACCAGGTCCCTGCAAAGAAGTCCACAAAACCCTCTCCCAGGAAGGAGAACCTGAGTGGACTGTCTGCTGGGGTTTCTGAAAGTGCCCCTGAGCTGAGCCCTGGAGGTGGCACTGGGGAGTGGGAAGGGTCTTGCAGAGACTGCACTGCTTAAGCAAAGACCGAGTTCTGAAAATTCAAATTGTGTAGGGGCTGGGGTTTGGGGGCCCAGCTTCGTGGAGGTTGAGAAAGAAGCTGCAAGATGGGGGTGCCGTGGCCCATGGACAAGTGTCTGCCCAGGAGCTGGAGAGGTGCATGAGGGCCCTCTTGAGGTGGAGAAGAGTACGTGGAGATGGGATGGGAACAGGAAACAGAGCAACTGGCCTGAGGTGGAGGGGAGATGGACAGTGATTACCTAAGAGGGGCACGAGCTTGAGTCTCTGAGCAGAAGGACAGTTCTTGAGCCCTGGGGGAGGCCTGGCCATGATTGGAGGAGAAAAATAAGTGGAGGGGGGCACAGCAGGTAGGCAGTATAGCCCAGGCCATGGGGGAGAGGAAGATACACAAGACATGGTTCATAGTCCATGCCAGCCTGGATGAGTTCCTTGGCCTGCCACTGAAGGGGGTGCTTTTGCCTAGAGGGGGGCGGCCTGTAGACCAGGGTGCAGGAAGGCTAATTCCAGGCTTTGGGAGCTGGCAGGAACCAAGTGGTTTCATCCCACTGGCCTCATTATACAGATGAGGAAACAGGCCCGGAGGAAGGGTTAGTTAGTGGCTAGGGCTTGGGGTACTGCCAGCCTTCAGGGATGCCTCTCAAACTCCACACTCCCAGGTAGGTAATTCCCTTGCCACCTTTAAGGAAATCATGGGCGGAAAGCCTGAAGTGGCCAATGAAAAATTATAAAATATGAGAAAATGAGAGCACCTGGAAATGGCAAGGCCTAGCAGACACCCCTTCCCCAGGGCCTGGCCAGTCTGGAGGGCGCTCAGGGAATGGGTCACCTCTCCCTAGGTGAGCTCATCCAGTCCTGGGGCTTCAAACACCACCATATATTGATGACACCCTGTTTCTGTCCCCAGCCCTGACTTCTGTGTGTCTCCTGACCAACAGACTCTGGCATCCAGCTGCCTGCTGCTATCTCCACATCTGTGTCTTGGCTAAAACAACTGATTTTCTCTTGCAAACCTGTTTCCCCAAACTTTCACAAACTGTTCTAGCCAGAAAGCAAGACACCCCTCTGATTTCTTTTTTCCTCTACCCTCTCACCCAACCCATTGTCAGGTCAAGCCCCACATTCATCCACTTCTCCCCAAGCCACTGTGCTCTCCACCCTTCCACTCTGGCCTCTGAAGTCCACAGCAGCAGAGGGAGCAGCTAACAGAAGTCCAATCCTGTGCATCCTGCCTCTGCTAAAAGGCCTCCAATTCTTATCAGACAGGATAAATCTGCACTCAGCCACACTGGCCTTTATCCTCATACCCAGGGGGCTCCCACCTCAGGGCCTTTGCACTTGCTGTGTGGCTACTTTCATTCAGATACAATCCTTAAATACCTCTTCAGAGCAGCCTCCTCGGGCAGCTGTGTAAAATACCTCCCTAGAATTCCTATTACCACCTTTATTTTCTTCATAGCACTTACCATCTAACCTGATTTTGCCTATTGAGTATTGGGAGTTCTCTTAAGAACAAAGCTGGATCTGCATTGCTCCCTGCTGGACCCCAATCCTAGGCATACCCTGCCTGCCTGATGCAGCACCTGCTCACTCTTGTCTAGGCCTGAAGACACAGGTTTGCCCGAGCAGCAGCAAAAGGAAGGTGGACTGGGAGTCAGGAGCCCCTGGTTTGGCTTGGACCTTGGCTCTCCCACAAACTCCACGTGTGATCCACAACTTCCCCCATACTGCCCAGCCTCTGTTCCAGTTTGTGAAAAGGGGTTGGATGTGTAGAGTTTGAATAACCCAGCTTTGACACTTTGATTCTGGACTTCTGAATAGAAATATATGGCCTCGAGAGACGAGGACCCACGGAATACAGCCTGGCTGGAGGACAGGACACAAACCAGCGGCCCAGGTGTCAGGGGAGTAAGTTGGCAGCACCTAGTGGAAAGCCCAGGATTGGAATTACAAAACTGGGCTCTGGGCAGGCTCCTGTGTCTCTGTGGGCCTCAGGGTTGTCATCTGTGAAAGGGTTATATGCATAAGAGCTCACAGAGTCACCTTCAGCTGCAAGGGTTTCTGAAAGCGTGGGCAGGAACCCTGGGGTGGGAGGGCGCAGGAGGCAGAGAGGTGCTGCAGGAGTCACCAGCCCTGGGGACGGGGTTCAGAGGCCCTGCCACCTGACGGCCCCTGGCCAGGGAAGACGCAGTAGGCTTGGACCAGGCTGCTGAGAATAATAGATGAGGGCCAGAGTATGTATCCCCAAAATGTGTTTTAAATTAAGAGGTTGGCTCTAGCCCGTGTCTAGGATGGGAGGTAGGGTAGCAGGGCCCAGTTTGGGATTTAAAATGTGACTAGGCATTTAATACTTTTCAGAGTTTAAGGGGAGACAAAAGGAAATAACCAGATAAGACTATGGGGAAGGTTGCCTTTAAGATGCAAGTGTATATCGTGAAACCCTAAATGGGGACATTGTTAGGGGCCCTGGCCGCTCACCCCCTGTGGCCTGGGTGGTGAGCTTCAAGGGGCCTGCAGGTCTGACTAAATGGGGCGGAATAGCCAGAGATCAAAGGGTTGGACGAGTTGCTGCTCAGGCTGAGAGGATGCTAAACGGGACTGGGATAAAACAGAGTTCTTGGAGGTCCGGCTTGGAGGGAGCCTAATGGCGCCTCTTGTCTGCGTGGGGGTAGGGTTAAAGAAGTGCTGGGCCCCACCTCTGCAGGGTACTGAGAAAGGGGCTGGGGACTGAGGGCTCCATCCACCTCCCCTTCTCGTACCTGCTGGTTTCCAACTGCTCAAGCTTAGGGCATCAGCAAACTAGGGGCCCTCCAAAGGGTTCTCATATAATAGGCGTTTTTTTGTTTTGTTTTGTTTTAAAGAATGGACTTAATAGTACTCATTATGAAGAAACCAGACCTTGCAGGACTTCACACAGCATCAGTGCTATCTTTACTTGGAATCACATTGAGAAGGCCTGTGTCCCAGTCTCCGTTTACTGCAGACCCACCTGCACAAGTCTGCATTATTCAGCCTCAAGGGAGGGCTTCATCCCAGGGACTAGGGGTGCCAAGTAAGAATCCCCAACCTAGAGATAGGGCCTGATTGCTGTAAGAGTTGTGGATGATTGAAGATTTGAACCTGTCACCTTGAACATGAACAGTTTTTCATCTCCAGAAATAATTTAACCATCTCCTCTTCTTGGTTCTCCAAGAACTGTAAAGGTGACTGCACTGGGCAGAGTGGTGGCACAGAAGAAAAGGGAGGTGGGGGCCCCAGCCTGCCTTGGGCCCAGTTCTGCTATAAATTACACTGCCTTTCCCCAGGCATTTTTTTTCTTTTTACTTCTTTGAAAGCCAGTTAGTTTTTTCTTAGTTATTCATGGTATGAAACCCAAGTGGTGTAGAAGGATATGAAGTGAAAACAAAGTCTCGACCCTCAGTCCCACTGCCTTGATAATGGCCACAGCTCATGTTGGGCTTACAAGCTGGACCTATCCATACGCATACATCTGAGAATGGCACTTTTGTGCTACTTGCAGATGAGATATACACATGCACTTCTGCATCCTGCTTTTGTTTACTCTGGGCATCTCCATCACTTCATCTGGGTGTAACTTGTTCTTTTGAATAGTTGCAGAGTCCCACAACTGGTTATGTTAAATAAACTCAGAGTTTATTTAACCAGTCTTCTTGATAGTCATGCAGTGCTTGTACAATGGTGCAACTACTATCCTTTCTTGACTGGCCCTGAAATAGCTACAGGATTTATCCTTACCAATGGGTTTCTCTTTCAAAGTGAAATGTTAATTCTTGATGACCTGTGACTAGGTTACACTCAGAGCATGCACACCCCCTTTTCCTCCTACCCATGCCTGCGTCCCCATCTGGGTCCTGTTGCCACACATCATGCCACCTTGGTGTGAGACCTCAGGATTTGTTTTTCATCCTTTTCACATTTTGTGACCAACCAGCTTGGTTTGCCTGCATCCTTCCCTGGACCCCCATTTCAGGCGCTGCTATCACTGCCAAACCCTCAGTGACCCAGCCTCTTTCTTCTCCTCAGGGCCTTCCTCTTCATCCTCACCCCTTACCCCCACTGCCATCTCTTCTGGGCCAGGCACAGTCTCAGCCACCAGCCTTTTTTGGAGGCTCGAAAGCATGTGATTTCATGCCCCCTTAGCAGTCTGACTTCTGCCTGATTTTCTAACTTCATCTCCCATTCTTCATTCCCAAAAGAAGTCAGCCTCCTGCCCTCTGTAGCAACGCTGAGGAATCCAGCCTGACTACCTTTCACTCTGTGTCTCACCAGACTCTTGACCCAGAAGCCTCCCCTGCCCTAGTTGTCCTGGGGTTTTTGCCCAGCTCTCTGGCCTGTGGGCGGCACAGGGCCTGGTGCTGGAGCTCAAAAAGCTTGGACCAGGGGTGAGGGATGAATGAGGGAATGAGAAGAGGAAACTAGAAAATGGCTTCTCCAGGGCTCACCCTTAAACAACTTCCCAGGCTCCTGCTCAGGTTCACCCTTGGGTGGGAACAGTGGAGAAAGAAGCTCAGAGTAGCTCAGTCATTTCGGAAGCATTTATGGAGTAAAAGGCCTCTGGAGGAGAGGGAAGCCCCCACTGTGTCTGCTTTGAAGGGATTTCCTTTACTTTGGGGCCAAGGTCTCCTAGGTACAATCCCGAACCTTCCCCTACCCGAATGCCAGTTTAGAGGCTCAGCGAGAACACTGGCCCAGGAAATCTCATGGACCCACGCAGCCTGTCGGTAGCAGCCTCGCCTCTGCGGGAAGAAGCCTCCCCTCAGGCATGGCTGCCACTGTTGAGCCAGGAATGTCTTCTAGCCTCAGACCTGTGGTAGAGCTTGACATCTCTTCTCCAGAACCCCCAAGGTTTGAGGCCTGGGGAGCCAGGACAGGATCAAGAGACCATTCTGACCAGGGGCCCCAGGCGACCAGGACAAAACTTGACAGAGAAACAATCTTCCAGTGTCTTCCTGTGCAGTCAGCCCCGGGCAGCCTGCTCTGGCCACTGCTGCAGCAGGATCCCTCTTGGCTGAGGTGCAGGCAAGGGAATCTTGGCTTTATCTCTCTTACAAGCAGTCTCAGTTTGTGGAGACTGTCTTTCTGGGGAAGAACTGAAAGCCATAAAGGGTGTATGAGTAGCCTGAAGCCAATGCTCAGCAGAGTCGGGGACGCCACGCGGCAGGGCCCACTTGCCAGGAAGTGCACATTCTCATTGTGGGGGTATTTCTATCTCCACTGTCCTGAGCAGGAAACAGGCTTAAGAAAGATTGGGTAATACTCCCAGTGTATCTGGCCAGGAAAAGATGGCAAAGCATTTGCTGTTTACCCCATTTCAAGTCACCCCTCTGCCATCCTCAGTGGCAGAGCACTTTCTAGTACTTTGTTTTATACCATTTATCACTTTCTGAAGTTATCCTATTTCATGCCTGTCACCCCACTAGAGCAGGGACCCTAACTCACTGCTGCTCAGTGTCTGGCACACAGTAGACACTCAATAAATATTTGTTGAATGAATGAGATGGGATTCAAACCCAGCTAGGGTTTGGTGCATTTGTGCTTCCTGTCATAGCACTAACTACTTACACAGGACCCAGCTGAAATTGTCTGTGCTAGGCTCACTAGGCCACCTGGTAGAGCAGAAGCCCCACAGGGAGTGACACTTTTGAAAAACCTAGTAGAAAGCCTGCTGTGACCTTTGCAAAGCTTACAATTTTATTTCAGTTATTGGCTTGTCCAATCTTGGGGAATCACGAAATTCTCTACTAGTCAAGAACAGGTGAACAGCTGCGCTTAGAGTTTCCTCCTGAAATGAATTGCACAACCTCAAACCAGACTCTGTTCCCTGCCATCATCGGGGGGGGGGGGGGCTGGAAGAATGGGGATGCTATGGCTCCATGGGGTAGGGAGTAGCAAATGGACTTGCCACTTCAGGAGACCACTGGCCACCTGGCCCAATCTGCCATCATCAGCTGTCTGGTCTCCCTGCTTCCTCTGCCCTGCCCTCAGTTTAATCCAGTCCTTTCTCCACTTAGAGGCAGCCAAGGTAGCCTTTTAAAAAGTGAACCAGAGGGCAGCTGGTTAGCTCAGTTGGTTAGAGCGTGGTGCTAATAACACCAAGGTTGCCGGTTCAATACCCTCATGGGCCATATGAACTGTGCCCACCTTAAAAGGAAAAGAAAGTGAACCAGAGCTTGTTGCTCTCCTGTTAAAAACCCTTCAACAGCTCCGCCACCAGGCCCTGCAGCATCCGGGCCCTGCTGACCTCTTCAACTTTATCTCCCTGTACTCCTACCCACCCCACTGCCTTCTTTCACTGTCAGGTTCATCCTTAACTGACACCATGTTCCCTGTGCTATGGCACCAGCTGTCCTGCCTACCTGAATCTTCCTCCATTTCTCCAACTCTTGATCTCCACAAGCTCCTTCAATCCTGTTATCCTGATTTCTCATAAGTTTTCTCTAACTGAATTATCTTTTATTTACTTGCTTAATATCTGTCCCCCTACTCCCAAGACCTTGTCTGTCTTGTGTAGCATCAAATGATGAGAATCTAGAAATTAATCTAACTCTTGGCCCGAGTCAGGACTCAGAATTGTATTTGTGGTAGGGGGAAAAAAAACAACCAAACCAACACCTAATCTAGAGCTCACTTAAATGACTCTCAAAATGTGTTCCTTTATTCCCCTCTAATCAGGTAATAATTTTGAACGAGGTGGCCCTTGAGGAACGCTTTGGGACCATTGAGGTGTAAATGGTAAGGGTCCTCAGGCCTGTCTTTCTGTCCCATCTGCCCACCCTCCATATTTCACATGAAGCAGTTGAGGTCCAGAGAAGAGGCAGGCCCCAGCCAGTACATTTGGATTATACTCCAAGTCTAGTTCCCAGTCCAGTGCTCTTGCCCCACCTGACTTCCTCATCTGTCCATTTAGCTGGGCCCTGTGGAGGGGAAAGCAAGGCCAAAGAGAAGCCACAGGATGGGAACTGAACAAGTATCGGAAAGCTGTCCATCCAGGCCAGGCCCCAGAACCACGCTTCACTGGGAATATCTCAGAGAGCTGTTTAGCCTGAAGAAGAATGTGAGGTATGTCTGAGCACTCTTCTGACATCCAAACTGCCTTCTGGACCTGCCCATTTTGTACCATCTGTCCCCAGAAGATTGAGAAAGCTTCAAAGTGGGTCTTCTTGTTGCCAGATCTTCACAGAGGCCAAGGTTTTCAAAGCCCTCATCGGATCCTGTCTGCCCCCACTTAAAACACTCAGGCAGTTTCCCATCACACTTAGAATAAAATCCAAACATCTCCCCACAATTCTGAAGGCCTAACAAGGTTTGGGCCTTGCCAATCTCGCTCCCATTCCTTCCCATGCCCCTTCATGGCCTGCCTTTCTGTCCATGCGGTGGACAGAGCATTGAGCCCAACCCCACTGTGCTGCCTTTGCACTGCTGTTCCCTCTCTTCGCAGACTTTCACAGGTCCCATCCCTTGTTGCCAATCAAGTTACTATCACCTCTTCAGGGAAGCCCTCCCTAAACACCCCATCTGAAGTAGGGTTACCCCCCTCCCATCTTTCACCATCACTTTTCCATGTTTTTCTTCATAGCATTATAGCTACTTGGAGTTTTTGCATTTATCCGAGTCTCTCCATCCCACATGAAGGTCAGCTCCTCTGTTTTTTTGTTTTGTTTTGTTTTCTTTATTTTATTTTTTAATTTATTGGGGTTACAATTGTTAGTAAAATTACATAGATTTCAGGTGTGCAATTCTGTATCACATCATCCATAAAAGCTCCTCTGTTTTATGTACCACCAAATCCTCTGTACCTAACACACAGTAGATGCTCAATAAACATGTTTGAATAAATGAAATATGAAGAACCCTCATTGAGTACAAAGATTTGGCCTGTTCTTTTCTGCCCGAAGTATTGAACTGGGTGTCTGGAGAGCCTGGCGGTGAGGAACAAGACAGCATCTTCCCTCGTCCTCCCATCTGACATCTTAGGATTGTGGGTGAGCAGCTCACCCTAGCTGAGGACTGAGGGTTCACAAAGGTGGACATTAATGTATTGGTCTATCTTCCCATCCCCACTGTAAGCTCCCCTGCAGAGAGACAGGCAGTCTATGCTGAGCCCATGTCTTCTGCCCAGTGCCCATTTGAAGGGTGGCTTGGTGTGGATGTTGATAGTATATGCACGCCAAGTGTGGTCTTATGAACAGCCTTGGATCTGGGGAGCTGGAATGGTTCTCGGGATGGACAAGATCTTCAACCCTAGAGTTAAAAACGACCCATGGGCATGTTGCATAGTTCGGGTAAGTAACAACCAAGGCCAGAGTCAATCGTTTTGGAGGCCTTTGGGGACATAATGAAACAGATCTCTGGTATATATCTGGAAGATGTTTAGTGCTGACTTGGGAGATTCTGGACCTCTGAAAGGATGGTGCCACTCATTCTCTATTTCAGGGGGAGACGGTAGTAGGTTCCCAGCTATCGCCATTTTTAGCTGCCTAAGTCCAGAGCCTCACCAGAGTGGGAGGACTATTCTCCCAAATAGCCCCTGTAGTTTCAAGGGTATGCCCACACAGTTTTCAATTCGGTGCTCTGGGGCACGCGGGAGGCGCGGCCCTTTCTGGCCTCTGCCCAGCGAGGCCGCAGAGCCGGCGCTGGCTGCGCGGGCAGTGGCAAGACCGCCACCCAGGTTGTTGGGCTCCGCACGGCCGTTAGGCGTTGGGCGCGCGCCTCCTCCCCAAACGTCACCGCACCGCTGCCTGGCCCCTCCCATCGTCTCCACTGAGACCGCAGGCTCTCCGGCGCCCACCTCTCAATGACCTTGTCGGAGGTTATGTCCCCCGGAGCTGCGCGCCCTGCATCGGTCGACTTTCACGGCTCCTGGAACGCCTGCCAGCTTAGTGGGCTGGTATCTCCAAGACTTGACAAATCCTAAAACCACCGGAGTCCGTTATTAACATGCAGACTCCCTTCTCTAAGGAGTCAATACTTCCAAGGAGGGGCGTGGGATTCTCTATTTTAACAAGGTGATTCTTATGATTGATTGACTGGCCAGGGTTGGTAAAGAACTGATCCAAAGCCTAGAGAGCTGGGATCCGTGGGTATTGTTACTAGTGATCCAGGACCTGCATTAGAGCTTTCCCTGTTGGGGGGCTCCAAAGCCAAACCTCAGGGGTTTGTCCCCTGGGCACAGATGCTCCTGATAACTTGCCCCACCATGGGGCTGCAGTGACAAGGGTAGAAGTCCCAGGGAAAGCAGTCCTGCTTTGGGGACTGCTTCCCCTAACTTCCTTAAATCCTGGCCAGGCCACACAGAAGTTCTGCAAAACTGACCACTGTCTTTGATCTCTGCTGGGAGTCTGAAAGAACATTGTAGCACCCACCTGTGGTCCCTCCCACCTCAGGTTAGGCCATATCTAAGCCTGCCAAGGAGAACAATTGTCATTTCACAAGACCCCCTTCACAGATTTATACATGTCCAGAGTTCCAATAGAAGAACCAGTGAGTTAAAAATATACTGGGGCACGCTGACCTGAAAGCTGACTTCTAGGGTGATCTGAAGTGAAAGCTGGTGCATACATGACCTACCTATCACAGTGCCAACTACCAAAGCTGGCTTCCAGAATCACCTTTTATCCAGTACCCTGACCATTCCTGATGCTGCCTTCAAAGCCTGCGCAGTTGGACCGCCAGCCCCTGTGGTTACACTGGACACTGGGAACCGGTGCTTCCCAGACCTTCCTGATCATAAAACAACCACAGACATATTCACAGGTAGAACTACCACACTCCACACCTCAGTGCCTTTCTTGTTCATGCTGCCCATATATCTGTCTGGGATGCTTTTTAAATATTGTCCCAGGGAGCCAAAAGAAAAAACCAAAACAGAAGACAAAAATATTTATTTTATGTGTCCCAGGGTCCACAAACTCGTAGGCCTACCTGGACGGGTAGATAATATAAAAGAATGAAGTGGTTTGTGAGGGATTTGCGACCTAGAGGGCATTGTGGGCCCATGAGCGGGCAACTGAAGCCAGTCCCACTTGCTGTGCCAAGCAGAAGGTACCGTGTTTACCCGAAAATAAGACTTAGCTGGACCATCAGCTCTAATGCATCTTTTGGAGCAAAAATTAATATAAGACCCGGCCTTATTTTAATATAAGACCGGGTCATAACATAATATAATAGACGGTCTTTATAATATAATATAATATAATATAATATAATATAATATAATATAATATAATATAATATAATATAATATAATATAATATAATACCGGGTCTTATATTAATTTTTGCTCAAAAAGACGCATTAGAGCTGATGATCCAGCTAGGTCTTACTTTCGGGGAAACACGGTAGGCCCAAGGCTGCAAGATATTCTAAGGAGAAGTGGAAAAACAGTGTTTTAAAATATGTAATTGTTTGTTTTGTTTTTTAAACATTGGAATATTCAAAATTCAGATTAAAGAAAAAATTTCAAGAAGTAAAACAAAACACTTCTGCAGCACAGGGTTGCCCCATAGGCATATTAGCAACTTTGGACTTTGTGCAGATTCAACCCTGTCTGCTCATGACCTTATTGAAACTTCATTTAAACACCCCGTGTGCAGATCCCTGCACACCTTTTTGCATGTGGATGGTGCCACAAAGATTCCTCCAAGTTACTGGGGCTGTCTGCCCCATGAGTCTGTGAGCCCCCTGCCTTACTCAGTTTCCTGACATTGTTCCCCACTTCGTGAATGCCAGGAAACCTACTGCTGATCGGGGACAAGTGGCTGGCCAAAGATACTTTACCAAACTGATCTTGGAACCCAGCCTGGAAGAAGATGCCCCATGAGAAGGAGCCAGCCCTGAGGCCGGCCCCTCCATGTCTGGGCCTCTTACCCACTACGTGCCACTCAGCATCGCCAGGCTGACCACCAGGGTGCTCTCTTCTCCCTTTAACTTTCTGCCTCAGACTTGGAAGCAAACTTGCTCCAAAGCTCTTCTTGCACTTCCCAACCTAGAGATCAGGGGAGAAAGCAACAGTGTAGCAGTCTGTCTTGCAGTGATGCTCCTGGCAACTTCCACAGGTCTGGTTCACAGCTAGCTCTGACACTCCCAAACCCAGTGCCAAAAAGCTGCAACTAGTTCTTGGACCCCTTTTTGATTGGCATATGTGCTAAGTAGCAACCTGCCTTTGTTCATCATCCAGCACCCTACTCAAGTGCACCAGTGGTCAGCTCAGGGACCACATTGTTCGAGAGAGCCCTTGCCCCCTCCAGATCCAGGTGTGGCTTCCCAAAGGGACGTGACGGCCACGATTTCCTCCAGTCACCGTATTCGGATGCACACAGTAAGGGGCATGTGAAGAGCAGTTCTGCAGGCTTCCCACCTTGATTAAGAAAGGAGAGGGATTTCTCTTTTTCTACACAGAAATACACAAAGCAGGAATAGAAATAAACCTCTGTGCTCACTAATAGTTGTCTCTTGCCAACCTGTCATCTGACACAGGGCTACAGATTCTGGAATACAGTGACTCCAGCTACTTTCCTAGTTCTGTAAGGAGCCATAAACCCAAAGCTTCTGCATATTCACCACTATTCAAAAGCTTGGTTCTCAACCCCAGCTACACACTCAAATCACTGGGTAAGCTTTAAAGATACCACTGCCTTCTCCTAGGCCAATTAAATCCAAAACACTGAAGGCAGGGCCCTGGCATGAGGATGTTTTAAAATTCTAGCTCTCTAGGCATCCAAGGCATCTCCAGAGTGGAGAACGACTGCCTTAGGACATGTGGAAATGTAGTTTTGGTAGCTTCGGCTCTGCTGTGTGGAGGAAATGAGCTCCAGGGGCTCCCAGTGGTCAAAGGGGCACGCTTCCCAGCATCCCAGTTTCCAGAATGCCCATGATGGTGCGAGCCATTCCAATGGTAGTGAGACTGGGAGAAAAGGGAAGGTGGCGGCACCACACTTTCCTAGACCGTTTCACAAGGAGGGAAGGGTGGGTGCCTGAGTGTCATTCTCTTTACCCCTCTGCTCCCAGCTTCTTCCAGAAGCAAAGCTGGTAGTCTTGCCCACAGGCTATCTTAAAAGCAATAGCCAAAGAAATCAATCCCTCTTTACTCCTCCTCCCAAACATTGAAAATATCTCACTTTCTATTCACACAAGGCAGTTGCAGTGGAAGGCAAAGCAGTCAGAACTCAGTAGCTCTCTCTACCCAGGTTGAGAGTGTAGTTGGTGGTCAGGGAGATGGAAGCCTGCAGCTGGGGAGAAAAACCTTGAGCCACATCCCCTGGCCAATAAGCAACAATGGGCAGACAGAACCAATGGGCAGGAGAGATAAACGAACGGGACCAGGGAAAGTTTCTAAAGTCCTGCAGGCACACTGGTTAAAAGAGCTGTGTGTATGTTTGGGGGTGGGAGGGTGGGGCAGGAAGGGAGAGCTGTCCTATAGTTAACTCTATCTCATTATCATAATAAACACTTCCCTAGGCAGCGATTTAAGATGCCAATGAGACATGTGACACATGAAGCAGTGCAGGACCCAACTCAACATACTTTGGGGAGGAGAAAAAAAAGAGGAAGTGGTGGCCCCCAATCCCAAGAGCCTATAAAATCCATGGTACCTGTAAGCCTCTGAGCAACACACCATTCTTTTTTGGAGTGTGCTCTTCTTTGGTGCATCAAGCTTTCACTTTAATAAGCATTTCTCTTTGCAAAACTGTTTTGTCCACTCTCTTGATTTCTATCCTGACAGGGGCAAGGACCCCTGCGCTGTTCACAGAAGGATCTACAGTGGTCCCTCGGTTTTCGAACGTAATCCGTTCCGGAAGACCCTTTGAGTTCTGATATATTCAAAAACAGCCAACAGCTAGGCCTAAGGATCTTGCACTCGGTGGAAGCCGCATGACACATTCGACTTCCGAGGCATGTCCGGAAACCGAAGCATTTACTTCCGGTTTTACAACGTTCGTAAACCGAAATGTTCGTCAATGGAGATGTTCGAAAACCGAGGTACTATTTTATATCCCTTAGTCTTGTATGCTGTGTGATTTTGAGCTGACACTGAAAAGGTGTCCATTCTGGAAAAAGTACAGAGTATGGAGGAAGTTTGAGAGCAGTTGCAGAGGAAGCTGGTGTTTTATTGTGCGGCTAAGCCCTATTTTCAGGTTCATGGACTTTAGGAACTAATTGCCTTTGACCTTTTTAGATCAGCAGTTTCCTTTTTTAAAAAATAAAATGTACGTAACATAAATTTTACCATTTTAACAATTTTTAAGTGTACAATTCAGTGGCAGTAAGTATATTCACAATGTTGTGCAACTATCAGTATTTATTTCCAGAACTTTTTCCATCATCCCAAACAGAAACTCTTTAACAGCTAAATACTAACAATCCATTCCCCTTGCACCCAACTTCTGTTCTATTATTAGTCTCTTATGATTTTTCCTATTCTAGGTGCTTTCATGGTAAGTGGAATCATATATTTATCCTTCTATGTCAGACTTATTTTACTTAAAATAATGTCTTCAAGTTTCATCCATATCATAGCATGATTCAGAATTTCATTCCTTTTTGGAGCTGAATAGTAGCATTCCATTGTATATATAGACCACATTTTGTTTATCCATTCATCTGTTGAATCTTGGATTGTTTCCACTCTGGCTATTGTGAATCATGGTGCTATGAACATGGTGTATGAGTATCTCTCTGAGTCATCAGCTTTCAATTCTTCTGGGTATATACGTAGGCGCGGAATTGGGTCATATGGTAGTTCTATGTTTAACTTTTTGAGGAATGGTACAATTATTTTCCACAGCAGCTACACCATTTTACATTTCCTCCATCATGTACAAGTGTTCCAACTTCTCCACATCCTTGCAAACATGTTTGGTTTCTGTTTTGAATGATAACCATACTGATGGGTGTGAAGTGGTTTTGATTTGCATTTCCCAAGTGACTAATGACATTGAACATCTTTGCATATCCTTACTGCCTATATATCTTCTTTGGAAAAATGTCTATTCAAGTGTTTTGACCATTTTTGAATTGCATTGTTTGAATTTTTGGTTATTGAGTTGTAGGAGTTCTTTGTATATTCTGATATTAATCCCTTATCAGATATGTGATTTACAAAAGCTTTTTTTTTATTCTTATTTTTTCAATTTTTTATGAATTAAAGTTTATTGGGGTGACAATTGTTAATAAAGTTACACAGATTTCAGGTGTACAATTCTGTATCACATCATCTATATCTCACATTGTGTGTTCACCACCCAGAGTCAGTTCTCCTTCCATCACCATATATTTGATCCCCTTTACCCTCATCTCCCACCCCCCCACCCCCTTACCCTCTGGTAACCACTAAACTATTGTCTGTGTCTGTGAGTTTTTGTTTCTCATTTGTTTGTCTTGTTCTTTTGTTGTTTTTGGTTTATTACCACATATAAGTCAAATCATATGGTTCTCTGCTTTACCTGTCTGACTTATTTCACTTAGCATTATAATCTCGAGATCCATTCAAGTTGTCAGAAATGGTAGTATTTCATCTTTCCTTACCCCACCGAATAGTATTCCATGGTGTATATATACCACAATTTCTTTATCCATTCATCTATCAGAGGACATTTTGGTTGTTTCCATGTCTTGGTCACTGTAAGTAAAGCTGCAGTGAACATTGGAGCACACAAGTCTTTATGGATAAATGTTTTCAGCTTTTTGGGTCGATACCCAGGAGAGGGATTGCTGGGTAATTCTAGTCTTAATTTTGTGAGGAACCTCCACACTGCCTTCCATAGTGGCTGCACCAGTCTGCATTCCACCAACAGTGTATGAGGGTTCCTTTTTCTCCATGGCCTCTCCAACACTTACCATTTGTCTTGTTGATGGTAGTCATTTTAACTTGGGTAGGTGGTATCTCATTGTGGTTTTTATATGCATTTCTCTGATGATTAGTGATGCTGAGCGATTTTTCATATGTCTATTTGCCATTTGTATGTCCTCTTTGGAGAAATGTCTCTTCAGGTCCTCTGCCCATTTTACAATTGGGTTGTTTTTTCTTGTTGTTGTTGAGCTTCCTGAGTTCCTTGTATATTTTGCATATTAGCCCCTTAGCAGAGGCGTTGTTTGCAAAAATCTTCTCCCGTTCAGTTGGTTGTCTCTTTGTTTTGTCTATGATTTCTTTTGCTGTGCAGAAGCTTTTAACTTTGATATAGTCCTATTCATTTATTTTAGCTTTTACTTCCCTTGCCTTTGGAGTCAAATTCATAAAATGCTCTTTGAACCCAAGGTCCATAAGTTTAGTACCTATGTTTTCTTCTATGTAGTTTATTATTTCAGGTCTTATGCTTAGGACTTTGATCCATTTTGAATTAATTTTGGTACATGGTGGCAGATATCAGTCCAGTTTCATTCTTTTGCACGTGGTTTGCCAATTCTCCCAGTACCATTTATTGAAGAGGCTGCATTTTCTCCATTGTATGTTTTCGGCTTCTTTGTCAGATTATCTGCCCATATTTATGTGGGTTTATTTCAGGGTTCTCAATTCTATTCCATTGGTCCGTGTGTCTGTTTTTCTGTCAATACCATGCTGTTTTGATTATTGTTGCTCTGTAGTATAAGCTGAAGTCAGGGAGTGTGACACCTCCAACATTGTTGTTTTTTTCTTAGGATTGCTTTGGCTATTCAGGGTCTTTTGTGGTTCCATACAAATCTGATGATTTTTTTGTTATATGACTTTAAAAAATGCCATTGGGATTTTGATGAGGATTGTATTAAATCTGTATATTGCTTTGCGTAATACGGCCAATTTAACTATGTTGATTCTTCCAATCCATGAGCACAGGATGTCTTTCCATTTCTTTGTGTCTTCATTTTTTTTTTAAAAAAAACTGTCTTATAGTTTTCAGTATATAGGTCTTTCACATCCTTGGTTAAGTTTATGCCAAAGTATTTTATTCTTTTTGCTGCACTTGCAAAAGGAATTGTTTTTTCAATTTATATTTCTGAGATTTCATTGTTAGCATATAGGAACGCAATGGAGTTTTGTACGTTGATTTGTAGCCAGAAACTTTATTGTATTCGTTGGTTGTTTCTAATAGCTTTTTGGTGGAGTCTTTACGGTTTTCTACATATAGCATCATATCATCTGCAAAGAATGACAATTTAACTTCCTCATTCCCAATTTGGATGCCTTTTATTTCTTTCTCTTGCCTGATTGCTCTGGCGAGGACTTCCAACACTATGTTGAAAAGCAGAAGTGATAGGGGTCAGCCCTGTCCTGTTCCTGAACATAGAGCAAAGGGCTTCAGTTTTTCACCATTAATTATGAGATTAGCTGAGGGTTTGTCATATATGGCCTTTATTATGTTAAGGTATTTTCCTTCTATACCTATTTTATTAAGTGTTTTAATCATAAATGGATGTTGTATCTTGTCAAATGCTTTTTCTGCATCAATTGATATAATCATATAATTTTTGTCCTTTATTTTGTTTATGTGATGTATAACATTGATGGATTTGAATATGTTGAACCATCCTTGTGCCCCTGGGATAAACCCCACTTGGTCGTGATGAATAATCTTTTTAATGCATTGTTGCATTCGATTTGCTAGAATTTTGTTTAGGATTTTTGCATCTGTATTCATCAGAGATATTGGTCTGTAGTTTTAGTTTTTTGTGTTCTCCTTACCAGGCTTTGGTATCAGGGTAATGTTGCCCTCATAAAATGAGTTAGGGAGTACTGTCTCTTCTTCAATTTTTTGGAAGAGCTTGAGCAGGATTGGTATTAGATCCTCTTTGAAGGTTTCGTAGAATTCACTAGTAAAGCCATCTGGTCCCAGATTTTTGCTGTTGGGAAGGTTTCAGATGACTGATTCAATTTCCTTACTGGTGATCGGTCTGTTTAGATTTCCCAGTTCTTCGTGATTCAGCCTAGGAAGGCTATATGTTTCTAAGAACTTGTCCACTTCTTCTAGGTTATTGAATTTGGTGGCATATAGTCCTTCATAGTATTTTTGGATGATCCTTTGTATTTCTGTGGCATCCGTGATAACTTCCCCTCTTTCATTTCTGATTGTGTTTATTAATGTCTTTTGTCTTTTTATTTTAGTGAGTCTCAGTTCTCAATTTTAGAATACCACCACATAGAAATAATGACAAGGGTTTGTCAATTTTATTAACCTTTCAAAGAATCAGCTCTTTGTCACATTAATTTATTCTAATGTCTTTTTGTTCTCTATTTCATTTACTTCTGCTCTGCTTTTTATTATTTCTGTTCTTCTGCTGATCTTGGGTTTCATTTGTTCTTCTTTTTCTAGTTCTTTAAGGTGTAACGTCAGTTTATTTATCCGGGATTTTTCTTGTTTCTTGAGATAGGCCTGTAATGATATAAATTTCCCTCTTAAAACTGCTTTTGCTGCATCCCAAAAATGTTGGTTGGATGTATTTTCATTCTCATTTGTTTCTATCTATCTTTTGATCTCTCCTCTTATTTCTTCTTTGACCTGGTCATTCTTTAAATGGATGTTGTTTACTCTCCATAGTTTGGGATTTTTCCTGTTTCTTTTTGCAGTTCATATCCAATTTCAAAGCCTTGTGATCAGAGAATATGCTTGGTATGATTTCAATCTTCTTAAGTTTGCTGAGACTAGTTTGATGTACCAATGTATGGTCTATCCTTGAGAATGTTCCATGTACACTAGAAAAAAATGTATAGCCTGATGTTCTAGGATGAAGTGCTCTATAAATGTCAATTATGTCCATTTCATCTTATGTGTCATTTAGGGCTGCTATTTCATTATTTATTTTCTGTTTGGATGATCTATCCATAGTTGTCAATGATGTATTTAGGTCCCCTACTATAATTGTGTTTTGGTCAATTTCTCCCTTTAGTTCTGTTACTAGTTGCTTGGTATATTTCACTGCTCCCTGATTGGGGGCATAAATATTGATGACTGTTATGTTTTCTTGTTGTACCGTTCCCTTTATCATTATGAAACGTCCATCTTTGTCTCTTGTTACCTTTTTTTATCCTGAAGTCTGTTTATCTGACATCACTATGGCTACACTTGCTTTTCTCTGGATACCATTTGCTTGGAGTGTCAATTTCCACCCTTTCACTTTGAATCTATGTTTCTCCTTGTAGCTGACATATGTCTCTTGGAGGCAGAATATGGTTGGGTTTACTTTTTTGATCCAATTTGCTACTCTGTGCCTTTTTATTGGTGAGTTCAGTCCATTTACATTTAGGGTGATTATTAATATGTGAAGATTTCCTATCGTTCTATCTTTGGTGTTCTGGTAAGACTGTGTCTCCATTGTTTCTTTGCCTTTTGTTGTTTTCTGTTACTTCTATGTGGTGGTATTCTATGATTTCCCCCTCTGTCTCTTCTTTTATTACGTTGTATATTTCAGTTCTAGATTTTCTTTTTTGAGTAGTTACCATTAAGTTTATGTAAAAGAAAATTTCATATTTAGAGTATTCCACTTTCTTCAGCATGCTTACTTTCTCCATTCCCATATTCCGGTTCAGGCCCTTTACTCTCCCCGCTTTTATGTTTTGGTTTTCAAAAATTATCCCTATTTATGCTGGTCGAATACCTTCCTTCAGTATTCCTTGAAGTGCAGGTTGTGTGTTAGAAAATTTCCTCAGCTTCTGTATGTCTGGAAAGGTCTTTATTCCTCCTTTATACCTAACGGATACCTTTGCTGGATATATCATTCTTGGCTCATAATTTCTCTCTTTCAACAGTTTTAATATTTGAGTCCACTCCCTCATGGCTTCTGGAGTTTCTGCTGAAAATTCTGATAACCTAATGGCTTTCCTTTATAGGTTACCCTCTTCTTTTCCCTGGTTGCTTTGAGGATTCTTTCTTTGTTGTTATTTTTTTGACAGCTTCAATACAATGTGCCTTGGAGAAGGCCTGTTGGAGTTGAGATAATTAGGTGTTCTAGTTGCTTCTTGGATTCGAGGATCCAGTTCTCTCCACATTTGAGTTCTCATTGACTACTTGTTTGAATATACTCTCTGTTTCTTTCTCCCTTTCTTTTCCTTCTGGTGTGCCCATTATTCTTATATTGCTCTTTCTGATGGATTCAGAAAGTTCTCGTAGAGTTCTTTCATTTCTTTTAAGACTCAAGTCGCTTTCTTCTTCCATCCATGTCATTTCAAGATTTCTATCTTCAATGTCACTGATTCTTTCCTCCATCTGGTCATGTCTACTACTTAAGCTGGCTGTTTCATTCTTCATTTCTTTTATTGCGTTCTTAAACTCCAGACATTCTATTTGGTTCTTTTTAAAAATTTCAGTCTTTTTGGTAAAATGTTTATTTTGTACTTTGATTGTGTTTCTGAGTTCATTAAACTGCCTGTCTGTGTTTTTTGCATCTCATTGAATTTTTTCAGAACTGCAATCTTGAATTCTCTGTCATTTAAGTCACATATTTCCATGTCTTTAAGTTCATTTTCTGGAGAATTTTCATTTTCTTCCTGAGCTCTTTTTACCTTGGTTATTCATGGCAATAAATTATTTATTATTTCTCTTCCTAGACATCTACAGAAGTCGGTTCTGCAACAGGTTGGTAGAAAGAAGTCTTTCTTTTGTTTTCCAGTAGGTGTTTGTAGAATGTTTTATTTTCTCTCTGACTGCAGCCTTTTATTCTCTCTCACACTGTAGTGTTATATTTTCTCTGAACTCTTCCTGCTTCTCACTCAATGGGGGGATTCCCTGGAAGGTGGGCTTCTGCTCTGTAAATAGTTCGCCTCGGTCATTGTGTGACCCCTCTGTGGGGGGCAGGTAGAGAGCTTTTGAAGTTCCAAAGCTCTTCCTGCACCAGATTCAGAGCCCATGTGTTTCAGCAGTTCTGTTTATTCCTGCAGGGATCCGCCCAGATAAGTGAGGATAGGGTCAGGGTTGGGTGTGAGATGTGGCCCAGAGCAATGGTGGTGACCACCACCACAGCCAGTCCTGCTTCCACAGCTCCCTCCCCTTTGCTGGACCTAGTTGGGTTGCGAGTCCATGTCGGTGGACCACAGTTCTCAGAACTGTAAATATTCTATTCTTTTGATCTGACACTGCTACCATTTCGCTTCTAGCACTGGGCAGGTGGGGGCGTGGTGAGCTCTGGGAGGGTAGGGAGTGGGTAGCTAGGCTTCTGTTCTCTGCTTGGCAGTGAGGGCTTAAACCACCGTTTTGAGCCTTCTTCCCTCAGTCTTTGCTCCAACATGTCTGCCGTGAGCGTTGGGTTCACCGTGTTATATGCTGTCCCCTCAGCCCTGTGGGCCATAAATGGAGCTCTAGCAGTCCGAGTTCTTCCCTCTCGCACAGCTATGGTAGTTCTGGAATGCAGGGAGCTCGGAGCACCGAGCTAGGTCTGCGTCCTGTGCTGGCGCAGCTCCATCTCCGCACTTCTCCCTTCCCTCCTCCCTCCCGCTCGCGCAATCTGCCCACCTTTAGATGATTTCAGTAGGCACTTCTTAGTTTTGCCTGTCTGCTGTGCAGGGAGTCCTTTGTGGAGTTATAGTTGTTCAATTTATTGTACATTCTAGGGGAGATTTCAAGGGGCTCACATCATGTCACCATTTTTATGACATCATCGCCCTCTGATTTACAAAAGTTTTTAATTTTGATGAAGTCCAACTTACCAATTTTCTCTTTTGTTGCCTGTGCTTTTAGTGTCACATCCAAGAAATCTTTGCCAAACCCAGTGTCATGAAGGTTTCCCCCATGTTTTATTTCCTAATGGTTTGATAGTTTTAGCTATAACATTAGCTCTTTGATCCATTTTGAGTTAATTTTTTTATATAGTGTTAAGGTCCAACTTCATTATTTTACATGTGGCTATCCTGTTTTCCTAGCATTGATTTGCTCAATAGATTGTCCATTCCCCATTTAATGGACTTAACATCTTTGTTAAAAGTTGACCATGTATGTGAGGGTTAATTTTTGGATTCTCTATTCTATTCTGTTGGTCCACATGCCTGTTTTTACGCCAGCACTACCCTGTTTTGTTTACAGTTTTGTATTAAGGTTTGAATCATGAAATTAAATGTGAGGTCTCCAACTTTATTCTTTTTCAAGACTGTTTTAACTATTCAATGTCCCATGATATTCCATATGAATTTTAGGACAGGTTTCATCTGCCAAAAACATCATTGGGATTTTAATAAGGATTGCATTAAATCTGTAGATAGTTTGGAGTAGTATTGTCACCCCAAATAATGACTTTTTTTTTAAATTTATTTTTAATTTATTGGGGTGACAATTGTTAGTAGAATTACATAGATTTCAGTTGTGCAATTCTGTATCACATCATCCATAAATCACACTGTGTGTTCACCACCCAGAGTCAGCTCCCCTTCCATCACCATACATTTGATCCCCCTCACCCTCATACCCCACCCCCCAACCCCCTTACGCTCTGGTAACCACCAAATTACGTTCCCCAGATTAATTTTCAAACCCCGTGGCCATCCTGTGGTCACCGACTGCCCTCCAATCCCCTCACCCTCCCCCCCACCCCCCACCCATCCCGCCCATCTAGCAACGCTCAGTTTTTTTTCACTTAACATAATGTTCTCTAGATCCATCCATGTTGTTGCAAATGGTAAGATTTCTTTCTTCTTTATGGCTGCATAATACTCCATTGTATAAATGTACCACAGTTTCTTAATCCAGTCATCTACCGATGGGCATTTTGGTTGTTTCCATGTCTTAGCTATTGTGTATAGTGCTGCAATAAACATAGGAGTGCATAAAGATTTTTCAATTGAAGTTCTGGATTTCTCCGGATAGATACCTAGGAGTGGAATTACTGGATCATAAGGTAGTTCCATTTTCAGAATTTTGAGATACCTCCATACTGTTTTCCTTAGCGGCTGCACCAGTCTGCAATCCCACCAACAGTGCACAAGCGTTCCCTTTTCTCCACATCCGCGCCAGCACTTGTTGTTTGTTGATTTATTGATGATAGCCATTTTGACTGGGGTGAGGTGGTATCTCATTGTGGTTTTTATTTGCATTTCTCTGATGGTTAGTGAGGTTGAGCATTTCTTCATATGTCTGTTTGCCATCTGTATGTCCTTTTCAGAAAAATGTCTCTTCAAGTCCTCTGCCCATTTTTTAATTGGATCGTTTGTTTTTTTGGAGTTGGGTTGAGTAAGTTTTCCATAGATTTGTGATATTAATCCCTTATCAGATATATCATTGGCAAATATCTTTTCCCATTCAGTAGGATCCCTTCTTGTTTTATTGATAGTTTCCTTTGCTGTGAAAAAACTTTTTAGTTTGATATAATCCCACATGTTTATTTTTTCTCTTAGTTCCCTCGAGCGAGGGTGTATATCGGTAAAAATCTTACTCCGGGTAATGTCTGAGAAGTTTCTTCCTATATTTTCTTCTAGGTATTTTATGGTTTCAGACCTTACATTTAAGTCTTTAAGCCATTTTGAATTTATTTTTGTATATGGTGTAAGGAGGTGGTCCAACTTCATTTTTTGCATGTGTCTGTCCAGGTTTCCCAGCACCATTTATTGAATAGACTGTCATTACTCCATCGTACATTCTTGCTTCCATTGTCGTAGATTAAATGGCCATATAGGCGTGGATTTATTTCTGGACTCTCTATTCTGTTCCATTGATCTATGTGTCTGTTTTTATGCCAGTACCATGCTGTTTTGATTACTGTAGCCTTGTAGTATAATTTGAAGTCAGGTATTGTTATACCTCCCACTTTGTTCTTATTTCTCAAGATTGCCTTTGCTATTCGGTGTCTTTATGGTCCCATATAAATTTTAGGATTATATGTTCTATTTCTGTGAAAAACGTCGTTGATAGTTTGATAGGAATTGCGTTGAATATGTATATTGCCTTAGGCAGTATGGACATTTTAATGATATTAATTCTTCCTATCCATGAACATGATATGTGTTTCCATCTATTTATATCTTCCTTCATTCCTTTCTTCAGTGTCTTATAATTTTCTGAGTATAGATCTTTTACTTCTTTGGTTAAATTTATTCCCAGGTATTTTATAGTCTTTGGAGTGATTGTAAATGGGATTGTTTTTTTAATTTCTCCTTCTGATGTTTTATTATTGGTATATACAAATGCAACTGATTTCTGAATATTAATTTTGTATCCTGCCACTTTACTAAATTCATCTATCAGCTCTAATAGCTTCTTGGTGGAGTCTTTAGGGTTCTCTATATATAGTATCATATCGTCTGCATACAATGATAACTTTACTTCCTCCTTACCAATCTGGATGCCTTTTATTTCTTTTCTTGTCTGATTGCTGTGGCAAGAACTTCCAGAACTACGTTGAATAGAAGCGGAGATAGTGGGCATCCTTGCCTTGTTCCTGATCTTAGGGGGAATGGTTTAGCTTTTCCCCATTGAGTATGATGTTAGCTGTGGGTTTGTCATATATGGCCTTTATTATGTTGAGATAAGATCCCTCTATTCCCACTTTCTTAAGGGTTTTTATCATAAATGGCTGTTGGATTTTATCAAATGCTTTTTCTGCATCTATTGATATGATCATGTGATTTTTATTTTTCATTTTGTTAATGTGGTGTATCACATTAATAGATTTGCGGATGTTGAACCACCCCTGCATACCAGGGATGAATCCCACTTGATCGTGGTGAATGATCTTTTTAATGTATTGCTGAATTCTGTTTGCTAATATTTTGTTGAGGATTTTTGCATCTATGTTCATTAAAGATATCGGCCTGTAGTTTTATTTTTTTGTGGTGTCTTTGTCTGATTTTGGGATCAGGGTGATAGTGGCTTCGTAAAAACTGTTTGGGAGTTTTCCCTCCTTCTGGATTTTTTGGAAGAGCTTGAGGAGAATTGGTGATAATTCTTTTTTGAACGCTTTGTAAAATTCACCTGTAAAGCCATCTGGTCCAGGGGTTTTGTTTGTTGGAGACTGTTGATTACTGATTCAATTCCGTGGTGGTAATCAGTCTATTCAGGTTTTCTGTTTCTTCTTGAGTTAGCCTTGGAAGGTTGTACGCCTCTAGAAAATTGTCCATTTCTTCCAAATTGTCAAATTTGTTGGCATATAGTTGCTCATAGTAACTTCTTAAAACTCTTTGTATTTCTGCAGTGTCCGTTGTCACTTCTCCTCTTTCGTTTCTGATTTTATTAATTTGGGTCCTCTCTCTCTTTTTTTTAATGAGTCTGGCTAAAGGTTTGTCGATTTTGTTTATCTTCTCTAAGAACCAACTCTTGGATTCATTGATCTTTTGTATTGTTTTTCTGGTTTCTATTTCATTTATTTCTGCTCTGATCTTTATTATCTCCTTCCTTGTGTTCCCTTTGGGCTTATTTTGCTGTTCTTTTTCCAAATCCCTTAAATGTGAAGATAAACTGTTGATTAGTGATGTTTCTTGTTTCTTTAGGTAGGCCTGCAAAGCTCTGAATTTCCCTCTTAGGATTGCTTTCGTGGCATCCCATAGATTTTGGGTCGTCGTGTTTTCATTTTCATTTATCTCGAGATATCTTTTGATTTCTTCCTTGATCTCCTGCTTGACCCATTCATTATTTAGTAATAAGTTATTCAGCCTCCATGAATCGGTGTGTCTTCCAGTTTTTTTCCTGTAGTTCATTTCTAATTTCATAGCATTGTGATCAGAGAAGACAATTGGTATGATTTCAATTTTCTTAAATTTATCAAGACTTGTTTTGTGGCCTAACATATGGTCTATCTTGGAAAATGTTCCATGTGCGCTTGAGAAAAAGGTGTATTTTGCAGCATTGGGGTGAAATGTTCTGAAAATATCGATTAAATCCAAGTGGTCCAATGTATCATTTAAGGCTGTTGTTTCCATATTGATTTTCTGTCTGGAAGACCTGTCCCTTGTGGTCAGAGGTGTGTTGAAGTCCCCGACTATAATAGTGTTACTGTTGATCTCTGCCATTATGTCAGTCAGTACCTGTTTTATATATTTAGGTGCTCCTATGTTGGGTGCATAGATGTTTACTAGGGTTATGTCCTATTGTCGGATCGATCCCTTTATTATTATATAGTGCCCATCTTTATCTTTTAGTATGTTCTTCATTTTAAAGTCTATTTTGTCAGAAATAAGTATTGCAACTCCAGCTTTTTCTCGTTTCCATTTGCATGAAATATCTTACTCCAACCCTTCACTTTCAGCCTGTGTGTGTCTTTTGTTCTGAGGTGAGTCTCTTGTATACAGCATATACAAGGGTCTTGCTGTCTTATCCAGTCAGCCACCCTATGTCTTTTGATTGGAGCATTTAATCCATTTACATTTAAAGTGATTATTGATAGGTACATAGATATTGCCATTTTTTAAATTTGTAGTTAGGTTGTTTTGATCTTTCTTCTATTTACAGAAGTCCTTTTAGTATTTCTTGCAATGCTGGCTTGGTGGTAATAAATTCCTTTAGCTTATTTTTTTCTGGAAGCTCTTTATCTCTCCATCAACTTTAAATGATAGCCTTGCTGGATAAAGCAATCTAGGTTGTAGGCCTTTGTTTTCCATCACTTTAAGTATCTCCTGCCACTCCCTCCTGGCCTTCAATGTTTCTGTAGAAAAATCATTGGATAGTCTTATGGGAGTTCCCTTGTACGTAACCCTCCGTCTTTCTCTTGCTGCTTTTAGGATTCTCTCTTTGTCTTTAAGCTTTGCCATTTTAACTATAATGTGTCTTGGTGTGGACCTGTTTGGGTTAATCCTGGTTGGAACTCTCTGCACTTCCTGGACTTGTATGTTGGTTTCCTTCATCAGGTTGGGGAAGTTTTCAGACATTATTACTTCAAATATGTTCTCAATCCTTTGCTTGCTCTCTTCACCTTCTGGTATTCCTATGATGCGCATGTTGTTGCGCTTGATGTTATCCCAGAGGTCTCTTAGGGCCATCTTCATTGTTTTTTATTCTTTTTTCTTTTTGTTGTTCCGTTTGGGTGATCTCTGCTACCTTGTCTTCTAAGTCGCTGATTCGATCCTCTGCTGTTAATTCCTTCAAGTGAGTTCTTAATTTCGGTAATTGTGTTCTTTAGTTCCAACTGGTTTTTCGTTATGATTTCTACATCCTTCTTTATGTTTTCTCTAAGCTCGTTTCTTATGATTTCTACATCCTTCTTTATGTCTTCTCTAAGCTCCTTAAACATTCTTATCACCAGTGTTCTGAACTCTGTCTCTGAGAGGTTGGTTACGTCTGCTTCATTTGGTTCCAGTTGTGGAAGCTTCTTCTGTTCTTTTATTTGGGACGTGTATCTTTGTTTCCCCATTCTGGCTGACTGTGTTTATTTTGATATATTAGGTAGATCCCCTAGAGTTCTTAGTTCTTGCTAGGTTATCTTATGTAGTATGTGTCCTTTATATTTGACTCGCACCACGTCGTCCTCCTCTGCGTGTGCTCCAGAGGTGAGTCTTGTGTTGTGTACACTGTCCCGTTCAAGAAGATCTTTAATTGCTTCCCGCTAATGAGCAGGTGGGGTCAACTCCTGGGCTGACCTGCCGTGAGACTTGGCTCTGCCCCCCGCAGGGCACTCTGCTGCGTGACGGTTGCCCACCCCAATGTGATTTGGCCTCTATGGGCTCCAGAGCCTGCCGAGAACCCCCTCTAGGTGTGTGACCTGCAGGTCAAACCCGGCTGCACTCCGATTTGGTCTGGAGTTGGCCCCCGGATATGCCGAGTCCTGTGCCACCCAAGCTGGGCCCCGGCAGGGAAGTCCCAGAACAAGGCAAATCACCAAGCACACAGCAGCAACGACAACAGCAAAGAGGAAAAAAAAAAACAAACAAACAAACAAACAAAAAAACAAAACAGCCGATAACCCCGCTCGACACAGGCAAAGATATCAAAGATACAAGACAAAGCAAAACAAAACCAAGCAAAGCAAAACAAAGCAAAACAAAAAGCAGCGACCGTTTCGGCCTGAGCCCACCAAGCAATGACCAGGTGGGCAATAAGCCCCCTGCTTATTGCGCAGGCAGAGCCGGTACCTGGTGCTCAGAGAGACTTTGGGACTGCAGACTTAAAAGCGTGGGCCTGAGGGGTCTGGATGATAGACTCCACACAGTCAGTGCAGCTTCTGCCCTTGTCCGCACGTATGCACACCGAGAGTAGCACCACCAGTCCTTTGTCCAGAGCTCCAGAGTCCTAGGGCACTCCTTCAGTGTGTGTGTATGGGTGCGGGCGGGAGATTTCTGATCTGCTGACCGTGCCTCACAAGCTGGGCCCCGGCAAGGCAATTTCAGAACAAAGCAAATCACCAAGCACAACAGCAAACAACAACAACAAAGAAAAATATCAAATACGTTC
The DNA here is from genome assembly GCF_004115265.2 of Rhinolophus ferrumequinum. Taxonomy (NCBI): domain Eukaryota; kingdom Metazoa; phylum Chordata; class Mammalia; order Chiroptera; family Rhinolophidae; genus Rhinolophus; species Rhinolophus ferrumequinum. The sequence goes on from NC_046302.1 coordinate 460,776, forward strand.
ACATGCAAAACCACCTGATAACCCCACTCGACAGAGGCAAAGATCTCAAAGATATAAAGACAAAGCAAAACAAGACAAAACAAAGCAACACAAAAAGCAGCGACAGTCTCGGGCTAAGCCCACCAAGCAATGTCCAGGTTGTTCTCTGCTGTACCAAGGAGCCCCCTGCTTATTGCGCAGGCAGAGCCGGTCACCTGGTGCCCAGAGAGACTTTGGGACTGCAGACTTAAAAGCGTGGGCCTGAGGGGTCTGGATGATAGTTTTTATAATGTCAGTGCAGTTTCTGCCCTTGCCTGCACAAATGTACACTGAGAGTGGCACCACCAGATACGTGACCAAAACTCTTGAGTCTTAAGGCACCTCTTCAGTGTGTGTGTGTGAGTGCGGGCGGGAGATTTCTGATCTGCTGAAAGCCCAGAGCTGCGCCTGCCTCACTGCTGATCTCCGGGTGTGTCTCGCAGCTGCACCCACCCCACCCTAGGCAAAGCCAGGAAGGTGGGGGCTGGAGATGGAGGGGTCTTCACTCTCCCAGCCCAGCCGTGCGTCGCCCTCTTCCCGCAGGCCAGAAAAGGTGGTGGCTGGGGTGGAGGCGTCTCTTCTCTCCTAGCGCAGCCAAAATCACGCACACTACCCCAGTCTGCCTGGTCAGGGCTGCCCGTCAGGCATCCAAAGCCTGAGCCTCAGATACCAGTCCTCGGTTCAGGAGCGGGTTTAAGTCTCTGGAAGGGGCGGAGTAAGATTGGAAGAGCGGGGCGGGGGAGGGGCCTAGGTATGGGAGACTGCACCCCCCCCCCCCCCCCCCCCCCCCCCCCCCCCCCCCCCCCACCCCCCCCCCCCCGTCCGCCGCAGGGCGCGGCGCCTTCCCGGCGGGAGAAATCAGCCATGGGACGCAGGGAAAGAGCCCACCCCCCGTCTCTGCGCTCTCCGCTCCGCCTGGGATCCCGTGCGTGCCCGGCTCAGCGGTTTTCGGTTTTTCGCCCCCCGCCAGCTGAGGCTCCGTTGGGGGCTGGGCTCTCTCCGCCGCTGCCGGCTGCCGGCCGGCGCTCTCACGCCGCTCCTCTTTTTTCCTTTCCTTGCTCGTCCAGTTAGCGTACCTTCAAGAATTTCTTAGCTTCAAGTAATCCACGAATCTCCCCACTATATTGTGTGGTGGAGCGAAAATTTCTTTGATGGGTTATAGGTCCCGTTTGCAACAAGATCCGGAGGAGAACTCAGAAAGTGCGCCCTGCTGCCCGCCATTCCTATGACGTCACTCCCCAAATAATGACTTCAATCTGAACATAGGATCTCTTTCATTTATTTAGGTCTTTGTCAGCAATATTTTGTAGTTTTTCCGTTTACAGGTCTTTCACCTGCCTGATTAAATTATTCTTCATATTTTATTATTTTTGATGCTATTGTAAATGGGATTGTTTTCTTAATTTACTTTTGGACTGTTTCAGTTAGTATTTAGAAATGCAACTGATTTTGTATGTTGATTGGATTCTGCAATGTTGCTGATTTAGTTTATTAGCTCTAATGGCCTTTCTGTGTGATTCTTTAGAGTGTTCTACATATAAGATTGTCTCATCTGTAAACACAGATACTTTTACTTCTTTTCCAATTTGGAGGCCTTTTATTTATTTTTATTCCCTAATTGTTCTGGATAGAACTTTCAGTAATATGTAGAATAGAAGTGATGAAAGTGGGCATACTTCTCTTTTTCCCTGATCTAAGGAAAAGAATTTCAGCTTTTCATCGAGTATGATAGTTTGCTGTTGGGGGTTTCATATCCAGTCTTAATATGTTGAGAAATTTCCTTCTATTGCTAGTTCATACAGTGTTTTTATCATGAAAAAGTGCTGATTTTCTTTTATGATGGCATAGAACACATGAGGATTTGCTTGTTTGTTTTGTTTTAACACAGGAGACAGGTAAGTTTTAAGTGAGGTGGGTCCTCAATTACTGATCATTATCAGGAATTCAGGAATGAGATCACAGTGTTTCATTTTCTTTCAATTTTTAAAGAGCAGCCAGAAAACGATTTTGTGGGGTGTCTTTCAATATTAAAATATTGGGTGGATTTCTGTGGGGGAAGTGGATCAAAAATATGTGCAATATTACAACTTAGTGGTGGAGGGGAGGGTTAAATGACATATTTGAGATCTTTAAGTTTTTTAAAAGGCTAAATCTCTTAGGAAACGACAGTAGGTCTTACACATAACTATAGCTCGTAAGATATATGGGGAAATATTTTTACACCAGTTCAACTCTGGCTGCACATTAGAATCACATGGTTTCAGGACAAGTTTTAAGAGCCTGGGCCCCACCCAAGTTATGTAAGTTCAGCAAATCAGGTAGGGTCCAGGCCCTAAAATGATTCTAATATACAGCCAGGCTTAAGAGAAAGGAACCTTCTTCCAGCCAAATTTTGGCAAGTAATTAACTTGTTCTCTCCTCGGTTTTTTATAAGTGTGGGTTTTTTTTTTTTATTATTAGTTTCAGGTGTACAAAACAACATAGTGACAGTTATACACCTCACAAAGTGATAACCTCAAAAAGTCCCATATGATACTGTACATACGCATAGCAATTACAATACCATTGACTATATTCCTTATGCTGAACTTTACATCCCATGACTATATACATCCCATGACTATATTAAATTTGCAAACTTGCCACCACATGCTTACATTGGCATCACTGTACAGCTCGGTAAGGTTTCATAACCTTGGTATATTGGTGTCTCACAGCTGTGTTCGTGTTGATGTGTGGTGATGTCTTGCTGAGTGGCATTCATTATTGTTGTTGCGTGTTTTTGTGTGCCATTGGGAGAATGTCTGAGCTTGAATTTGAGCAATGAACAAGCATTAAATTTGTTACACTTGGCAATAGTGGAAGTGAAATCAGGGACACGTTAGTCCAAGTTAATGAGGGTAATGCCATGAAGAAAACGGCAGTGTACAAATGGATTAAACATTTTTCTGAGGGGAGAGAACACGTCACTGATGAAGAGAGGTCAAGGCGGCCAGTAACTAGCAGAACTGACAAAAACATTGCAAAAATTCATCGAACTGTGCATCAAAATCGTCAGCTGACTGTGAGAAGCACAGCAGTCCAAGTAAACGTTGATAGAGAAACAGGAAAATTGTAACTGAAAATCTTGGCATGAGAAAGGTGTGTGCAAAAATGGTCCTGAAGGAGCTCTTGCATCGCAACAATGCACCAGTTCACAGGGCACTGTCTATGAGGGAGTTTTTAGCCAGTAAACAAATAACTGTATTGGAACAGCCTCCCTACTCACTTGATCTGGCCCCCAATGATTTCTTTCTTTGCCTGAAGATAAAATATTGAAAGGAACACATCTTGGTGACATTCAGGACATCAAGGGTAATACAACGATTGCTCTGATGACCAGTCCAGAAAGAGTTCCAAAATTGCTTTGAAAAGTGGACTAGGCGCTGGAATTGGTTCATGGCTTCCCAAGGAGAGTACTTTGAAGGTGACTATAGTGATATTCAGCAATGAAGTATGTAGCAGATTTTCTAGGATGAGTTCACGAACTTGTCAGACCTTGTGTGTGTGTGTGTGTGTGTGTGTATGTGTGTGTATACCAGGGGTGCCAAAAAAATGTATACACATGACTTGTATTCATCTTTTGTTATCAGTATATATTGAGTATTACAATTTTAATACAGTGTTTTTCCCTTCTTAAAATGTGTATACATTTTTTTGGCACCCTCTGTGTGTGTGTGTGTGTGTGTGGTGGTGTGTATTTAATTATAATTGACATTCAATATTGTTTTATATTAGTTTCAGGGGCACAGCACTGTGGTTAGGCATTTATATAATTTATGAAGTGATCCCCCGATAAGTCTAGTACCCACCTGACAATATACATAGTTTTTTACAAAATTATTGACCATATTCCAAATACTGTATTTCACATTCCTGTGACTATTTTGTGACTACCAATTTGTGCTTCCTGATCTCTTTACCTTTCTCACCCATCTGTCCAACAACCCTCCAATCTAGCAACCATCACTTTGTTCTCTGTATCTGAGTCTATTCTGTTTTTGGTCATAGAGTCCACATATGAGATCATAAGATATTTGTCTTTCTCAGTCTGACTTATTTCACTTAGCGTAATATTCTCTATGTCCATCCATGTTCTTGGAAATGGTAAGCTTTCATTGTTTTTATGGCAGAGTTGAATAAATGTACCAAAATTTATTTATCCAATTGTTTATTGATGGGCATTTCAGTTGTCTCTATAGCTTGGCTATTGTGAACAGGGCTGCAATAAACATAGGGGTACATATATTTTTTTCAAAGTGTTTTGAATATCTTTGGATAAATACCCAGGAGTGGAACTGCTGGGCCATAAGGTAGTTCTATTTTTAATTTTTGGGGGAATCTCCATACTGTTTTCCATAGTGGCTGCACCAATTTGCAATCCCACCTCAATTTGCATGAGGGTTCATCATTTATTGATGATAGCCATTCTGACAGGAGTGAGGTGGTATCCCATTGTGGTTTTTATTTGCATTTTTCTGATGATTAGTAATGTTGAGAATCTTTTCATATGTCTACTGGCCATCTGTAGATCTTTGGAGAAATGTCTATTCAGGTCCTCTGCCCACTTTTTAATGAGGTTGTTTGTGTTTTTTGGTGTTGAGTTGTATGAGTTTTTAAATAAATTTTGGATATTACCCCTTATAAGAAGTATCACTGGCAAATAACTTCTCCCATTCAGTAGGATGTCGTTTTGTTTTGTTGATGGTTTCCTTTGCTGTGAAAAAACTTTTTAGTTTGATGGAGTCCCATTTTTTTGTTTTTCGTTTTTTGTTGCCCTTGCCCGAGAAAATATATCAGAAAAAATATTATTAAAGGTAATGTTTGCGAGTTTAGTTCCTATATTTTATTCTATGAGTTTATAATTTTGGGTCTTATATTTAAATTTTTAATCCATTTTGAGTTTATTCTTGTATATGGCATAAAAGGTGGCCCAGATTCTTTTTTTTTTCATGTGTATGTCCAGTTTCCCCAGTAAAATTTATTGAAGAGACTGTCTTTATGCCAATGTAAATTCTTGCTTCCTTTGTCGTAGATTAAATGACCATATAGGCATGGATTTATTCTGGGCTTTCTATTCTGTCCCATTGTTCTATGTGTCTATTTTTTCTGCCAATGTCATGCTGTTTTGATTACTACAGGTTGTAAAATAATTTGATATACCCCCCACTTTGTTTCTACTTTTCAGGAGTTCTGTGGCTATTAAGGTCTTTTATGGTGTCATATAAATTTTAGGATTATTTGTTTCTAGTTCTGTGAAAAAATGTCACTGGTGTTTTCATAGGGATGAGTTGAATCTATATATTTAGGTAGTATGACACTGTAACTATATTAATCCTTCCTATCCATGAGCCTGGTATACGCTTCCATTTATTTGTATCTCCTCTAATTTTTCTCTTTCAATGTCTTATAATTTTCTGAATACAGGTCTTTTACTTCCTCAGTTAAAATTTATTCCTAAGTATTTTTTTCATGCAATTCTAAATGGGATGGTTTTCTTAATTTCTCTTGCTGATAGTTCATTATTAAAAATGTAACCAGTTTATGAATATTAATTTTGTGTCCTGCTAACTTACTAAAGTTATTTATCAGTTCTGTTTTTGGTGGAATCTTTGGAGTTCTCTCTATATACTACTATTATATCATCTACAAATAATGGACAATTTTTTGCAATTTTTTGAATTTGTAATTCCTCCTTTCCAATTTGGATGACTTTTATTTATTTTTTCTTGTCTGATTGCTGTGGCTAGAACTTCCATTACCATGTTGAATAAAAGTGGGGAAAGTGGACATCCTTGTCTCATTTCTGATCTTAGGGGAATGCTTTAAGCTTTTCCCCATTAAGTATGATATTAGCTGTGGGTTGTCATACCCATTAGCCTTTATTATGTTGAGATATGTCCCTGTAGCCCACTTTGCTGAGTTTTTTTAAATCATAAATGTACGCTAGATTTGTCAAATGTTTTTTCTGCATTTATTGATATGACCATATGATTTTATTTTTCATCTTCTTTACGTGGTGTATCACATTAGTTTGTGGATATTGAACCAATCTTGCATACCAGCAATGAATCCCACTTGATTGTGTTGTATGATCTTTAATGTACTGCTGAATTCGGTCTGCTAATATTTTGTTGAGGATTTTGTATCTATATTCATTAGAGATATTGGCCTATAGTTTCCTTTTTTTGTAATGTGTTTGTCTGGTTTTGGAATCAGGGTAATGGTGGCCTCGTAAAATGAGATTGGGAGCCTTCACTCCTCCTGGATTTTTCAGGATAGTTTCAGGACAATAAGTTTTAATTCTTTATTGAATGTTTTGGTAAAATTTACCTGTGAAGCCATCTGGTCCAGAAACTTTTGTTTGTTGGGAGCTTGTGATTACTGATTCTTTTTGTTGGTAGTAACCCGTCTGTTCAGATTTTCTGTTTTTTGTTGATTCAGCCTTGGAGGGTTGTATGCTTCTAGGAATTTATCCATTTCTTTTAGATTGTCCAATTTTTTGGTGCATAGGTGCTCATAGTATTTTCTTAACATTATTTTTCTGTTTCTGTGGTGTCCATTGCCACTCTCCCCATTCATTTCTGATTTCATTATTTGGATCATTTTTTTCTTGATAAGGCTGATTAAAAGTTTGTCAGTTGTGCTTATCTTTACAAAAAACCAGCTCCTGGTTTCAGCGATTTTTACATTTTTCATCCTATATTTTTATTTCCACTCTGATTTTTATTATTTCCTTCCTTGTAACTCAATTTCGGCTTTGATTGCTGTTTTCTTTCCAGTCCTCTTAGGTGTAAATTAGGCTGTTCTTGTTTCTTATGTAGGCATTGGTATGAATTTCCCTCTTACGGAAACTGCTGTTGCTGTGTCCCATAAATTTTGAGTCATTGTGTTTGCATTTTTGTTTATCTCAAGACATCTTTTGATTTCTTTCTGATTTCATCATTGATCCATTCATTATTTAGTAGCACATGTTTGTGTGTGTTTTCCGTTTTTTTTTCTTGCAATTGATTTCTACTTTCATACCATGTAGTTAGAGAAGATGCTTGATGATTTCGATCTTAAATTATTGAGACTTACTTGTCTTGTGGCCTAACATGTGGTTTGTCTTGGGAAATGTTCCATGTGCACTTGAAAAGAATGAATATCCTGCTGCTTTGGGGTGAAATGCTCTAAAAATATCAAATCCATCTGGTCTAGTGTGTCATGTAAGGCAGCTGTTTCTGTGTTGATTTTGTCTGGAAGATCTGTCCATTTTTGTCAGTTGGGTGTTAAAGAACCCTACTACAATTAAGTTTGCAAACTTGTTGCAACGATGTTGCTAACTTTTTTTGATGTCAGAGGGATTATGCATTATGAATTTGTACCAATTGGACAAACAGTTAACCAAGTTTACTGTTTGGAAGTGTTGAAAAGGCTGAATGAAAAAGTTAGATGACCCGAACTTTTCACCAACAATTCACGGCTCTTGCATCATGACAATGCACCAGCTCACATGGCACTGTCTGTGAGGAGTTTTTAGCCAGTAAACAAATAACTGTATTGGAACACCCTCCCTACTCACCTGGTCTGGCCCCCAGTGACTTCTTTCTTTACCCAAAGATAAAGGAAATATCAAAAGGATGACTTCAGGACATCAAGCGTAATTTGACAGCTCTGATGGCCATTCCAGAAAAAGAGTTCCAGAATTGCTTTGAAGGGTGGACTAGGCGCTGGTGTTGGTGCATAGCTGCCCTAGGGGAATACTTTGAAGGTGACTGTAGTGATATTCAGCAATAAGATATGTAGCACTTTTTCTCGGATGAGTTGGTGAACTTAATTGTCCTGCCTCATATGATTATGTTACTGTCGATCTCTCTGTTGATCTTGGTCAATATTCATTTTATATATAAGTTGCTCCTATGTTGGGTGCGTAAATGTTTACTAGGGTTATGTCCTCTTGTTGGATTGATCCCTTTATCATTATGTAATTTCCTTCTTGTCTATTACAGTTTTGTTTTAATTCTATTTTGTCTGATATAAAGTATTGTTACTCCATAATTTTTCTTGTTTCCATATGCGTGAAATATCTTTTCCATCCCTTTACTTTCAGTCTATGTGTGTCTTGATCTGAGGTGGGTATCCTGAAGACAGCATATGCATAGGTCTTGTTTTCTTATCCATTCAGCTACCCTATATCTTTTGACTGGATCATTAATTCATTTACATTTAAAGTGATGATAGGTACATAGTTATAGCCATTTTATTATTCACATTTTTTTTATCTTCGTTTTCTCCTTTCTTTTGCTGAAAGAAGTCATTTTAACATTTTTTTGGTATACTGGCTTGGTAGTAATGAGCTCCTTTATTTTTTTCTTGTCTGGGAAGCTCTTTCTCTCTCCTTCAATTTAAAATGATAGACTTGCTGGGTCGAATAGTCTTGGTTGTAGGCCCTCGTTTCTAATCACTTTGAATATGTCCTGCTACTCCCTTCTGGTCTGCAAATTTCTGTTGAGAAATTAGCTGACAGCCTTATTGGAGCTTCTTTGTAAATAACTAATTGTCTTTCTCTTGCTTTAGGATTCTCTGTCTTTAACATTTACCATTCCAGTTATTATATGCATTGGTGTGGACCTGTTTGGTTTCATCTTGTTTGGGGCTCTCTGTACTTCCTGGCTTGTATGTCAATTTTCTTTGCCAGGTTAGGGAGGTTTTAAGTCATTATTTCTTTAAATAGGTTTTGATCCCTTGTTTCCTCTCTTCTCCTTCTGATACTCCCATGATGCAAATGTTGTTACATTGATGTTGTCCCAAAAATCCCTTAAAATGTCCTCTTTTTTAAAAAATTTTCTTCTTTTGGTGTTCTAATTGGCCGTTTTGTGCTACTTTGTCTTCTAAATCACTGATTCGATTCTCTGCTTCATTTGATCTGCTGTTGCTTCCTTGTAGTGTATTTTTTTGTTGTTTCTCCTTTATTGGAGTTTTAGTTTAAACAGTAAAACATGCTTATTCTAATAGTTCACATAGTACACAGGTATATAAAAAATAAGTCAGTCATCTCCTCTATTCTCCAGTCTTTATTCTTCTTACTCTGCCTCTTACTCTGTCAGATATTTATACTCATATAAATATTATCTGTACTTTAATATCATGGACAGAGTAAATATACTTTTATACTTTAGTATATTTATACTTTTTAGTATATTTATTAGTAAATATACGAAATATAGGTAAGTATACTTTTAAATTATTTATTTATTTTTTTAAAATTTATTGGGGTGACAATTGTTAGTAAAATTACATAGATTTCAGGTGTACAATTCTGTATCACATCATCTATAAATTACATTGTGTGTTCACCACCCAGAGTCAGTTCTTCCATCACCATATATTTGATCCCCCTTACCTTACCCTCATCTCCCAGCCCCGACCCGCTTACCCTCTGGTAACCACTAAACTATTGTCTGTATCTACGAGTTTTTTTTGTTTGTTTGTTTGGTTTTTTTTTTTTTTACTTAGTTGTTTATCATTTATATCCCTCACACTGTGGACCCCCCGCCCCCCGTCCACTATCTCTCTTACATCGCACCGAGCCACCCCATTTCCACTATCTCCACTCCCAATGCTGTACTCTGCCTATTGTAAATGTATACATACCTATATATACATATATATATATATACATATATAATGTTATTGTTGGCATTAATTATTGTGCAGCTTCAGGTGTACAGTGCAGTGATCAGGCATCTACCTATTCCCTGAGATGGTCTCCAAAATGGGACACTTGTCTACTGGATACCCTACAAATGTTTACAACATTATTGATTACGTTCCCCAGATTAATTTTCAAAACACCGTGGCCCTCTTGTGGATACTTGTTTTCTAATCCCCTCTCCTTACCCTTTACCCCCATCCCCCCTGCCCATCTAGCAACCCTCAGTTTTTTCTCTTTGTTTCCAAAACTGTTTCTGATTAGTTAATTCACTTATTCTTTTCTTTAGATTCCGCATATAAGTGAGATCATATGGTACTTATCTTTCTCTGTCTGACTTATTTCACTTAACATAATGTTCTCTAGGTCCATCCATGTTGTTGCAAATGGTAAGATTTCTTTCTTCTTTATGGCTGCGTAGTACTTCATGTATGAATGTACCACAGTTTCTTAATCCAGTCATTTACTGATGGGCATTTCGGTTGTTTCCATGACTTGGCTATTGTGTATAGTGCTGCAATAAACATAGGAGTGCATAAAGATTTTTGAATTGGAGTTTTGGATTTCTCCGGATAGATACCTAGGAGTGGAATTACTGGATCATAGGGTAGTTCCATTTTCAGATTTTTGAGATACCTCCATACTGTTTTCCATAGTGACTGCACCAATCTGCAATCCCACCAACAGTGCACAATCATTCCCTTTCTTGACATCCGCGCCAGCACTTGTTGTTTGTTGATTTATTGATGATAACCATTTTGACTGGGGTGAGGTGGTATCTCATTGTGGTTTTTATTTGCATTTCTCTGATGGTTAGTGAGGTTGAGCATTTCTTCATATATCTGTTTGCCATATGTATGTCCTTTGTAGAAAAATGTCTCTTCAAGTCCTCTGCCCATTTTTTAATTGAATCGTTTGCTTTTTGGAGTTGAGTTGAGTGAGTTTTTTACAGATTTGTGATATTAATCCCTTATCAGATATATCATTGGCAAATATCTTTTCCCATTCAGTAGGATCCCTTTTTGTTTTATTGATGGTTTCCTTTGCTGTGAAAAAACTTTTTAGTTTGATATAATCCCACATGTTTATTTTTTCTCTTACTTCCCTCGCGCGAGGGGATATATCAGTAAAAAGCTTACTCCGGGTAATGTCTATGAAGTTTCTTCCTATATTTTCTTCTAGGTATTTTATGGTTTCAGATCTTACATTTAAATCTTTAAGCCATTTTGAATTTATTTTTGTATATGGTGTAAGGAGGTGGTCCAGCTTCATTTTTTTGCATGTGTCTGTCCAGGTTTCCCAGCACCATTTATTGAATAGACTGTCTTTAGCCCATCGTACATTCTTGCTTCCATTGTCGTAGATTAATTGACCATATAGGCATGGATTTATTTCTGGACTCTCTATTCTGTTCCATTGATCTATGTGTCTGTTTTTATGCCAGTACCATGCTGTTTTGATTACTGTAGCCTTGTAGTATAATTTGAAGTCAGCTTTGTTATACCTCCCACTTTGTTCTTATTTCTCAAGATTGCTGAGGCTACACGGGGTCTTTTATGGTCCCATATAAATTTTAGGATTATATGTTCTATTTCTGTAAAAAACGTCATTGGTAGTTTGATAGGAATTGCGTTGAATATGTATATTGCCTTAGGCAGTATGGACATTTTAACTATATTAATTCTTCCTATCCATGAACATGATATGTGTTTCCATCTATTTATATCTTCTTTCATTCCTTTCTTCAGTGTCTTATAATTTTCTGAGTACAGATCTTTTACTTCTTTGGTTAAATTTATTCCCAGGTATTTTATAGTCTTTGGAGCAATTGTAAATGGGATGGTTTTTTAATTTCTCCTTCTGATGTTTTATTATTGGTATATACAAATGCAACTGATTTCTGAATATTAATTTTGTATCCTGCTACTTTACTAAATTCATCTATCAGCTCTAATAGCTTCTTGGTGGAGTCTTTAGGGTTTTCTATATATAGTATCATATCATCTGCATATAATGATAATTTTACTTCCTCCTTACCAATTTGGATGCCTTTTATTTCTTTTTCTTGTCTGATTGCTGTGGCTAGAACTTCCAGCACTATGTTGAATAGAAGCGGAGATAGTGGGCAACCTTGCCTTGTTCCTGATCTTAGGGGGAATGGTTTTAGCTTTTCCCCATTGAGTATGATATTAGCTGTGGGTTTATCATATATGGCCTTTATTATGTTGAGATATGATCCCTCGATTCCCACTTTCTTAAGGGTTTTTATCATAAATGGCTGTTGGATTTTATCAAATGCTTTTTCTGCATCTATTGATATGATCATGTGATTTTTATTTTTCATTTTGTTAATGTGGTGTATCACATTAATTGATTTGTGGATGTTGAACCACCCTTGCATACCAGATCATACACTTGATCATGGTGTATGATCTTTTAATGTATTGCTGAATTCTGCTCGCTAATATTTTGTTGAGGATTTTTGCATCTATGTTCATTAGAGATATCGGCCTGTAGTTTTCTTTTTTTGTGGTGTCTTTGTCTGATTTTGGGATCAGAGTGATAGTGGCTTCGTAAAACGTGTTTGGGAGTCTTCCCTCCTTCTGGATTTTTTGGAAGAGCTTGAGGAGAATACACAATAATTCTTTTTTGAACGTTTTGTAAAATTCACCTGTAAAGCCATCTGGTCCAGGGCTTTTTTTTGTTGGGAGATTGTTGATTACTGATTCAATTTCCGTGGTGGTAATCAGTCTATTCAGGTTTTCTGTTTCTTCTTGAGTTAGCCTTGGAAGGTTGTATGCCTCTAGAAAATTGTCCATTTCTTCCAGACTGCCAAATTTGTTGGCATATAGTTGCTCATAGTAATTTCTTAAAATTTTTTAAATTTCTGCGGTGTCGTCACTTCTCCTCTTTCATTTCTGATTTTATTAATTTGGGTCCTCTCTTTTTTTTAATGAGTCTGGCTAAAGGTTTCTCCATTTTGTTTATCTTCTCTAAGAACCAATTCTTGGATTCATTGATCTTTTGCATTGTTTTTCTGGTTTCTATTTCATTTATTTCGGCTCTGATCTTTATTATCTCCTTCCTTGTGCTCCCTTTGGGCTTATTTTGCTGTTTTTTTCCCAGATCCCTTAAGTGTTAAGATAAACTGTTGATTAGTGATGTTTCTTGTTTCTTTAGGTAGGCCTGCAATGCTATGAATTTCCCTCTTAGGACTGCTTTTGCGGCCTCCCATAGATTTTGGGTCTTCATGTTTTCATTTTCGTTTGTCTCGAGATATCTTCTGATTTCTTCCTTGATCTCCTGGTTGACCCATTATTTAGTAACATGTTATTCAGCCTCCATGAATTGGTGTGTCTTCCAGTTGTTTTCCTTTAGTTCATTTCTAATTTCATAGCACTGTGGTCAGAGAAGACAATTGGTATGATTTCAATTTTCTTAAATTTATCAAGACTTGTTTTGTGGCCTAAAATATGGTCTATCTTGGAAAATGCTCCATGTGCGCTTGAGAAGAACGTGTATTCTGCAGCTCTGGGGTAATGCTCTGAAAATATCGATTAAATCCTAGTGGTCCAATGTGTCATTTAAGGCTGTTATATTGATTGATTATATTGATATATATGTTGAAGGCTGTAATATTGATTTTCTGTCTGGAAGACCTTGTAGTCAGAGGTGTGCTGCAGTCCCCTGCTATGCTAGTGTTACTGTTGATCTCTGTCTTTATGTCTGTCAATATCTGTTTTATATATTTAGGTGCTCCTATGTTGGGTGCATAGATGTTTACTAGGGTTATGTCCTCTTGACGGATCGATCCCTTTATTATTATATAGTGCCCATCTTTGTCTTTTAATATGTTATTCATTTTAAAGTCTATTTTGTCTGATACAAGTATTGCAACTCCAGCTTTTTTCTCATTTCCATTTGCATGAAATATCTTACTCCAACCCTTCACTTTCAGCCTGTGTGTGTCTTTTGATCTGAGGTGAGTCTCTTGTATACAGCATATACAAGGGTCTTGCTTTCTTATCCACTCAGCCACCCTATGTCTCTTGATTGGAGCATTTAATCCATTTACATTTGAAGTGATTATTGATAGGTACATAGTTATTGCCATTTTTAAATTTGTAGTTAGGTTGTTTTGATCTTTCTTCTATTTACAGAAGTCCTTTTAGTTATTTCTTGCAATGCTGGCTTGGTGGTAATAAATTCCTTTAGCTTATTCTTTTCTGGGAAGCTCTTTATCTCTCCATCAACTTTAAATGATAGCCTTGCTGGGTAGAGCAATCTATGTTGTAGGCCTTTGTTTTCCATCACTTTGAGTATCTCCTGCCACTCCCTCCTGGCCTTCAATGTTTCTGTGGAAGTCATTCGATAGTCTTATCGGAGTTCCCTTGTATGTAACCCTCTGTCTTTCTCTTGCTGCTTTTAGGATTCTCTCTTTATCTTTAACCTTTGCCCTTTTAACTATAACGTGTCTTGGTGTGGAGTGGTTTGGGTTTATCCTGGTTGGAACTCTCTGCACTTCCTGGACTTGTATGTTGGTTTCCTTCATCAGGTTAGGAAGTTTTTGGACATTATTACTTAAAATATATTCTCAATCCGTTGCTTCGTCTCTTCACCTTCTGGTATTCCTATGATGCGCATGTTGTTGCGCTTGATGTTATCCCAGAGGTCTATTAAACCATCTTCATTGTTTTTTATTCTTTCTTCTTTCTGTTGTGCTGTTTGAGTGATCTCTGCTACCTTGTCTTCTAAGTCGCTGATTCAATTCTCTGTTTCATCTAACCTGCTGTTTATTCATTCAAGTGAGTTGTTTATTTCGGTAATTGTGTTCTTTAGTTCTAACTGGTTGTTTGTTATGATTTCTACATCCTTCTTTATGTCGTCTCTAAGTTCCTTAAACATTCTTATCATCAGTGTTCTGAACTCTGTCTCTGATATGTTGGTTACCTCTGTTTCATTTGGTTTCATTTCTGGAGGTTTCTTCTGTTCTTTTATTTGGGACATGTTTCTTTGTTTCCCCATTCTGGCTGACTCACTGTGTTTGCTTCAATGTATTAGGTAGATCCCCTAGAGTTCTTAGTTCTTGCTGGGTTATCTTATGTAGTATGTGTACTTTATATTTGACTTGCACTACTTCATTCTTCTCCTCTGCGTGTGCTCCAAAGGTTATTCTTGTGTTGTGTATATTGTCCTGTTAAAGAAGATCTTTAATTGCTTTTCATTTGTGAGGTTAACTCCTAGGCTGGGGTTTACTCCTAGGCTGACTAGTTGTGAGACTGGCTCTGCCCACCGCAGGGTGTTCTGCTGCATGAGGGTTGACCACTTAAATGTGGTTTGGCCTCTATGGGCTCTTGTGCCAATAGAGAATTCCCTCTGGGTGTGTCACTTGTATGTCAAAACTGGTAGTTCTCTGGTTTGATCTGGAGTTGGCGTCTGGGTATGTTGAACCTTGTGCCTCTTAAGGCGGGCCCTGATAGGGCAGTTTCAGAACAAAGCAAATCACCAAGCACAACAACAACAAAGAAAAAATCAAATACACTCACATGTAAAAACTACCAACAACCCCCACTCAACACAGGCAAAGACATCAAAGATATAAAGACAAACAAAACAAAAAGCAGCGCCAGTCTTGGCTTAAGCCCACCATGTAATCTCCAGGTTTCCTCTGCTGTACCAAAGATTCCCCTGCGTATTGTGCAGGCAGAGTCGGTCACCTGGTGCCCAGAGTGACGTTGGGACTGCAGATTTAGATGCGTGGGTCTGAGGGGTCTGGATGGTAGTTTCTACAAAGTCAGTGCATTTTCTGCCCTTGCCTGCACATACGTGCACTGAGAGTAGCACCACCAGCCCTGTGCCCAGTTCTCCTGAGTCTTAGGGCACTTCTTCCGTGTGTGTGTGTGTGTGTGTGGTGGGTGGGAGATTTCTGAGCTGCTGAGAGCCCAGAGCTGCGTCTGCCGCTTACTGCTGACCCCTGGGAGTGCCTCTGCAGTTGTAATTGCCCTGCCCTAGGCAGGCCAGAATAGGTGGTGGCTGGAGGTGGAGGAGTCTGTTCTCTCCCAGCCCAGCAAAAATCACACTCTTCCCAGCCTCTTCCCTGGGTCAGAGCTGTACGCCTGTCTACCCAGAGCCTGAGCACTAAGGCTCCTCTGTAATCTGACACTACTCCTCAGTTCAGGGGCCAGTTTAAGTCTCTGGAAGGGCGGAGGTGGGATTGGAAGAGCGGGGGGAGGGTCCCAGGTATGGAGTTTGTGTCCTTTGTCCGGCCTAGTGCCCCGCTGGAGGTCTCAGCTGAGGTTATTGCATCAAATGCTGGATATTCTGCCCCCTCGGCGGGAGAGATCAGCTGTGGGACGCAGGGAAAGAGCCCACCTCCTGGCTTTAGTGTTCTCTATTCCGTCCTGGGATCCCGTGTGTCTCTGCAGCTGCGGATGCTGGCTGCGTTTCTACCACTGAAGGTGCGGACCACGTTTCTACAGCCGCAGATGAGGGCCGCGTCTCTACTCCACTCCCTTCCCTCTTCCCCTGCTCGCCCAATTTGCCCACCTTCAAGTAATCCTTGCACGAGTCTCTTAGCTGTTCTGCATGATGAGCAGAGTCCTTTGATGGGTTATAGATGTCCCGTTTGTGATAAGATTCGGAGAACTCAAAAGTGCGCACGGCTGCCGCCATTCCTATGACGTCCCCTTGTAGTGTATTTTTCATTTCAGTTATTGTAGTCTTTACTTCTGACGGTTGTTTTCTGTCCTTTTTTATGCTTACTATCTCTGTTGAAATTCTCACCAAGTTCCTTAAGCATTCTTATAACCAGTGTTTTAAACTCTGTCTCTGGTAGGTTCATTGCCTCCATTTCATTTAGTTCTATTTCTGGAGATTTTTTTTTTTTTAATTTGGGGATGTTTCTTTGTTTCCTCATTCTAGCTGCCTGTGTTTGCTTCTATGTGTGTCTCTGTCTTTGTTGCGTAGCCGTATGTAGTGTCTCCTATATCTCTCAATCGTTGTTGAGTAGCCTTATGTAGTAAATGTCTTGTGTGGTTCAGTGGCAGTCTCCCTGCTCACTTGGGCGTGTGTTTCAAGAGTGTCCTTTTTGTCGGTTGTGTGTATTCTCCTGTTGTAGTTGAGCCTTTATTGCTTTTGATGTGTCTGCGGGTGGGATTGACTGACTCCCAGGCTGACTATTGCCTAAGCCCAGTGTGTATGAGCTGCTATATGTGTGTGTATGTGACCCCTCAGAGGAGTATTCATCTCCACGGGCTCATGTGGCTGTTGAGACTCCCCATTGGGTGTGGGGAGTACTCTGGTGTGGTCTGAGGGCGACCTCTGAGTGTTATTTCTGGTGTCTCTTGGGAGGGGCTCCGAAGCAGGCCAATTTCAGCCTTGTCTGTGACCAACCCGGGGCTACCTGGTATGACCTACAAAGCTGTATGTGGTTGATTGCTGCCTCTGCTGGACCTGGAGGTATATGCGTGTGGCCTCACTATAATCCGAGGCCAGCTGACACCAGTATTGTGCCTAGGGCAGCTTAGCAAAAGTTTCAGGGTTCCCCTAGGCCTGTTGCCACCTGCTGGCTACCCATAAGGCATGGGCTAGTCTGGTTAACCTGGTGTTGAGTTTGCCTTTGGTGATGCATCACTCGTCAGGGTGGGGTCCGAGAGAGTCACAAGGAATGGACAGTGGTTTTTACCAGGTTAATGCAGATTCAGTTTTTGTGCCAGTGCCTGACTACTTTGGAAAACACCCTAAGAACACTGTGGCTAGCCACTGTGTGCCTCAAGCCCACAGATTTCCGCGAGATTCCCGCAACCAAGAGAGGTTGCGGTGCAAATTGTGGCTCACTGCTGACCCCTGAAAGTTCCCTCGGCCACAGTGGGCCCTCTGCTGCTATAGAAGGCTTCCATAGCTTGTGGGACAGGGCTGGCCACCTGGGCACCAAGAGTGCTCCTGGCAATGCAGCTCTAGGTGGGCACAGCATGGTTCCAAGGAGCTACAGGGGGCGGGCAGTAGTTTTTACAGTTAATGCAGTTTTGGTTCTTGCATCAGTCCTGGGCCTGTGCCCACTTTGCAAAAACACCTTGAGAACACTGGTCAAGCACTGCTAGCATCAGGCCCACAGGTCCCTGAAAGCTGCCCAAGAAAGGCTGTGACATTGTTAGTAGCTCACTGCCCACCCCCAAAAGTTCCCTGGACCACTGTGGGCTGTCTGCTGCTATAAAAGGCTTCCACAGTTTGTGGTGTGCAGCTGGCGCCCAGGAGCCAGGAGTGCCCCCAGCGATGCTGTACTAGCAGTGTGAGGTGGGGCATCACAAAGGTGGTGCTCATGCATGGATTTTACCAGACCAATTTGGTCTCAGATTTGGTCCGTTGGGCGAGGGTTCAACATAGAAAAGATGGCACCCTCCTGTAGGCTACACGTGAGGCAGTCTCCATACAGGGACAATGGCTCCTGTCCCTCCAGCCCTTGCTCTGAGAAGCCACACAACTCAAGTCTTTCCCTGTATGTCTCTGGTGCCTCTCGAGTTGCCACCCTTCCACTGGAGACCAGGTGAGTGTTTGTAAACAAGTGAGTCTGGGTGTGGGACCTTTTAGGAGGGCATGTGTGTTTCCAGAGACCCATTCTCGGTAGGACTCACAGAGTTCTCACTGATTTTTACTGGGAACTCCTCTTTCCAGCACAGGACCTCCAGGCTGGGTGGGACTCCTCCTCCATCTTCTGGAGTAACTCCTGTCACTGAGGTGTTTCTCCCAATACTTAACCACTATCTGTGTTTGGGGTCAGCCAGTTTTACATCTCTACCCCTCCTACCAGTCTCAATGTGGCCTCTTCTTTATATCCTTACAGGGCTCTGTTCAACTAGTCTTCAGGTGATTCTTTAGGTTGATTATTCTGATTTATTTATAATTTTGGTGTGATCCTGGGAGACAGTAGGCATAGCATTTACGTAATCCACCATCTTGGACCTTCTCACCTTGTTTTCTCCTATTTACAGAGGGTAGTTTGTACCTTACAAGGATTAAAACAAGGCAGTAAAACTAGCATGAAGCCAGCTTTAAGAAATAAAGAAAAGGTAAAGTTAATGACAGACATTGGAGCTAATATGTAGATAGGATATGTTCAGAGCTGAATTGTGTCCCCTCCCAAATTCCTACGTTGAAGCCCTAACCCCCAGTGCCTCAGAATGTGACTGTATTTGGAGATACTGTGTTTCCCCGAAAATAAGACCTAGCCGGACAATCAGCCCTGATGCGTCTTTTGGAGCAAAAATTAATATAAGACCCGGTCTTATAAAAGACGCATCAGGGCTGATTGTCCGGCTAGGTCTTATTTTCGGGGAAACATGGTAGACTCTTTACAGGTGTAATTAAGTTAAAATGCGGTCATACAGATGGGCCCAATATGACTGGTGTCCTCGTAAGATGAGAAGATTGGATATACCTGAAACTAATATTGTGTCAATTGTAATTGAAAACAACTATACATAAAAAAAGATTAGGGCACAGAAACGCACAGAGGTAGGACACAGGAAGATGCCCATCTACAAAGACAAGGAGAGGCCCTCAGAAGGAATCAATTTGCCGATACCTTGATCTCGGACTTCTATCCTCCAAAAATTGTGAGAGAATAAAATTCTGTTGTTTAAGCCACCCATTAGCAGTCCTAGCTACTAATATTAGCTTATGTAAGGACTTATGTAAGAGAAGAATCAATGAAAAAAAACTAAGTGGGATCTGGATATGATAGATCACAGATGATAGAGATAGTAGGATCAGGAAAAGGCCTCTAGAAGAGCACATCATGGTCAGGATCAGAGTTGGCATCTCGATAAATTAAACATGTGGCAGTTCTGGTCAATTATCATTAGATTCATGATAAAGGTTAAGAGTATTAAGGTCAATTTTAAGGATAAGATCATTTCATTGTTGGTCTGGATCGAAGAATGAGTAATGGTCTGTAACCAAAGGACTAGGATCAGGGTCAGTATAAGTTCAAGGTCAGAATGGGTCATTTTCAATACAGCGGCAGGATCAGTATGAAGGTAATATTACTTCAAAGTCAAGCTGAGAAAAGTCAGGAAGATTGTCAGTGTCAAGGTGAGTAGAGCAGGGTGAAGGTCAGGTTTAAATGAAAGCAAGACAGTCAAAATGATAGGTCAGGGTCAGGATAAGAGTCAGATTCAAGAAAAAAATCAAATTCAAATTCACTTCAAGGTCAGCGTGGCCAAAGTAAGGAAGATTGTTAGTGTGAGGAAGAGGGTCATGCTAAGAAATAAGGTCAGGTTCAAGGTCAAGTCAAAACTTAGAGGAGACAACCAAGATGGTGCACTAGGTAAACACTGTGTTTACCTTCTCTCACAACCACATCAAAATTACAACTAATCTACAAAACAACCATTATTGAGAATCGCCTAAAATCAAGCTGAGCTGAAACCTTTCAACTAAGGACTTGCAAAAGCAGCCATCTCCATACTGGTAGGAATGTCAGAGACACCGCATGTGACCATTAAAGATCGGGAGGGCTATTTCAGCTGTGGGGGTCCTCCCACCCCCTAAAGGAGAGATACCAGCCCCACCTCAGCCCAGGGTTCTAGTGCCAGGGAGAGAAATCCCCATAATTTTTGGTTGTGAAAAACAGCAGAGATTGTGACTGTGACAGTGCAGCTGCACTCACAGGCGTTCCTCTTAAAGGAACTGCGTGCGGACTTACCTACCAACGGAATCACTCGCTTTGAGCTCCAGCAATGGGGCAGTAGCTGGAGAGGTGGCAGGGGAAAATGGTGGGGAATTGAGTTGTCTGGCTTGGGATGGGGGCTGGAGAGGTGGCTTTATCTTGGATGAAGGAACTGGCGAAAGACACTGTTTCTTTGTTGAGCCCTCCTCTCCTGGAGTATGAACACAGGCAGCCGCCATTTCTGAGTCTCCGCTGTTTGTTCGCCCCACCCTGGCGTGGTCCTGCCCAACTTTCAGGCACACACAGGCTGCTTTCTGTGGCTTTTTCATGCAGACTGTTGACCTTGGCTCAAGCTGCACTTTCCTAGAGTCTCTCAAAGGTTCACGGAACCCAGATAAGCAACATCTGGCTTGAGCTTGTCCTGTACCTCTAGCTGAGCAGTCCTAAGCTGGCAGCCGGCCTTGGCTTGTGACTTGGCTTCTCAAGGTGCTTCCAAGCACAATACGGGTGGCAGACATCTATGGGTATCTTTCTAGCTCCTGTTAGGTGGCCCCAGGTGGGGCACAGGCTGTGATTGAAGTAGATCTACGGCGGAACCCTCCAAGGTGGTTCGGGGGCTGATGTCCCCAGTGGCCAGCTTTAAAACAAGCTAGAGCTTTATGTAGTGGTCTCCAAGTATGACACACCCAAGGGGTACATTGGGCAGGCACCAGAGTCCTGCTGAGGCAGATCCTGCTCTGTAGGATCAGCCCCTGCACAATAACTTCCACTATAGTCTAGGCCAGTCCTCACAACCCATGAGCCCAAGGGTCAGTCCCTCACATTGATGTGCAATTATCAACCAAGGCTCAACTACAAGAGAGGGGCATACACAACCCACACAAGGGACACACCTGGAATACGTGGCTCAGATGACCAGGAAGACTGCGCCAATGAACCCCACAGCACACCTACTACGTAAGGTCACTCTACTAAGACTGGAAGACATAGCAGCCCTACATAATACATAGAAACAAACACAGGGAGGCAGTCAAAATGGGGAGACAAAGAAACGTGTCCCAAATGAAAGAACAGAACAAAGCTCCAGAAAAAGAACTAAGCAAAATGGAGATAAGCAATCTATCAGACACAGAATTCCAAACACTGGTTGTAAGAATGCTCAATTATCTCATATGAAAAATGGTTCTGAACCTGTCGGAAATAAAGGATACAAGGGGCGTCTGGATGGCTCAGTTGGTTAGAGTGCGAGCTCTTAACAAGTTTGCCGGTTCAATTCCGACATGGGATGGTGGGCTGTGCTCCCTGCAACTAAAGATTTAAAACAGCTCCTGGACTTGGAGCTGACGGGCCCTGGAGAAACACACTGTTCTCCAATATTCCTCAATAAAGTCTTTAAAAAAAAAAAAGGATACAATAATGGAAATGAAGACTGTATTACAGGGAATCAACAGACTAGACGAAGCAGAGGATCCAACCAGCGACATAGAAGGTAGCAGAAAACACCCAACTAGAACAAAAAGAAAAAAGAATCCAAAAAATCGAGGAGAGTTTAAGGGGCCTCTGAGACAGTATCAAGTGTACCAACATTCGCATTATATGGGTTCCAGAAGGAGAAGAGATAGAGCAAGGAATTGAAAACCTGTTTGAAGAAATAATGACAGAAAACTTCCCTAACCTGGTGAAGGAAATGGACATACAAACCCACGTAGCACAGAAAGTCCCAAACAAGATAAACCCAGAGGCCAACACCAAGATACATCATAATTAAAATGCCAAAGGTTAAATACAAAGAGAAAATTAAAAGCAGCAAGAGAAAAGCAGTTAGTTACCTACAAGGGAGCCCCCATAAGACTGTCAGCTGTATTCTCAGCAGAAACTTTGCAGGCAAGAAGGGAGTGGCAGGAAGTATTCCAAGTAATGAAAAGCAATGACATACTCTACCAAGGCTGCTCTACCCGGCAAGGTGTCATTTAGAATAGAAGGACAGATAAGGAGGTTCCCAGAAAAGAAAAAGCTGAAGGAGTTCATCACCACCAAACCAGTATTACAAGGACTCTTAGAGGGACTTCTTTTAAGATGTGAGGGGGTTTAAGGACGGGTGAAAGGGGAAGGGATTAAGAACAAATTGGGTGTTATACCGTAGTCATGAGGATGTAGGTTATAGCATAAGGAATATAGTCAACAACATTGTAATAACTAGGTATGGTGCCAGATAGGTACTAGGTCTATCAGGGTGATAGATGGGAATGGGGTTGGGGGCAGGGTGAAAAAGGTGAAGGTGTTAAGAAACGTAAATTGATAGTTAATAACAGTATGGGGAATATAATCAACAATGTTGTGTAAAGATCATGTAAGGTACCAGATGCCCATCAGGGGGATTACGTCACAGACTGTGTAGATTCCTGACCAATGCACTATACACTTAAAAAGCTGAAGTAGAATAATATTGAATGTCAACTATAACTAAATATATAGACATATATAGTCACAGGATGTGGAGTACAACATAGGGAAGATAGTCGATGGTATTGTAACAGCTATATGATGTCGGAGGGGTAGTAGCTTTGGGTGGTGGGTGATCACTTTATGAGGGTTTTGAACGTCTAACTATTACACTGCTTTGTACACCTGAAAACTGAAAAAAAAAAAAACTTAGAAAAAGATACAGTCAGGCTGCTGCTTGGCGTCAGGGTGAGGATAAAGTGAAACATCTGAACAAGGCTAAGGATTAAGTCCAGGGTCAAAGTCATTTTAAGTTCAAGGTAGCTCAAAAATCAAAACCATCATCAGTGACAGGATGAGAGATTCAAGATCAAGTATAAACTTAGGGCATAACATGGCCAGGACAATGATCAGGATGTTTCAGATTGAGGTTCAAGGTCATGAAAAACATCAATGTCAGTGTCTGAGTTCAGTATCACAGTCAACATCAGTTTCAAGGACTTAAAAATGAGGGCAAAATATGGTAAGAATAATGGATAGGGTAAGAACAAGGATCAGAATTAGGGCCTGACTCAGGATGCTGATTGAGATCACTTTCAAATTTGAGGTTAAGTTCATGGTCATTTCAAGTTCAGAGATGGTTAAGGTCAGGGTGCTTGTCAGTATGCGAGGTTCATGATCAATGTGAAATCATATTCACAATCAAGTTTTAAAAAAAGAGTGAGACATGGTCAGAACATTAGTGATCAAAGTCAGCTTCCAGCTCAATTTCAAAGTTAATCTAAGGTCACTTCAAGGGGATAATCATCAGGATAACCAGTGTTTGAAGGACAAGATTGGGGTCAAGTAATTCAAGGTTAAAATTAGTGACACAGTGTGAGACATTGGCAAGATGATCAGGGACAGGATAAGGGTCTATTTTAAGGCCAACTTCAAGCTAATCAAATACAAGGGTAAGTTCAGCATTCACCGTGGTTAACATGTCAGCATCAGGTTGAAGGTCAATTTTAAGGTGAAGTCCAAGTTTATTTCAAGGATGTGATGAACGTTAGTGTGTCATTTAGAGGCAAGTTCAAACTCAAAATAGGGTAATTCATGAGGAACATGATATTCACAGAGTAACCAGATCAGGGTAAGGTCAAGGTCATTTCAAAGCCACGGTGGGTTGAGATCAGGTTCATGGTAAAGGTCCAGTTTGAGGTAAAGTACAAGGTCAACTTAAAATTAGGGTGAGACATGGTCAGAATCAGGAAGAAGGTCATTTCAGGGTCAAGTTCAAAGTCAGACAAGGTCAGAATGAGTTTTAAGGTCATTTCAAGGCCAGGAAGTGTCAAAGTCAATGTGAAGTCCAGGAAGAAGGATCATGATGAAGTTAAGAAGCTGATCATCAAAGTAAAGTTCCATGTTCAAGGTCAGACTGGGGGCAAAATCATGGGTCTTTAGAGTGTATCTGGCTGAGCATCAAGGTCTGGGTTACGATTAGTGAAATGAGAGAAACATAAACTCAGCAAGATACACTCACCTCAACAGTAAGATCTTATTTCGAGTTTGAAGCAATTAAGATGAGTCTAATTAGTGTTAAGCTCAGTCTCAATCATTCAATTAATGTAATTCCTAATTGCATGTTAGTGTACACTGAAATGGCCATAAACAGTGCTACATACATTCATCTCTATAGCATTCTTACTGTGAGTAGGGTAAATCGGCATGAATCTAATTAGTGCTATTGGAAAGCTTCAGTATTAATGCAAACAAGCTCAGTCTCAGACATTCTTCTCAAAGGTAAAATCTTACAGCTGGTTAGTGTTAAGTAACATAAACATGAGTAACACAACACATTAATCTCAAAGACATATTCTTACTGAGGTAAGAAAAATTAGGATCAATCTGAATAGGAGTTTGGATTAAGAACTCTTCCTGTTAGTGCAACAAACTCTGTCCTGGATTCCTCATAGCTTGTTAGAGTAATGTGAGATGAAAGTAAGCACAGTATTGTATTTCACATTCATAGTGTGAGACAGAGTAGGGATGAAACTAAGGAGTACTACTGAAATGAATTTGGATTAGTGCAACAAAGCCATTTTCATTCTTCTCAAAAGTAACTTATTGTTAGAGCAAACTGAGATGAATGTTAACACAGCAACACACATTCATCTCAATTCACATTCTTACTGGGAGGTAAGGCAAATTCAAATTAACCTAAGGAGCATTACTGAAAAAAAATCCTTACTGCTTGTTGAAGCAAATGGACTTGTTTCTCTCAAAAGCTCATGCTTATGTTGAAACTAAGAAGAATATGGAAAAAGATACTGTATTAGTGCAGAGTTCAGTCCGAGCCATTCTTTCTTACTGTGGATAAACCAAATTTAGATGAACATAGTGTGTATGTATACAATTTACATATACACAATGAAATCAAGATCAGCCAGACCCTGGGCTGATGGGATATTAGACTGGTTAGTCTCAGGTTGGAGAGTAAGTTTGTCAAAGTAGGGTTCAATGTTAACTTGAAAGTCAGAATTATGGTTAAGATCAGATTTAAGGTCATTTCAAAGGGGCTATGTTTAGGATCAGAGTCAAGGTCAGTTTAAGATCAAGTTTAAAATTAGGGTGAGCTATGACTGGGATCAGGGCCACTTATAAGGTTACATTCAAGCTTATCTCAAGATACAGGTTAACGTCAGGAAGATCCTAAGTTTTAGGATGATGGTTGAAATCAAGAGGTGAAGGTCCATTTCCATGTCGTGGTCAAGACTAAGACAAGAGAAACATGATCAGAGAGGAACAGTAGCCAGGTTTGTAGAGGTGAGCATCACACAGGGTCCATAAACCATGGCTCAGTCACTGGGCCCCTCAGTCACTGGGCTCAGTCACTGAGGACTCTGCCTCTCTAGAAGCCAAACACAACACCAATTAGACCCAGCTCAGGAAGTGGGACCAGAGAAGATTAAAGCCATACACCACTAGCCATGGTAGAACTGTAGTGATGAGTGTCTAAGAATGCTATTTTTTAATGCATGAAGTATGAGCCAAGAGCAGGCACAAGAAAAGAAACCAACTGAGGAGCCTTACAAGTGGAAATGCAGGAAAGCATGGCAAAGTAGAATCGAAGAACTAAGTCAACAGGGCACTTCTGCAAAACCCATACCCAACACACTGACTGAAACACTACTATTTTATAAAATTGGTTCTAGGTGGCATCTATTCAGTTCCAGTTGGTGGGTTAAATATGCTGGAATAAAGGGCCCCTGCTGCCAAATCTTCCTCTCCTGTGAAAATCAGAAATCCAGAATTATGTAATATCTGAGTACCAGCAACTAGGCCAATAAAAAAACAAACAAACAAAAAAACAACACAAAGGCTAAGTTACACTCATAGGCTGTGGGTGGTCCATAGGTCACCAGCAATTTGTGGTTGCTCCTCTAAAGGGCCGATGTGTTCTCCACTCAGGGTCCCCATCCCTTCAATACTGTAATTAAAAACAAAAAACAAAACAAACTAGGAATAGGTAACGCAGGGCTGGATTTGAGGCTTTCTGCCTCAAAGCACCACCACATGCTCAGTTATGGAGGGCTGTTTTGCTTGATAAAGCATGGTTATGATTAGCTAACATGGTGTCTACTGAGCCAGTGGTATGGAAGAAGGAAAAACGACAGGGCAAAGGCAGATGATCTTTGCTCTCGTTACATTTTATTGGCATCACGTTCATTCTTTACAGAAGAACTTGGCCTACACCCTAGAATGTAGACCTTTGGAAAAGGGGGAAGTGCTCTGTTAAGCAAGCTATAATGCAGGAGAAGATCCTAGAGAGGGGGCAGAACTTCCAGGATTCCACCCCAAAGAAACAGGTTAATTAATAATGGGCAATATTGGGGAGTCAGTGGAGAAAAGGAGAAGGTTTGCTAACCTAAGGATACCACAACCCTGAAAGGAGTGCCTTCTAGAACAAAGGTAAAATCACTAGGACAGATCTGTTAGGATATTCCTTTTCCTCTTATAAGTAGGATGCTGATCTAATAGGGGAGTTTCAAAGTGTGGAGCAGGAAAAAAAAGGGGGTGGAGAATGAGAATTTTTAACAGCCATTTATCTACTGCACACGCCACTGCATTATGCAAATCAACCTTTTGGAAAATTTAGATACAGAAGGAAACTAGACAGTTTTCCCCCTGGAGAGATGAAAGGCTTTTTGGCTCTTAAGTCTTTGATAAAAGGCGTACATAATTCTTGTGTCTACTGTACAGAATACTGCCTCTAGCTGGATTTCTGAATTCTGAGTTGCTAACACTCTGCAATCCAGACAGGGTTCAACCCTCCATCTTACACTCCTGCATTACAGGACTTAAACACATAATCCAAGAATTTCTTACACTAATTTATACATTTTTAATTGGTTGCATATATTAACATGTACTATAAGATTCTTTTCTAAGAAGCATTACATAATAAATGGATACTGTAAAAAGATCTGATTAGTTAAAAGTAACAAGCATTAACAGATACATACAAAACTCAGCTTGATCAGACTGGGTGTGAGCCTGTAATGAAGCATGGGGCACCAGCCTTCCCAAGTGGTAGCCTTCACAGGAGGGGGGGTGGGGATGGGGTAAAAAGACCACAAGACCGTTAAAAAAAAAATCAGATAACTAATTAGACACAGATTAACTGTAAACAGTTCTCTCTCCCTGGTGGATAAAAAGAATAAGCTTCGGATGCCAACTCTATGCCAGAATGATGTCTACAGCTGGCCCATCCTGCGGCCATACAACGGCTGATGTGGTGGGTGGGGAGACCCTGATGGGGCCATCCCAGGCTTGGGCTGGAGTCTGCCTGGGCTTGTGTCAGGTGTGTAGGTGTGTAGGTGTGTGTGTGTGTGTGTATGTGGTATGGGGGGGGGGGTGAGTGTATTTGGTGGGATTTCTTTTGGCAACTGGATCCAGAGAAATCACATTATGTTTTTTTAGAAGAGGAGAGGGGGTTTGTGTTGGAAGGCCTAAGTGTATTCTTGGTTTGTGAAGGACTCTGTGCTCTGCTCTCACTGCTCATTCAGCAACTGCAGCTTTCTGCTGAGGCCTTGGCCCGGTCATTCTTATCCAGTTTGATGGGTTCAGGAAATTCATTGTACAGCTCCACCTCCGTTTCCTGGGCAGGGAGAGAGAGAGAAAGGTTTGTCACTCAGGGCACAGGGGAATTCCTGTGTTCAGGTCTGTCCCTTAGTAGCACACTTCCACCTGGGCACAATGGGTAGGGAGCAGGGACAGACCTAGTAGTGAAGGAAGGGCTCTTGCAGAAGGCACTCAACCCTCAATGACCAAGCAAGAAGAGGACAGGTTTTGTAATAATTCCAGGACAGTGTGCAGAGAGAAGTTAAGCAGGAATAGTAGCAACTGACACTGAGCAGTCAGGACAGAAGCTGACTCATTCTCTAGATCAGATCACAGGGGCGGCCGGTTGGCTCAGTTGGTTAGAGCTCAGTGCTCAACACCAAGGTTGCCGGTTCGATTCCCACATGGGCCAGTGGGCTGCGTCCTCCGCAACTAGATGGAAAACAACGGCTTGACTTGGAGCTGAGCTGTGCCCTCCACAACTAGACTAAAAACAACAACTTGACTTGGAGCTGATACACTGTTCCCCAATATTCTCCAATCAACCAACCAATCAATAAGAAATAAGTAAATAAATAAATCAGACCACAATCTGGTGGCCTGAGGACCATAGCTACCTCACAGATGCTTTCAGTATGGTCCATATAGTCACCAACACTTAAAAAGAAGTTATACTTTACATGACCTAGATTTTTGGAAACTCTTAGCATTTCCACAAGGCAAACAGTGATGAAAAGGAGTGCTAGCTGTCTCTCAGTCCCAAAACAGTCCTCAATTTCCCTATATGCCACTAATTTTTCTGGATTTAGGGTCTATTTTCTTTTTCATCCAAAGGTTTAGGAGAGTTTTGTCTCCAAATGCTGCATGCTTAGAAACCAGTTGTGGATGAATTTTATCATCATCTGTGGTGAGAGATCACAGGAGATGGACTGTGGTCAGTTTAGTGGGACTTTTGTTGAATTAACATTTTCCCAGTGAGGAGGTTTCTACTTCCTGGTGTAGGAAAATAATTTGTCATTTAAACACTGAGTACCCATGTGCCAGGAACTGTTCTAAGATTTGGAGATAAAGCAGGGAATGTTTCTATTCATTAAAAGTTCTCTAGGAATTAGGGAGAACAGCTCAGGGATGCTGCAGATGCCTGATCATTGCACTGTACACCTGAAGCTGAATAATAATGAATGTCAACTATAATTATACACACACACACACACACACAGATATATGTGTGTATATATATGTATATGCATATGTATGTGTGTGTATATATATATATATATACATATATATATTCACAAGAAGTGTAGTACAGCATAAGGAATAGAGACAGTAGAAATGTCATGGCTGTGTGCGATGTCAGAGGGGTAGAAGATTGGGGGAGAGGGGTTATCACTTTGTGAGGGGTATAAATGATAACTGTCTAACTATTACAGTGTTTTGTACACATGAAACTAAAAAAAAAAGTTCTCTAGGAGAAATTATTCCATCCACAATAGCTATATATAAAAGTGAAGACCTCTGTGAAAACATGGATGGACTTAAGAGGGTATTATGCTAAGTGAAATAAATCAGACAAATGCATGTGATCTCACTAATATGTAGAATCTAAAAAACAAAATAAAAGAACAAAACAGAAACTGACTCATACAGATACAGAAACACTGTAATGGTTGCCAGAGGGGAGAGGGGTTGGGGAGCTGGGTGAAAAAGGTGGAGGGATTAAGAAATACAAATTGGTAGTTATAAAATAGTCATGGGGATGTAAAGTATAGCATAGGGACTATAGTTAATAATGCTGCAACTATGTATAGTGCCATGTGGGTACCTGACTAATTGGGGGGATACATAAATTATATAAATGTCCAACCAGTATGCTGCATACCTTAAACTAATATAAAATAATACTGAAAGTCAACTGTAATTGAAAAAAAATTATTCTTTTAAAAGGGTAAAAACCTCTAGGAATACATACTTAAAAAAATTAGCTTCCCCCAGTCCTTAGTAAACACTTATCTATTCTCTGTTTTGCCTATTTTGGACATTTGCCTATTTTAATAGATTTGCCTATTTTGGACATTTCATTTGATGGATGTTTGTTTGGGTTGTTTCTACTTCTTGGCTATTCATTCATATAAAAGTTCTGTGTAAACATATTTTCATTTCTCTTGGGTATATACTCAGAAAAATTGTTGGGTCTTACGGTAATTCTTATGTTTAACTTTATGAGGAACTGCCTGTTTTCCAAAGTGGCTGCACCATTTTACATTCCCACCCGCACCTAGGAATACATTTAATACGAAAGGCAAAGAATCTGAAAAATTATAAAATCTTACTGAAGGATGTAACAGAAGGCCTAAAATAATAGCTATTATGGACTGAATGTTTGTATCCCTCCAAAATTTGTATGTTGAAATTCCAACTGCCAGTGTGATTGATATTTGGATTAAGAAAGTAATTAAGGTTAAAATGAGGTCATAAGAGTTGGGCCCTGATCTGATAGCTTTAGTATGTCCTTTTAAGACTAGAGAGCTAGCAGGTTTTCTCTTTCTTTCCTCTTTCCCCACATCTGCACGTTCCCACAGAGGAAAGGCCACGTGAGGGCACAGGAAGAAGGCAGCAGTATACAAGTGAGGAAGGAAAAATGAATTTGCTGGCACCCTGATTATGGACTTCTGGCCTCCAGAACAGAGAGAAAATAAACTTCTGTGTTTAAGCCACCCCCGTCTGTGGTCTTTTATGGCACCCAGAGGATAGTAATACAATAACTATAATGCAATTCCAATCAGAATCTCAAGGTTTTATTTTAGGGGAGGGTGAGCAAGAAATAAGGTGGGACTAAAATAAAATCTCTAGGTCTTAAGTCTAAATGGAAAACACACCAATTAAAAAATAGCCAATTGAAAAAAAAGAATAAGGAAAAATAAAAAACAATATATATATTTATATGAACAGGACTAGTGAGGGGAGAGGGAGATTTGACTTATCAGAAGTCAGATCATATGATAAAGGCAGTAAAATCAAGATGACCCAGGCAGGGCATTCGTGAGTCGCCAGAACAAATAAGGGAGACCAGACATAGATCCCAACACACACAAACATGTAATATAACAAAGGTACTGTTTCAACCCAGTGGGGTAAATGGTTTATTTAACAAATAGCTAATATCTCAAACAACTGGTTATCCTTTTGAACAAAAAAGGTGAATCCCTATTTCCGGCCGTAAGCCAAAATAAATTCCAACTGAATTAGACAACATGTAATCTAGACACAGGAAACCCAGAAATTGAAAATGACATACCCGACTAAAAAATTACTTTTTTCCTACAGCCAAAGAATATCTATCTATCTAATCTAATCTATCTAATCTAATCCATCTAATCTAATCTATCTATCCATCCATCCATCCATCCAGCCATCCATCCATCCATCCATCCATCCAGATAGCAGAGTTGGAAAAATCACTTGCAATACAGGTGAAGTTAATTTCCATTCACAAAAAGCTCATGAGAACTGACAGGTGCCCAGGCAAGTGCTTATATACTAGTTATCTGCAGTAGGGAAAACCCAAAGATTGACAGTGTCAGCAGAGTTACAGATGATGCCTACCATTTACTGTTAGGGAGGTAAGAGAAAAAAAGACCTGCATTGCTGGTGGGAACTGAAGTGTTACTGCCCTTGCGGAAAACGATCTGGCACTATCTCTTAAAAATACACATACCTTTCAAAACCTTTAAAAAAAAAAAATTCCTTCTTTGGGAAAAAAATACACATATCTTTCAATCTAACAATCTTACTCCTGGGAGGCTAGCTTGTAGAAATAAAAGCATTATAAGGCTATAGGGACAGCTACATTTGGAAAGAAAAACTCCAACAGTGATGGCAGGGAATTGGTGGAAAACAACTTCCCATATGTATTTAGATTTGCATGCAATTATGTGAACATTAGGAAAAACACACTAGGTTATTAATCTAGGCGAGAGGGTGGGTTAAAGGTAGGGGGAAAGAGGGAGACAAAAGGCCTTATATCTGCATCCTTGTCAGTTCCTTCCCACTGTATCAGTGTTTCTCAGTGGGGGCTCTCCTGGCATTTTGGGTGGACCAATTCTTCACTGGGTAGGGCTGTCACTTTTCATTATGGAACACTCAGTGCAGCCCCCAGTCCTTGGAACAACCCATTCCAAATATTTCCCTGCCCACAGGTCCAGATGCCCTGCCCTGCTGAGAACTGCTGCCTTCTATATAGACACTGCCATCTGGAGCGAACAGAACCCACCTGGCCCTTTACAACCTCTATGTGCCCCCACAAATGTCCTCTGCATCTGCATCCCTGACGTGCATTTCACCTCTGACACCCATTCCCGTATCTGACTACCACAGACCACTGATAATGTCTCATGACTTGCCTTAACTAACTGGCCCTAACAGAACTGCTAAATCAAAAATACCTCCAACTCCCACATGCCAACAAGTACCTTTTTTTCTGTGAACAGTTAAGTAAACAACACAAGAAAGAAAATACAGGAAAATTTTATTCAAGGAATGTAATTCCTGAGCTAGTTAACATTTCTGGTGGTCAAATATAGCCACTTATGAAAACAAGTGTCTCATTTAATCTGCACAACCACCGTGCAAAGTCAGTATTCTCATTTTACAGATAAGGGGATGGAAGCTCATATATGATTAAAAAAACTAGATCTAATGATGGCTAGCAGAAGTAGGATTCGAATTTGAGTTTATCCCCTCCATAAACAGGAGCAATGTGACCAGGGGCCTCCTACTAGTTTCCTGATTTCCTAATAGCATGCCAAGAGAGTAAGAATATGCCCAGTCAAACAAGGGTAGCCTCAGCTAAATTCGTCACTGCCCCTGCTTCATGTAGGTTATTCGCAAACAAGTAGAATTTTTAGAAGCTTTAGCAAAATATGTAATTACCTTCCCAGACAAACATACAAGATTTTCTGGCTACACAGAAAAGAGTCAGCTAAGAAACAAGATTAAGAACAAGTAAGCCAGGCAGAGGCTGGGTCAATGGTCAATCACCAGAGGGAGCCAGACAGCTGCTAGAGACCCACCTGTTTAAGTGCATTCCGTGCAATCGTCTGGAACGCCTGCTCCACATTGATGGCCTCCTTGGCACTGGTCTCGAAGTAGGGAATGTTGTTTTTGCTGTAGCACCAGGCCTGTGCTCGCTTCGTGGCCACCTGGAAGAGGAAGCAGGGTGCATGTGTGCTTATAATAGAAGCAGTTAGCACTGACTCAACACTTCCCAGAAAGGATCATTGTCCCTAGTCTACAGTTGAGTTAGCAGATTTCAGGAATGAAGGTGGGTGGGGAGGGAGAGAGACCTACAGACCTGTCCAAGGTCACCCTGCTAGTTACGTATAATATAGCTAGGAATCAAACCCAAAGCCCATTCTCTGTCTACATCCCACAGCTTTAGACTCAGCTAATACATAAAAGCAACTTGTGAAGGGAATAAGAAGCCCACCCAGGAAGAAATGAATCGTCTCTGCTGAGACTTCAGAGGTCCCAGCACAGGAAATGCTTGACAGCTTGATCTTAAGGATTGCAGTTCCTCCCCCACTACTGCTCATTTTACATCACCTGTGCCACACACCCAAGTGCCACAGAATTCTGCAGCTCTCCACACCACTCTTGCCTCTCATATCCTAATTCCTTCCCCCACCCCAGCCCATTTTCAGTCCTTTAGGAACTGGAGAAAAAGAGAGTCTGTGTTCCCAAGAGGAATGCTTTTTGAGAGTAAACCAGAACAATTTTACTCAAAGCTCAAAGCAATCTTCTACACCCATGAAGATCCAGGCAGGTCCTTGAGGCACTGGGAGAGTACTTGAGAACAACAAAATCTAATTCCTTCTTTTCAAGTGTAGAAAGGCAACTCAAGATCAGAGGGCAAAGGCAATGGCCCAAAGTGACATCCAGCTGGGGGCAGCATGGGGATTTAAACCAAATCTTCTGGGCACTGGTCCTCAAAGGCAGCTGGCCTGAAGGTCGTTCACACTCCCACATGCACCTTCTAGAGCTATTCCGGGTTCAGCACAGAACCCTTCAAATTTACGTGGCACCTTAGAAACAGGTGTCTCTAGTAGGACAAAAAAAATAGCAATGGGACCACTAGAAAGTCACCATTTCCCAAGCTCCTCCCGGATGCCAAAGCTTTCACGTGCATTGTTATCTGATCCCAGAGTGTTCTTGTTATATGAGTGAAGACTCAGATTCTAAACAATATTCCCAAATTAAGAGTGCATGAGCCAAGTTTTGAATTCAATTCTGCCTTTAAATCCAAAAGATCAAATGCAGAATACCACATATCCTCAAGTCAAATTATTTCACTGGGATGGACCAAGAGGAGTGACCAGTACAGGCAGCTCCACGGAGCAGACTTGTTGCTTTGCTGGCATGACTTCAAAGGGAACACCACTGCAGACTTCACTGTCCTTGTTTTGCCACAGGGGAAGCCACGATGGTATGCCTTTACCAGGTTAGAGAGCAAAGCCCCACTCCAAGGGCCGGGCAGGTAACTTGTTAGTTATCCCTTCTCCTTCCCCCACCATGGGCTCACAAGACATACTGGATATTGGTCCTTGAGGCATGTGGCTTTATACCAATCAAAGCTAAAAACAGCACTTGTGACCCCAAACTTAGCTGTCACTTTTAAAACAAGGCCATTACTATGATTCAATAGCCATAACCTACACGAGGTTAGGTTCATAAGCCTCCACATTTATGATTCCCACCGTCCTTTAGCACTTACTTGTCTGTTTTCAAGGTCAATCTTGTTTCCTAACACCACGAAGGGAAAGTTTTCAGGATCCCGAGGACTGGCCTGGATGAGAAACTCATCTCTCCAACTATCAAGGGTTTTGAACGTGTTGGGGGCAGTCACGTCAAATACCAGAACGCAGCAGTCTGCGCCTCTGTAGAAGGCTACACCAAGAGACTGGAATCGTTCCTGTCCTGCAGTGTCCCAGATCTGTGAGAGACAAAACATTTATTCCTTGGGGTCAAAGGACCAGGAGTGGCAGGATGCCGGAGGAAAAGGGATGATTACAGGGCTACCAGAGACAAGCGAATTCAGAATTCAGGAAACAGATTTCAACACCACCATATACAAAACAGCCCTGACAATAACGCACAAGTGAGTGTGAGTGTCTATGAGGAGTGACATTGAGTTTGAACTTGGGGGTGCTAGAAAAATTTTTTAATTTGACCCATGTGGTGGTCACAATGGTAGATATTTATGTAAAATTTACACTATAAACTTAACATTTATGTACTCTGGGAACTTTCTGGGGGTGATTACTCACTGAATTGTATATATAAACCTATGCATTTCACCTGAAAATTTTTCAGTTTACATAAAAAAAAAAAATCAGTGTTTTATTTATAGTATACCTCAATTAAAAAACAAAAGAAAAAGTCCTGACAGAGAGAGACAGGAAAAGACAGAGAACATTGTAGAGCATAGATGAAAGTCAGCTTTTAATCAAAAGAACACAGATACTAGTGACCAGCTCAAAGCACTTCACACCAGTCATTGCCATGCTAGGTTGCATTTCCTCACTGCTCCAGGTCCCTAACAAAGCCACCCTGGGCAGCCTGGAGAGATGACTAGTGTTCTGAGGAATGTCACACAGCCCCAAGCAAGGCACCTGGGTTAAGAGAGAGCCTGAAAGAGCATGCAGGTATTTCCAGCTGACAGGAGTCTGCAACTGATGGATCTACTGTCTGTGTTCAGGAAAACCACTTAGCTTCAGAATATGAGAACTTGGACCATTCTCATCACCTAAATAAATTCCAACTTTATGTCCAAAACACCAGCCAATTCTCCCAGAAGCCCAGGGTTCGGACCAAAATGGAGTATGGACTGGGTCACTAGAGTTTTATATCCAGAACCAGATTTTGCAGGACAGTCAAGTTCTTCTGTGAAGGCCTCTCAGGTAATCAGTCCTGTCTCCCTGTTATTCAAAACACTTGGGGCACATGTCAACTGCACCCAGGCCACAGACTAAGCTCCCAGTTCAGGTAGGATGAGCTTCATTACATAAAATGAGGGTATGATGCTTGGTTAGAATAAGTAAATATGCACAAAGGCAAAAAAGTAGGACAGGACAGTATTACGGGATCTTTCCAAGGTAAACAAAGTTTATGATATTCTAAACACAATACCTCCCAATATGTTCTTCAGAAGGAGTCCTAAAACAAAATATCCAATTCCAGACAGCTGGTTTATTCTTGGGAACAGGCTCAAATGACACAGTGGCAAAACAGGAGCAGAGCCAGTACTTAAATACTATCTAGAAGGCTGGAAATGGCAGCACTAAAACCCCTTAGAGATGCTTCAATAAAAAAACATGACAACACAGGCTGAGCTCTCACTCACAGATCAGCCAAAAAATATCCCAGGTGAATGGATGGCATGTTGGAAGGGGCTAGCGGGGCAAGCAGTATTAGTCCTGGGCAGACAGCACACCTCAGCTTTCTGGTCTAATAGTAATTCCCAGGAGCCCAAGGGTTGCTCCTATGAGGGCAGCTCTGAGAAGCACACATCAGCCTTTTCTTCTGATGCATGCGGCCCTCCACAATCAGTAGTACATGACAATGTGGTCGACTGGACTCTCGGCCACACCTCTGGTAGCAGGGAGCCTGATCTTGGCAGCCCACTCCATTCTCAGGCAACTCCAACTCATACACACACGACTCACTCTAGGAAGACCTTTTCTAAAATAGGACATGTCCTATCGGCTGTGGAGGTTGGCCCTGATTGCAGGAATGGAGTTAGGAGGCTGTCATGAATGTCTGCACGTGGCATACGAGTGCTCAAACCACTGGGCAAAGGAAGTAGCCACTCAAACAGAATGAGAAGAACATGATGATGGCTTTGATAATAAGGATAAAGGGCAATAAAGGCAAACTCAAATCGAATTATTCTACCTGCCTCTCAGCAGAATAGGGAAATAAATGCTGCCTACTCCAAATATAATAAGCAAAGTACATCTATTTGGCAAAATAGGATCTCTATTGATAGTAGATAACCAGTAGAGGGACTGCTGGTGATGTTTGCCTTTGTGGTTTTCTGGTTTTTCATTGTTCCACACTGAATGTGTATCTCTTGGAATGGAAAAAGTGAGCCTTTTCCCATAAAGGGGGACCGAGGTGGAGGGGAAATAAAGAACGTGGTCATACAATAAGTAAAGTAGAAAGAGACAATTACTCCTATAAAGAAAAAGTAGAAAAGAAAAATTTAAATCTGGGCTTGGACAAATTTAAGAAAATATCTTTCATTAGAGAAATAACATTGTTACTATGTAATTTGGATAAGCAAAAGCAAACAAAACAAGCAAAACTCAAATACTTGACATCTTCCCAGAGACCATCTTCACTAGCTCATGTCTTATTCTAGGTCCTCACATTGTAGGGTTTAATGTAGCTGAAATCTTGTGCCACACATCACTCCACGCTCTCTCCTATCACTCCTCTCTGCCCTTCAAAACACCGCAACATACATCCCAGCAATAGCTTGTATCTTTATTGTTGCTCAACAAACTCAGAAAATAAACTCAGTGAACAACTTCATTCCTGTTTTTTACAAAAATATTGCCGCCAATTTTCCATAATTGTAAATAACTCAATAATAAACATTAACATCCAGAGCCTTTCCTGTATCCGATTGCTTTTTTAGGATAGAATCCCATGAGGAGACCTATGTAAGAATTCTTGGGTGGAACAAAATGGGTAACTAGGTCTCAGATACACAGAGACGGAAGGCAAAGTAAGGAATTAAAAAGAACAATCATATACTTGGGGGTTATTATTATCAAGTTTCCAAAATTAATTTAACTTCAAACTTAGGAAAGAACAGTTCTATGGCTGACTGTGATCTTTTAAAATTTTAAATATTTTAATTAAAATATTTTATTTTCTACATTCAAAATACACCTAGTACTCTAAAGTAACAAATGCTAACACTGCCATTTTAACGTCATTTAAAAAAAAGAAACTGTTAATCCTTCTTCATAGCATTCCCTTTCCTTCCTCCCCAGAAGTAAATAGTTCCTGAAGATTTGTCTTACATAAATAGTATGATCCTGTACATCTTTTTGCAACTTGCTTTTTTCTTTTCCCAAAGTTAACCACTATATAGTATTCCATTGCCTTAATATACTGCACTTTAATCCCTGGTCATCGGACTTATTTTGCAGTTTTTTGTTATTATACACAAGGCTGCAATGAGCATTCTTAGTACACTTCTCTTCTTGTGCCCAGCGGTAAGTTTCCCTAGGCTACATACCTGTTTCTCTAGGCTATATACCTGTACACAGAATTGCTAGACTGCACATGCTTAACAATGGAGAGCAAAATGGTAGTCTCTCTAAAAAGGCTACACTAATGCATTCCCACCACCAGCTTGAGAATATTCTACTCCCTATATTCTAGCCAAAACTTGATTTAGTCAGCCTTTTTACCCCCATAATTGTACATTTATAGTAGTAACATGCTTCAATAACTTTAAAATATAACAAATTACTGTTAAAATACAATAAAGAATATCTGTGTTGTACATTTCAGTAACTTTAGTGAGCCATATCTGCATCTTTATTTTCTACATGACTCTAAAATGATATTTAATCATCAATGATAAATAATATTTGTTGCTATTTAGGATCAACAATTCAAATGATAAGATATACTGAAATAAGATACTTACTGAATTTTATTTTACTTTTTAAGTCTAGTTTTAGTTCCAGAGACGAGAGTGCTATCTTAAAGGCTCGGACAAAGTTCATTTTCTCTTATTCCAGGAAGATCACTTAACAAATACTTAAGGTTTCTTAAGTGATGCAGATGATGCCTTTGTCTGTGATATTCCCACAGACATTATTTCCAACAGGCTTTTTGGTCAAGTTTCAATTTTGCCAAGTCTCTCTAAATAGTCATCCTTGATATAATGATACTTGCATAGCTTTAGCTTTTCAACATGCTGTAGGCCCTCCATGTGACCAAATCTAATGCTCATGACAAGAGTCGGTGGCATCAACCGCCTTAATCTTGTATTTTTCCAGAGGGCCAGTTGGGGGGTTGCTGTAGTCCTTCTGCTATCTCTCCTGGCCATGGCAGCGCACCATGGCCCCACAGTACAGCAGCCACTCAGATGCTGCCCTGTTGAGGGTAACAACGCTGATGTGTTCATAATCCATTTTTTCATAATCCATTTTATTAAACACGATTTAATCAGCCCCAGAAGTATCTGGAGTCATATGGTCATGGGAGTTTCTTTAAGTCACACAACCGCTGGAAAATTTTTCCAAACAGCATCATAAGGGGAGAGGGAGGGAAAGAGAAAGGGAGGGATCGAGCAAGGGTCCCCTGTGCCTAAGGTGGCACTAGCCTGTCCAATCAGCCTTTTGAATTTGTTACTGCCTGAAGTCAAGTCACTGGACGGTAAGGTTTCTTCTGAGAGTTGCCTGTTGAACTCTTTGCCCAGTTGTCTGTTGACTGGATACTATTATGCATTATCAACATTTTTTTCTTGTTCTATGGTTTTTGTTATTTGGGAATCTTGTTGTTCAGATGTTTAATTTAATGTGGTTTACTATCAATCTTTAACTTTTTATGATTTTTACTTTCTCTACTTTAAAAGCTGAAGGTAAAAAAAACTCTCTATTTTCATTTTTAAAGTTTTCATTTTGTACTTTTGCCATTCAGATCTTGAACCCTCTGGCTACTCCTCACCTACATGGAAAGCCACTGGTCCAGCCTTGTTTACTGTTAACTCCTCCATCCCCTAGTCTTCTTCCAAGTCAGCTCTCTATCCAGTGTCTACCTTGGTGTGCCCTGTTTCTGTGTCCTATTCCCCGATCTGTTTATGTCTGTGACAATATCACACCATTTAAATTACTATGGCTTCATAATGTTATCTTTAAATTTTTCATGCATACTTGACTCCATCTAATGTTTAATATTGATCGATTTCTAGCTTCTTCCAGAACAATGTAAGAAATTTTTATACACCCACAACAGTCACTAATCCTCCCCTACACATTAAATTACACAGTTCCAATCCTCATTTCCTTATACTAATTTGGATTATATTAGGATTATAATTCTAAAAATTGATACATGCATAATAATCTCGGGCCGGCCCGGTGGCTCAGGTGGTTGGAGCACCATGCTCCTAACACGGAGGTCGCTGGTTCGATTCCCACATGGGTCAGAGAGCTGCATCCTCTACAGCTAAGATTGTGAACAACGGCTCTCCCTGTAGCTGGAGCAGCTGGCGGCCAGCGTGACCTGCTAACTGCCAACCAACTGCCTCAGCAGGGGGTGGGGTGGGGTGGGGTGGGTGTGGGTGTGTGTGTGTGTGCACTCGCGCAAGTCTCATAATACCAGCATGGGCCAGGGAGCTAGCTGTGTCATACACAACTAGACTGAGAAACAACGGTTTGAACCAGAGTCTGTGTGTGTGTGTGTGGGGGGGGGGGGGGGCCAGAAAAAAACAGTTTATCTCAGTTTCGCTTATGTCAGACCTTTCCAAACGAAATCACTTTCCTTTTGCCTAAAGTACATACTTTAGAATTTTTGCCACTTGAACTTAAGGATGTATGCTTTCATTCTTGCAGGATTATTTTCAGTAGGGACACAATACTATGCTGACAGTTTGAAAATACATTACATTGCCTATTGATTTTCATTGTTACCATTGAGAGTAAACCTCATTATTGCTCCATTCAATGGCTTCAAATTCCTCTGGCTGCTTTCAAATTTGTCTTTTCTTTTTTCAATTTCATTATGATTCAGGTAGATTTTTTAATTTATCCTTCACGGAATTTGGGCTTCCTGAATCGGTGCAGTGGTGCCACAGCAGTTCTGGAAAATTCTCGGCAAATATCTTTCATCTATTCTGTCTTCTGAGATTGATTAAAAATAGGTCCAACCTTCTCACTGAATCCTGTGTTTACCTCTCTTTAATATTTCCCATTATTTTTCTTCCTTTCAGCCATTTTCTCATGTATCTTACCTGCTGCTAAAAATACTGGTTATTGTATTTCATTTATACAAGTTCTATTAACCTAGTTCATTTTCTGAAGATATATGATTGTCTTACTTTTTTAAATATAAAAAAAATATTCTAAAATTACCATTTCCACTGGTTCTCGTCTTGTTTTCTTATTTGGATTATCTTTTATCGTAAGCTGCTAAAAGTCCTTGAAAAATATGTGAAGATTCCTCAAGATCTAGGATGACAGTGCCTTTGTCCAGAGATGATGGGTTTTCATTTATTTCTAGTCTTTTACATTGGCTGCAAAAGCACAAGGCCAGCCTTTTGCTTCAACCTCTCAGGAACCTATGCTCATTCCCACTCTTTCCAGACTCCACTCAGTGCCCTGTGGTTCTTCAGACGGTGCTCACTCCAGAAGTGCAACACTCCAGGGTCCCAGCTTAGTAGTGTGTGTGTGGGGGGCTTTAGTATAATGCCCCCAACCCAGGAGGGGCTAGGCTCTGACTTCCAAATCAGGAGCTTGGTTCCCAGGTCTGTTTCTCCTTGTACAGGAAGCAACTTTTAATCTGGTTGGTACACATGTAAAATCTTCAGGTGGTGCTTTACCTCAGCACCCAGAAGGTATTCCATTCCCTTCTGCCTTCTGTTGCTGCTGAGAACTCATCCGTCTAACTATTGTTCCTGTATAAACAATCTGTCTTTTCTCTCTAGTTGCTTTTGTGATTTTGCTTTTTGGTGTTCTGCAATTTTGAGTTTTCTTTGAGGTAATTTGTTCAGCTCTTACAGTTTACTGTTTTCTTCAGCTGTGTTTAACCTGCAGTGCAACTGTTCATTTAGTTTATTTCAATGACTATTTTTTCACTTCTTAAAGTTCTAAGTTTTCCATATCCTCATTTTTATAGTATCCCTTTTCATTATGGTTTCTATTCCTTTTTCAAAAATCTCTGGTCATTGTGAACATTTTTTGTGGTACACTATTTCCTCATGTGGCTATGAGCTCATATTCTGTCCAGGGGTTGTAAGTGTCCCGTAAGTGTCCCTATAAAGTAGTCTTAATCTTTGTTTTTGCCAGGAGTGACAGGGATTTATGTTAAATTCTTCCAGACAAAGACTCATGTGCAGAGTATACACTCAGAATCCACACATGGGCATAGTGGGATTCTCTAACTAGGAGGCAAAGCCCCAAGCCTATACTTCACACACGAGCTTTGCCACTTCCTTTGGGTGAGGTATTTGATCCGTCTTCACATCTTTCCAAGGCCCTAGACAAGTATGTGTGTGCATGTGTGTCTAAGGGGATGCTCAGTTCTAGCTCCTCCACCTTGTGCAGGCACATATCTTCTCTCTGATGATTGATAAAACTCTACAGTCCCGGTTATAAATGTGCAAATCACACGGCAGGAGCCCCTGAGCTTTTTGCTAGCTTTCAGTTCCCTCTTCTTTCCTGTAATCTGGAAATTTCTCAAGCTTGGCCTCATTAGTAATTTTTTGAATGTCTCTATGTGCATGTGGCGGGGAGGTGAGGAAGGGAGATCCGTATTAGTTGTGTCCTGGATGTGTGAGTCAAGGAAGTATGAAGAGTCATCCTCCAGGAGGTTGTCTCAGCTCAAGATCAACACATGTGAAAACTTCTATCTGTAACCTGTAGTATTCAAACATTTCAGTGAGTCTGGTGCTTGCTAGTACTATAATGGGATAAAAATTTTATTTGTCTCTAGAGGCTTAGTCATCCAGGGACGTCATTTTAATATAAACACAAACAACTGCTATAGAGGTAGGTGTTTCAAAAGACAACATTTGGATTAAAAGTTGGAGACTTCAGATCAATAATGTTGTAAAGATTTTGTAGGGTATCCGATAGACACATGTCCCATTTGGGAGACCATCTCAGGGAAGATGTAGATGCCTGATCACTGCACTGTACACCTGAAGCAGAACAATAATGAATGCCAACTATAATATTATATATATATGTATATATAGGTATGTATACATTTACAATAGGCAGAGTACAGCATTGGGAGTGGAGACAGTGGAAATGGGATGGCTCGGTGCGATGTCAGAGAGATAGTGGACGGGGGGAGGGGGGTCCACAGTGTGAGGGATATAAATGATAAATGTCTAAGTAAAAAAAAAAAACAAAAAAAAACCTCATAGACACAGACAATAGTTTAGTGGTTACCAGAGGGTAAGGGGGGTGGGGGGTGGGAGATGAGGGTAAGGGGGATCAAATATATGGTGATGGAAGGAGAACTGACTCCGGGTGGTGAACACACAATGTAATTTATAGATGATGTGATACAGAATTGTACACCTGAAATCTATGTAATTTTACTAACAATTGTCACCCCAATAAATTAAAAAAAAAAAAAAAAAAGCTTTAAAAAAAAACAAAAAACAACAAAAAAAAAGTTGGAGACTTCAGGATAAGTGCATATGAGATAAAGGGGCCTCACGAGAAGCAGAGTCACGCGCAAAGACAGGTTTGTAAGAACAGCACATGATTTGGAAGAACTGGCAAGAATGAAAAATATTTTGTAGCTAGAATGTGACAACTTTCAAAAAGCCATACAGAGGAATGCACATTTTATCCTAACTGTTGAAAGGGAAGACCATGGAAGATTAAACACTGACACATGAAAAAACCAGATTGGCTTAACAGAAACACACCTTTGATGGCTACAGATAGGATAGATTAAAAGGAGCCAGAAAAACAGGGAAACTATTTTAATGTCTGCTGTAAGAACCTAGAAGAGACACAGGTTTTTTTTCTGGCCTAAAGCACTAGGCAAAGATATTAAGGGATGAATTAGACATTTTGGAGACATAAGACAGGGATCTGTAGGTTGACACATTTAGCAAAAAACAAAAAAACAAAACAAAACAAACAACAAAAAACAGAAGGTCCAGTTAAATTTTCAGTATGTCTCATGCTATATTTGGGACATACTTGCTGTCTTGCACTTTATCTAGCAGTTCTACCTGCAGCCAATTATCCATGAATATAACAGTGGGATTTGAAGAACAGGAAGGGAAAATGCATGGGAATGCAAAGAGGTTTACGACTGAATGAACCAGCAAGGCTTGACTGGCCAAGTTCAAACATGTGCTTACCTGCATTGTTACTAGTCTGTCATCCACCATCACCTCTTTTGTCAGAAAGTCTGCTCCTATTGTAGCTTTGTACTGATTACTGAATTTCTTGTTCACATACTGGTTCATAAGTGATGTCTTACCGACTCTGAAATTGAAGAAAAACCATGAATATAAATCAAATAGGAAGGAAGTGAAAACTGATTCTGACATTTGCAGCTCTGAAGGAACCTGCCTGTTGTGAAGAACAAGGAGCTGCCCTCACAACAGAGGGCAGCCAGCAAACTTACCAGCATTACGCATTTGAGATTGTACTTTCTGCTGGGATAAAAATACAGGGTACAGATGTGGGCCAGATGTTAAAAACTGCTTGTAAGTTTTGGTACAGGAAACTAAGATGGTAGAACTTTTTTTTTTTCCATCCAGAAGGACGCCAGCAAATACTCACCTTCTGAAAGAAGCTTCAGCAATAAGACTGTTCCACTACTCCAAAAATATATCGGCTGCCTTGGGTATCTCTCCATTTAGTGGTTGCTATTTAGTCCAAGAAACTAATAGCAAGAGAAAGCCATTGGCTTCGAGAGACAAATATGCCAGTCAGCCAACCTGCTCCTTCAGTTTCAAATCAGAAGCAGAAA
Organism: Rhinolophus ferrumequinum; assembly: GCF_004115265.2. NCBI lineage: Eukaryota > Metazoa > Chordata > Mammalia > Chiroptera > Rhinolophidae > Rhinolophus > Rhinolophus ferrumequinum. The sequence continues at coordinate 505,487 of NC_046302.1, forward strand.
AGGCACCAATATGCCACCAAACCAGAATCTACCTCAAAGTATGCTCCCTCAGTAAGAAAATTCAGCAAGAGACAATGTGTGGGGGCCGGCCCGGTGGCTCAGGAGGTTAGAGCTCTAACTCCGAAGGCTGCCGGTATGATTCCCACATGGGCCAGTAGGCTCTCAACCACAAGGTTGCCTGTTCAACTCCTCGAGTCCCGCAAGGGATGGTGGGCTCCGCCCCCTGCAACTAAGATTGAACACGGCACCTTGAGCTGAGCAGCCTCCAGGATGGCTCAGTTGGTTGGAGCGCATCCTCTCAACCACAAGGTTGCCGGTTCGACTCCCACAAGGGATGGTGGGCTGTGCGCCCTGCAACTAACAACGGCAACTGGACCTGGAGCTGAGCTGCACCCTCCACAACTAAGATTGAAAGGACAACTTGACTTGGGAAAAAGAAAAGTCCTGAAATACACACTGTTCCCCCAATAAAGTCCTGTTCCCCTTCCCCAATAAAATCTTTAAAAAAAAAAAAAGAGACAATGTGTGGTTTTTCTGGTGATGAGGTTCTTGGGACAGGCTGAAGATAATGCAAAAGGCTTCCTCGTGGTCAGTAATATCACATTCCTTTCCCACAAAAGAACATATTCATACGCAGAAGACCTGAAAGTACAGATACAGCCTAAGGCCGTGTTCTCCAATCCAGGTCACCTGAACCAGAACTTCCAGGGGAGACTGGGAAATCTATGATCAATAACCGAACAAGTTACTGTTCTTTTAAGGCAAGTGTGGGTAACACAGGCCTGAAGCAGTAAGCACCTTTCAACCCTGACAGCATACCGGAATCACCAGGAGAGTGGATGTGTGGGTGAATGAGAGAGAGAGCGAGAGAGAGAGAGAGAGAGAGAGAGAGAGAGAGAGAGAGAGACACACACACACACACACACACGGGGAGGGGGGAGGGAGGGAGGGAGAGAGAGGGAGAGAGAGGAGATTTAAGTATTACCCCAGTAGTCTGGGCAAATGCTAACTTTAAAAGGCTCCTTAGGTGATTAAAAAAACCCAGCAGGGTAGGAAAATTGCTGCCTTTTTTAAAGGACGGGCAGGGAACTTTGGAATAAGATTTTTTATTTTAAAAAACCCTTATTTTATTATGATTGTTTTAAATATGTAGCCTCCAGTAGGTCTAAGCTTTCACAGGTCACTTCAGAAGCCAAGTCTAAAAGAGCCTCCCACAGAATCTTAACAGCTACTAAAGAGTGAGCTATTTGGTCTGTCGCAGATCGCAGATCAGAATCCAGTTCTCCAGTACCAGGCTCTTTCAAATACAGACCCAAATCAGGCATAGCAAGAGGAGGGTCCTGCAGTGTACTCCAGAGCCACAGCTGGGAGGCACAATGCCAGCGGCAACAATCTACATACACAGGACTTCCCAGATCTAACCAGCTTGGAAAAAAAGAGATTTCACAAAACTACTCTTAGCTGAGTTCAAATAGCCACCTTTTCTCCAAAATCATGCCAAAAAATAGGGAACAAAAGGGTTACATAATAAGGAATAATTCAAACTTCTGCTGCATTCCAAAACAACAGGGAGACCTAGGGCCCTAATGCCACCGCCATTACGAGAAGGAAGTGACAAATGTCAGTACAGAAGGCATGGGTTCCAAGGAGTTGAAGTTTGAATCCAAACCAATTTGTTAGCTCAAATTTATGAGAAACACTTACCCAGAATCTCCCAGGATGATAACCTTCAGCAATACTTTCTTCCTAGAGGTCATTCTTCAAACTGAAAAAAGAAAGGAGAAAGCACTGTGAGTGGATGGAGACACCAAGGTGAAGCATCTCCCTTGGCACAAACATCAAAGTACCCTGAGCCTTCCCGCTGGCTATTTCGCTACCATCTAGGGGCTGTGACAGAGAGCAGTACCAGTCATTACAACTCTGGATTCCAAAGTTAGGCAAAACAGAATGGCAAGACCATCCTGCCCCTGGGAGCAGTCTGAGAGAACGGATTCTCCCGCTTGGATACAGGATCAATTTGGGTTAATGTTCCAACTTACTCAGCTCAAACCTGCTTTTTTCAGGTCTCTGCTCAAATATCACTTTTTTCAGAGAGGTGATCACTTTATCTAAAGTAGCACACTGTTCTCTACTGGCTTTCTATTCCTTTACTCTGTCTTATTTTTCTTCAGAGCAAAGTAAGAAAACTTACCACTACTCGACATTTTTTACATATTGTATTTGTCTGTTTTCTTCCTTTTCTAATAATAATCTCCATGAAGACAGTTTTATTCCCCACTGTATCTCCAGTGCCAAGTAGAGAATTATCAAATATTGGGTTAGTGCATGAATAATACTTGACTTTGAAGCTCTCGGGACCACCTTTTATCAGAAAACCTTTCAGGCAGCCTTCCCTACCCTTGACCAGACAATATGCAAGATGCCTAATCTTTGCTTAACTCTCTTCTACAACTGGCCACAGCATGGTCTGTTTATTTATCAAGACAGTGCTCCTGTCTTAAGAATCAGTCCCAGAGCCTGACTCAGTGACTTTCAAAAAATGAGCTGCTTTCAGAAAAGTAGGAGTCCTAAATTCTGGATCCCAATATGCGACTTTATCTAAAGACTGCTGGAGAAGCACTCCTCCTCAGATGTTGGAATCCCCACTGGGAAGCTTTGGTTCTCTAGAATCCAGATTTCAAGATTGAAGGTGAGTGCCCTCAAAAATGGCACCTATGCCTTCCGAGAACCCCTAACTTTGGCCCATTATCCTCAAGACACTGAAATAGGCAGGATAGGAGACTATGAGTAATAAGGTAACCTCCAACTCCTGGCTTCAGTAGAACTGGGGGAAAAGTGTTTCTACATAAACAAACGGGAAGGAAATGGGTTCTGTACAGCCTGGTGTTATTCTTCTCTAGTATGGGAAAACAGAACAGTCAAGAATGGGTCTCAGAAAAGGTACTTTTTAGTTTCATCTTTAAGCACCTAGCTTCCTGGAAGATGAGGCTGATAGTACTGCCTATAGTGGGAGTGGCTTAATCATGCACATTCTAATTCCAGAAAGCCTAGATTTTTTTCTGGCTTTGCTACTTATTATTAGCTGTGTGATCTTGGGCAACTCATTTAACCTCTATTGGGATAGGGATACAGCGATAATAGTTCTTAAGTCCTAAGGATGATGTGAAACCTGAATGAGCAAAATGTTCAGGACAGTGATTAGAATATAGTGGTTAGTAAATGTTGGCTGCTATCATAAGGTGTGCCAAATACAGAGATGAATAAATAACAGAACACAGAGTCCAGAAGACAGTGAGAGAACCAGTAGGATACAGAGCACAGGCAAGGTAATTAAGCTACACTCTGCTGTTTCCAGATGCTTGGCTGCCAACTGTTATCTTTCAAAGTAGTACTGCACCAAAAACCACATACTGAAAGGAAATATTAGACCTAACTACTGCCCCATAAGGCAGGATTAGATAATGAGTCCTATGCTACTAAAAGTGGTATTTTCCATGGCTTCAGAAACAGTGTTGAACAGGCCCAGGCTACAGGTAATTTACTAGGCCCCATTACATACCATGAGGTGTCTCAGTGCCCAAAGCCTTGTGCCCATGGGTGTTCTATGAAGACACCGTATCTCAGCTTCCCAGTATTTGTCTATAAAGCTCCCACTGGTGCTGGATAGAAAGCAGTATAAGATGAGGGGGAGTTGTGCAAAGCCCATTTCCTTTATCTTCCATCAGATCTAGGTTTTTTTGTTTTCCTATAAGCAGTGAGAGATAACAGGCATACCTCAGAGATATTATGTGCCCGCAATATCCACAATAAAGTGAATATTGCAATAAAGGGAGTCACATGAATTTTTTGGTTTCCCAGAGCATATTAAAGTTATGTTTTCACTATACTGTAGTCTATTAAGTGTGCAATGGCACTATATCCAAAAAAACAACAGTGTGTACATATCTTAATTAAAAATATTTTATAGCTAAAAAATGCTAACCATCTTCATGATCATTTTGCTGATAGAAGGTCTTGCTTCGATGTTGATGGCTAATGACTGATCAGAGTGGTAACTGCTAAAGGTTGGGGTGGCTGTAGCAATTTCTTAAAAGAGAAAAACAATGAAGTTTGCTGCATCGGTTGACTCTTCCTTTCATAAACAATTTCTCTGTCGCATGTGATGCTACTGGATAGCATTTTAGCCACAGCAGAACTTCTTTCAAAATTGAAGTCGGTTCTCTCAAGCCCTGCCGCTGCTTTATCAACTAAGTTTATGTAATACTCTAAATCCTTTGTTGTCATTTCAAAAATCTTCACTGCATCTTTATCGGGAGTACATTCCATCTTAAGAAAACACTTCTTTTGCTGATCGTTAAGAAGCACCCCCTCATCCATTCAATTTTATCTTGAGATGCAACAATTCAGTCACATCTTCAGGTTCCACTTATAATTCTAGTGCTCTTGGTGTTTCCACCACATCTGTACTTTCTCCACTGGAGTCTTGAACCCCTCAAAGTCATCCATGAGGGTTGGAATCAACTTCTTCCAAACTCCTATTATTGTTGCTATTTTGACCTCTTTCTGAATCACAAACATTCTTAATGGTATCTAGAATGGTGACTCCTTTCCAGGTTTTCAATTTACTTTGCCCAGATCGATCAGATAAATCACTATCTATGGCAGCCACAGCCTTATAAAATGTATTTCTTAAATAATAAGACTTGCAAGTTGAAATCACTCCTTGATCTGTGTGCTGCAGAACGGATGCTGTGTTAGCAGGCATGAAAACAACATTCACGTCACTGTCCATCTCCGTCAGAGCTTTTGGGTGACCAGGTGCACTGTCAGTGAGCAGTAATATTTCGAAAGGAATCCTTTTTTTATGAACAGTAGGTCTCAAAAGTGGCCCTAAAATATTCAGTTAACCATGTTGTAAACAGATGTGCTGTCACCCAAGCTGCATTCCATTTACAGAACACAGGCAGAGTAGATTTAGCATAATTCTTAAGGAACCCCAGGATTTTTGGAATGGTAAATGAGCACTGGCTTCAAATTAACATCACCAGCTGCATTAACTCCTAATAACAGAGTCAGCCTGTCCTTTGAAGCCTGGCATTGACTTCTCTCTACTGTGTTTCCCCGAAAATAAGACCTAGTTGGATAATCAGCTCTAGTATGTCTTTTGGAGCAAAAATTAATATAGGACTGGGCATAATAATATAATAAATATAATATAATACAATACAATACCGGGTCTTATATAAGACCAGGTCTTATATAATATAATGTAATATAAGACCAGGTCTTATATTAATTTTTGCTCCAAAACATGCATTAGAGCTGATTGTCTGGCTAGGTCTTATTTCCGAGAAACACGGTAGCTATGAAAGCTGCTTCACTTTGTACTTTTACGTTGTGGAGATGGCTTCTTTCCTTAAATCTCATCAACCAACCTCTGCTTGCTTCAAACTTTTCTTTTACAGCTTCCTCACCTCTCTCAGCCTTCATAGAATTGAAGAGAGTTAGGGCCTCGCTCTGGATTAGGCGTTGGCTTAAGGGAATGTTGTGGATGGTTCGATCTTCCATCTAGACCACTAAAATTTTCTCCACATCAGCAATAAGGCTGTTTTGCTTTATCATTCATGTGTTCACTGCAATAGCACTTTTAATTTCCTTCAAGAACTTTTCCTTTGCATTCACAACTTAGCTAACTATTGAGCACAAGAGGCCTAGCTTTCGACCTATCTCGGCTTTCAACATGCCTTCCTCAATACATGTTGAGGAAATACATGTTAATTATTTTATTTTAATAATTAAATAAAAGCTTAATTATTTCTAGATTTTGATTTAAAATTAGAGAACATGTGACTCTTCCTTTCACTTGAATACTTAAAGGCCAGTGTAGGGTTATTAATTGGCCTAATTTCAATATTGTTGTGTCTTAGGGAATAGGGAGGCCCCGAGTCACCACAACAATTATAATACTAATGAAAAAGTTTGAAATATTGGAAGAATTACCAAAATGCGACAGAGATACAAAGTGAGCAAATGCTATTGGAAAAATAGTGCTGATAGACTTCCTGGAAGTAGGGTTACCACAAACCTTCCATTTGTAAAAACACAGTATCTGTAAAGCAAAGTAAAGCTAGGTATGCCTGTATATCCCAAATCACCCCTTATTTGTAGAGTCCTACGGCCCCATCTTCCTCCCCGGGACTGCTTTGACCAAGGTTTAAGAGTCTCATCCCAAGGTCTGGTACCACATTTTGGACTAGAGATCAGATTATCACAGTTGAGACAAATTTCAAATCCAAAGAAGAGCAAATTAACGAAATGGATGTAAAGATGAGAAGCTCTGCACATTTTTTTTTTTAGAGCAGAAACTTTATTCTTTGATCAAGGAATGGAGAAGCTCTCATGGTACCTTCTCTTAAGAAATTACTGAAGAATATTTTAAAAATTTGAGAATAGGAAATGGGATTTCCATAATTTGGCTTAGTGAGTTTCACCACTATATTACTATTATTTAATATTAGAAAGAAAAAAAAAAAACACAAAAAAACAAGAAATACACAAGCTCCCTGGTCCCACATGACAGATTTCATGTTTGTTTCCTCCCCATTTCTGCTTACACAGGCTGCAGGTGTGCCTGTGGGGCTGTCTTGTCAGGCTGATCCTCTTGGAAAGCAGAGAACAACGCCTAAGTGTCCTTCCTCATCTGCAAACCCAGTCATAATAATCCCCGAAAGCAGCTAAGGATGCGGTCCAGAGTCCCCCACGTCCCTATGAGAGCAGTCCCACAGCCTCAGCATACAATCTGGTATTTTGTTCCTTCCACGTTATCATTTATCCTTATTTCTATTATAGTCTTAATGTCCAATATTCCTTCGAGTGAATTAAGTGTTTAAATAGCCATTCCTGCCTTTTTTTAAATATATCAAAAATTATGGAAAAGCAATGCCTCAAGAAACATCTTTGAACTTCCATTTGTGGGCTCATTTCCTTGGGACAGGGCAAAGCCCATGGGGTGGGGGGGAGGCCTTCTCAGACTCAGACCCACAAGTATGTCACAGGCCACACCTTGTACCCATTTACTGAGGACTAGAACCAGAACAAAACTTGCTGGTTGTACTTGCAACAGTCCACATAGGAGATAACGTGGGCTTAACACCCTGACTTAAGAGCCCTCATTCCTAAGGGGAGCCAATATTTTGATAGCTCCTTTGGCTCCCCATGAGGGACACATCTAGCACAAAAGCCACTGTGTTCCATGAAGCCCAAGTATGGGGATCATCAGGTACTCACAGCCCTCCGTATCCAGATACAATTACCAACTAGGAGTGAGTTTGCCACAAGCCATGCTGCCCAGCAACAGAGATGACAGTCTGCCTTTATCGGGGTCCCAGGGAAACAGCTAGAAAGTTAACCAAAAGTCAAATTCTCATACAGGGGAAAAAGTGTTTTGTTAATCTTAACTCACAGATATTGTTTAGGAATGGGATTACTAGGTCGAAAGTATTAACATTTTCATAACTTTTGCTAATTCATCTTCCTAAAGGACATTCCAAATTTATACTGCAGTGATTAACAGCAGTATAAGGCCTAAATGAGAAAGATAACAATTTTACTGAGACAAAGAAAACCTGAATGAAGACATATTTCCAGTAGGAAGAGGTATGTAAAGGTATGAATTCTTCCCTATTTAAGCAATTCCAAAATTTTGGGGGCAATTTGATGAAATAATTCTAACTTTATTCATAAAAATAAACACATAATAGTTCCTCCCAAAGAAGAGTAATGACAGGGGATTTGCCTTAACAGTGTGGGGCTGGAATAGGACTAAACAGAGACTTCGTAAATGAACAATCTGGACAAATATAGCATATAACATTCAGTGGCAAAAAAATGAACAATTCCTAAGTGGTGGAAGCCAGAAAAACTTTGGTGAGAATTAAGATCCCTACACCTCATCTTCCACAACAGATTCCAAAGGAGTAAAAACTTAAACATAAAGGCTATGCATGAAGTTGAAAGGGATACATAATATTAGCAGGTTTTTCCTGGGTGGTGGTGTTAAGTAAAAGTTATTAGGTTGGTGCAAAAGTAATTGCGGTTTTTGCAATTATTTTTAACATTTTAAACAGCAATTACTTTTGCACCAACCTAATAGAAAATGTAGGTAGGAGAAGTAGGCGGTGTAAGGCCTAAACAGCAGTATAAGGCCTAAATGAGAAAGATGACAATTTTACTGAGACAAAGAAAATCTGAGGGGTGGGAGGGAGTCCATAGTGCCCACAGAAAAAGCTCAAAACTAGCTTTAACTGCCTCCAGCCACGCATCTGTTTTTTATAACAATAGATGACAAGAGGTGGTCTGCAGCAAGATAAGGATTTGAGTCAACAGACCTCATGTGGAAGAGTATGCACCATGTTTTCCACTAAATCAATATGTAACTCCCTCACCTCCCCCAGCAAACTGTCCTTAAGTCCTCAGGACAAGAGAGCTCTCGCTCTCGTGCTCTCTCTCATTCTCTCTCTCTGGCCCTCACTCTCTCTGTCTTTCTGTTTCACTCTCTCTTCCCCTTCTCTCTCTCTCTCTGTCTCTCTCTGTCTCTGTCTCTCTCTCTCTCTCTCTTTCTGTCTCTCTCTCCCCCTCCCCCCGACCTCGGCTAGGCCCTTTCTCTTCCCCGAGCACGTATCACTAACACCAGGGGTCTAGGCTTCTCTCTCTCTGCCTCTCCCATCTTGGCTCTAGGCCCATTCTCTTCCCTGAGAATGCATCACTAATAATCCCTGCTTGCATATTAATCAGCAATGCTAACCTTTGATTCTTCACTGCTTTGGCAAGAAGAACCGTGACTCCCGTAACAGTGGGATTACAAATAGTTTTGTGTTCTTTATACTCACTTATTATGATCTTTAGAGGGACACATTACCTTTAAACTCAAAAGGCTATTTCCATTTTTGAGAAATATGGTATCCTGTTGATATTGCAAATAAGTTTCATGATTACAAAAATATTCCTTGCTCATCATGAAAGACAAACTACACATCAATGTAGATTTTCATCTTCACTTAGGGCTTGCTAAACAGTCAGGGGTTGCTGCAAATGGTACTCAACAGCTGATCTGAAGAAATCCCACATCAGGTCTCACCAGGACGTTGATGGCTTTAAACTGGCAAAAGTTAAGAGCTACGTTTTTTTCGGTTTGTTTGTTTTTGGGGGTTTTTGGTACTAAATGTTGTCCAGGATCAAGAATGGGACACTTGTTTCTAGAAAAAAGCAAACCTTGTACAGAACTTTTGTCACAAGAAGCTGCCCAAGCAGCAGAGCTCTTAAAATCTCCACTGGCAGCTGCTGCTTTCTGTTACCCACTTTCATCACCATTTTCATGGATTTCTGAAGACTGAAATTACCTCTTTAAATTCTACAAAGTTAGAAATTTCTAACTGGAAAACAGTTCTCTAATGCACAAACCACTTCTTTTTACAGGAGAAAACGAAGCAGGCAGAGCAGAAATAAAGAAAAGAGTTGTTGTATACAAGGCCCCTGACCTGTTCCTTGGAAATGAACATTTCAGATAACATCCATTAATCTGGTTACATATGAGTATCTCCTAAAACCTTCCTAGAATAAGGTATAGTCATAACAAATTTCCTTCCTGTTAGATCTCTCAATGTTAGAGACCTTGACTTAATGTTAGGTCTGAATGTTAGGTCTCAGAGACCTTGATTTACAGAGTCTGTTGGCCTGCACCTGCAGACAGAGCCAAACTTGCGATAACAGAAAACCACAAACTTGCGATAACAGAAAGCCACAAAACAGCTACTGGCTTGCAGGCAGTCAGCATTTTCTGTCAGCACAGCCCCTATAAAAATCCTCCTCATTCCCTCCTTCAGGGCTGCAAGTCTCCTTTAGGTGTGCAGACGAATGTAGTGGTCTTTGCTCAGTCCGATATACTTTTCTCTCCTACAATAAAAACTTTCTTAGCTTGCCGGACCATGCGCATTCCTTGACCAGCTGACCTATCACTTCTTTCTGCTGTCAAATCAAACCTCATCAGTGCGCTCTAGATTGAGTTCCTTGGAAGAACAAGTACTTTTTGGAGCAAACACTAACAGTATTGTATGCTGAATTGATTTTTTCCCTCAAGGATGTTTCTTGTGTAATAAATCAAAATCTAGAATTTCCCTCCATTAGCCTGGAGTTATCACTTTCTTTATTTCTGAAGCAGAGATGCCAAATGACCACATAGGCAGACTAATAAGGAAACATCAAGCAGGTAAAAAGGCCAGGGAAAGTGCTGTTCAAGGGTCTAGGCTGGCCATGGTTAGTGAGGGCAGAAAGGACCTGACAGAGAATGCAAATGGGGCAATGAAAACAAAGTACTGATGTAGGAAAAATGACAAGAGTCGGGAAGGGGTAGGAAGTTCGAAGTTTGGGGCCACTGGGGCCATTTCAAAGTCTGAATTCTTGGAGCAGAACAATTTTGCATGGTAATCAAAAATGCACAATGACTATGCTCAACTAGAGGTCAGGTTCTAGAGGGAGTTGCAGTATCAAGGAGTTGAAAGCAAAGTTTTTGCAAAGTCATCAAGATAACAGTGTAAAATGCAGGGAATTAAACTGAACCAGGTGTTTATCACGTCCAAGGTCACACAGCAATTAAGTGGCAGAGCTGGAATTACCAGGTGTCAGTCCAGGCCCCAACAGTTAACCATGCCATTCTGCAATACCAGCTCTCACCACAAAGTGGATTCTGATTCACCAGGTGTGGGGAGCAGAACTCCATTAGGCATTTTTAAAAGTTCCCTCTGGCAATTGAGGCGCATGCACCAGACTTGGAAACCACTAAGAGAGATCAACAACTGCGGTTCTGATTTATATGTGTGTCTAATACGCATATGTAACGATGGTACTAAATATCTGAATAAATGCTAATGGTTCAACAGGCTGGGACAGTTAAGCCAACTGCCTTTCTATAGTCCATTAACATTTTTCACTTGCTTGGTGTTTCCAAGTTGCCTACCTATGAACACCTAGATCTTAACCAAAACATTGACTTTTCTGTTGCCATGCCCCCCATCCACCACCTCCAATTAAAGTACTGAATTGAAGAAAGTTCAGGTAAGTACTAAGGAATGAAGCAAAGACAAAAAGCCACTCACAATTTCATCTCCTAAGAAGCGATCACTGTTAGCACCAGGTGTAAGTCTTTCTAGTTTTCCTGCAAATGACTGAGATTACAGTGTTTACATTTTGCATTGTTTTTTCTACACTGAATATCTTTCCATGTTATTAACACTGAGGTTGCATGATATTTCAGCATATGGTTAATTCCACTCCTTTCCTTGTTATTTAAGCACACAGTTGTTTTTAATTATGAGATGAACCTATGTATATCATCTGTTAGCATAATCTGATCAGATTCACGAATGTGTTATTACTCAGCTAAATAGTACAGATATTTTAGAGGTTCTTGAAATATACTGACAAATTATTTTCCAGAATAGTTTCCACCCCTATCAGCAATCAACTCGTATTTTCCATTTCACCATACTCCAGCTATCATTAGCACAAATCATTGTTAATCATATACAGACGTATCTCAAAGACATTGCAAGTTCGGCTCCAGACCACTGCAATAAAGCAAGTATCTCAATAGTGAGTAATAATCTTTTTGCTGGTTGAGGATCTGGCCTTCAATTTGTAAAAAACACATCTGTGAGGCACAATAAAATGAAGTATGCCTGTAGCTAGAAATGAGGGTTGACTGGTTCCATTTGCACTTCTTAAGATAAGTAGTCAAGAAACATTTTAAACATGTATCTTTCTGTTGTCTAATGGTCTTGCCTGTTTTATCTACCAGAATGTGATTTACTGCACATCCTAACTATAGCATTGGGAAGGAAGCATCATAGAGACACAGATTTCAGAGGTAGCAGGCTTCTGAGCAGATTCAAATGCACCATTCTAAACTTTTAACTAGTATGAAACATCTCCAAGCCTTTTTCTTCCAAGATTCTGTGCTCTGTACCTGAACATTACAGAAGACCCAGCAGTCATCTTGCCTTCAAAACTGATGAACCTCAGGGCTCAGACTGAGGTCGGCAAGCAACACTGGCTGATGAAGTTTTGGATGTTACGGGGAGAGACCAGGCAGGCATTTGAAGTCACACACACACACACACACACACACACACACTACTACTACTACTACTACTATGGTGGTTGTCAAGCTGAACAGTAGTGTCTGTTGTAGGCAGATCTTTTTTTTTTTTTTAATAAAATTTTTATTGGGGACTATTGGGGAACAGTGTGATTTCCCCAGGGCTCATCAGCTACAAGATGTTGTCCTTCAATGGCAACCTTGTTGAGAGCTCACACTCTAACCAACTGTGCCATCCGGCCACCCGGCAGATCTTTTTTTAATTTTCCAAACTGAGGAATCAGATTAGGGGCCAAACAGTGGACGAGCACAGCCTATTAAACAGCAAGAAATAAACACCACTTAACTGAACACGCTCTGTGCTAGGTAATGCACTACAGATTTTACTGAGGTCATTCATTTAATCCCCACAACAAGCCCAGAAGATCAAATTCTCATTTAACAGACAAGAAAACAGAAGCTCATAAGTGGTCACTGGGTTTCTAAAAATATTCAGATGTGAGACTGGAGCCCTGGACTGATTACAAAGACCCTCATCTCAGCCACTATGTTGGGTAACCACCAAGATCAAAAAAGGCATTTCATGCTTCAAAATAAAAGATGGTGAGATGACGAGCACAGAAAAAACAAGACTGGCAGATGAGTTGATAACTAAGGCTGAGCAACGCGTACGTAACACTATTCTATTCTCACTATTGTACATATTTGTACATATTTGAGATTTTAAAAAATTGCAAATGCAACTCATACTTTTAACAAACTCGGAATATTTGTAAGAAAAATCAAGAATGTGTAAATTTAGGGGTGGCTGGTTAGCTCAGTTGGTTAGAGCGTGGTGCTGATAACAACAAGGTTGGCGGTTTGATCCCCATATGGGCCACTGTGAGCTGTGCCTTCCTTTGAAAAAAAAGGAATGTATAAGTTTATTTCCATAAACTTATAAAAATAAAAATACTATGACACTCTGGTAACCACTAAACTATTGTCTGTGTCCATGAGTTCTTGTTTCTCATTTGTTTGTCTTGTTCTTTTCTTGTTTTTGGTTTATATACCACATATCAGTGAAATCATATGGTTCTCTGCTTTTTCTGTCTGACTTATTTCGCTTAGCATTATACTCTCAAGATCCATCCATGTTGTCACAAATGGTTATCAGAGGGTAAGGGGGTTGGGGGTGGGAGATGAGGGTAAGGAGGATCAAATACATTGTGATTTGATGAAAGGAGAACTGACTCCGGGTGATGAACACACAACAGGATTTATAGATAATGTAATACAGAATTGTACACCCGAAATCTATGTAATTTTACTAACAATTGTCACCCCAATAAATTAAAATATATACATATTTTTTTTCCTTACTGGAAAAAAAAAAATTACTATGACAAACTTTTATGGCAAATGTACTCCAGACTAAGGCTTGATAAGCACCTTTGGTTATCTGTAATAATCAGCCTCTGGTGGGAAGGCAAGCAAGATAGTTAAGTCTTGCCCCCATAGAAATCTGAGATTAGAAATACCTAGTTAGAAACACCTAAAAAGGGGGCCTTTCTGATCATGAAATGAATAGAACTCTTAAAGCCCCAGGACTACCTACCAATTAGTGTCAGATTAATCTTATTATATTCATTCATTAAATAAATATCAAGGGCAAGAACAGACATTAAACGATAAGCAGAAATCACATAAAATGCAAAAGTAAAACACGACTGTGATAAAGACATGTTAAATTTATTTTAAGGGTAACTCCTTAGCTGGGAGTTATGGAAGGATTCTTCCAGGAAGAACTGACTGAACCTGGATCTGAAGGAGGAAAGAGAGCAAAAGAGTTTTCCTGGCAGAAAGAATAGCACATGCAAAAACCTTGTTGTAGGAGGAAACAAAAATCTGGAGGTTATGAACTGATCACACGGGTAGGCCAGAGAAAGAGGATTTTCATGCAGTGGTGTCCGTACTGTGAGCCCTGCCTGACGTGGGTAGGGAGATGGTGCTAGAACAGAAGGAGACCTTATGGTGGACCTAAGGGGAGGCTGCTGTAAATTTCAGGCAAAGATGACTACTCCAGAGTAGTGGTGAAAGTGGGAGCAAATGGATGCATTTTAGGGTTTGAAGTCAAGATAGACAGCATCAAGTTATGGATTGGATTGGTAAGGGTGCAAGAAATGAGGAAAATGCCAAGGAAGTTGCCTAGGTATATGTCTTATGCAACCAAAAGGGTCTTTTGGGTTAGGGAATCCTGAAAAAGAGCCAGGAGATTTTTGGAAGGGTATTACATTTGAAGTGACCTTGACACACAAAGAAGTCATGGTCTTTACTCAATTAAATATGTGTTTTATTTTGGTTAATGTTCAAAATGTCTTTGAATGGTAAATGTATAACTGAGTAGAGGACAGACATGGACCAAAACACAGATAAAGGATCTGAGTAATAGTTACCTTTCACTGTAGGAAAAACCCAGTAAAAGCCAAGATATTTTGGGTGGGGCTAAGCTGTGACAAACCCATAGTGGAACCTGCCAAAACAGGGAGCCCTACCTGGAACATAGGTGGCTGCAGACAGAGAACAAGTCCTGTGGAATTTCTTGTCTTGCTGAAGCAGTTTGTACTCTGGAAAGTTCAAGAACCAGTGCTTTTACAGACTCAAGGATGTGGTATGGAACACGTATTTTGAAATTCACATTCAACTACTTCCATCTTATAGTCTACAGGGATTTCCAACACTAGAAAAAATATGAGCTCAGTTAAGTTTTATCATATTCCCCTTTCCTCCAATACTCGAAGGCCTGGAGTAATCTTGCAATCAAATCTATTTTTAAAAGATACGGATGTATTTAGTTGTATCTTGTTTCACTGTTAACTGAGGGAATGCTTGTCTGTGCTAGGATTTCATGACTTAGGTTTAGATGCCTGTGCTAAAACGGGAATGTCAGCACTCACCAGACATGGAGGACAGTACAAAGAATAACAGATGGCTGACATTGCCTTCCAGAGGTTTGCTGTCTGGTAGGCAAGAAGACATAATCCCTGCACAGGGCAATATAAATACAGAGTACTTTAAGAGTAACAGAGCAAGAGAGAGAACACTATCAGCAGAAATACTGACAGTTTTCAAAAGTAAGACTAAACACCTGTACATATGCAATGCCTAAAGAGTACTCAGTGTGTCAAAACAAATTGGTCAGGGGGCCGGCCCAGTGGCTCAGGCTCCGTTAGGAGCTCCGTGCTCCTAACGCCGAAGGCTCTGAAGGCTGCCGGTTCCATTCCCACATGGGCCAGTGGGCTCAAGCATAAGGTTGCCAGTTCGACTCCTTGACTCCCTCAAGGGATGGTGGGCTCCACCCCCTGCAACTAAGATTGAACACTGCACCTTGAGATGAGCTGCCGCTGAGCTCCCGGATGGCTCAGTTGGTTGGAGCACGTCTTCTCAACCACAAGGTTGCCGGTTCGACTCCCACAAGGGATGGTGGGCTGCGCCCCCTGCAACTAGAAAACGGCAACTGGACCTGGAGCTGAGCTGCACCCTCCACAACGAAGACTGAAAGGACAACAACTTGACATGGAAAAAAGTCCTGGAAGTACACACTCTTCCCCAATAAAGTCCTGTTCCCCTTCCCCAATAAAACCTTTAAAAAAAAACCCCAAAAAACTAATTGTTCAGGATGTTTCACTTGTTTTCAATGTCTTACAAACTTGAGAGGAGTTCCTAGGAACTGAAATGAGAAAAAGCAAGACTGGAATGTCAGGTGTGGGAAGCAGTGGACATCAGACAGACGAGAAAGAGTGGTCTGGGGCCAAGATAGTGGGGACGTGGGAGAAGCATGAATTCACCAAGACCGGAGGCCTCAGAGGGCACACAAAAGCTAAAACCCAGGCTGCCATGGGCACTCCAGACAACCATGCGAGGGAGTTATATAGCCAACCTTGCAACATTTCTCCATAATATTCCTCATTTCCATCCCTCCTCCTTTGTACCCAGAAGCCTGCTCAACTGGGAGGGGGTGAAGAGTAGGTAGTCTTGAGAGCCTGTCTTCCTGGACACCACTCCCACAAGCCCCAGAGCATCTGGGAGCTAGGGTGCCCTTTTAACATACTGAATCATGACTACCTGTTTATCTGCCTGTCACCCAGCTGGGGGAAGAGGAAGAGGCAAGTTCTCCTTGAAGGCAGTCTTTCCTCCATCCCTGAAGTCCCAATTCCAGCAGTGCCTGTCACATGTCACGGCTTGGTAAACACTACTGCTCAGATAGTAGTACACTCTTGGAGGCCAAGGAAGGGACCTGGAGAACAGTGGTCTTTCTTGGTTTAAATACACAGTTGCAGGGTGCTGATGCTGAGTGTCTTCTTACAGACTCAACCCAGGACTGATGATTCTAAGTCTCTTAGCACAAGGCTAGTTAGCTCTTATTCAAATGAAGACATTGAGCCTCTTGCCCATCATGACACCTTATATACGTCAATTAGTAGGAAAGGCTGGCTGAGATTCTGACCAGGGCAAAGCCTCTGAAGCAGACACAGTGTTGCCTGTGCTCTCACTTAAAAGGTAGAGCCAGGCAGCCAGTTTGCTCGGTGGTCAGAGCACACGCAGTGCTCATAACACCAAGGTCGCCGATTTGATTCCCACATGGGTCAGTGACCTGCACCCTCCACAACTAGATTGAAAACAACAACCTGACATGGAACTGATGGGTCCTGGAAACACACTGTTCCCCAATAAAAATTAAAAAAAAAAAAAAAAAAGGTAGAGCCGTTACTTCTTTGTGTGCCGTAATCTGTGGTCCTTTAGCAATAAAGGTTAAAGGGAGTAAGCAAAAATCTAGAAGGATTATGCAAGACATCAAGAAATGCCTTTGGTACTCTCTTTTCCTCATGAAGTTTAGATAATTTTTGTGGAAAGCCCTGCATCTCACTAGAGTTTACCATGGCCAAAAAGGGAAATTGGTACATGTTCACATCAAGGAGTGGCTAGATATCAGAATGCAGTTATGCTTGCTATTCTTTACCATAAGCACAACTCAGTGCCATTAAAGCACTGCTGTCGCTTAGGTCTAGCCTGGTTGTAAGGCAGGTGAAAGGGAGCAGGAAGCAGATGGCAAGTTTCCCCAGCCATCTGGGCATCAGCTTCTGCCACAAAGGAAGAACTGTCTGGCAAATGCAATGTTTGTCCATTCAGCTACAGCTCAGATGGCAGCCTCTCTTTCTTATAACTCCAGATAGACACAGAAAAGTAAGGTAACTTGTCTAAGGCCAGGAAGGCTAGTCATCTGTGGATCCAGGATTTGAATAAAGCAGTCAAGCTCCAGTGTTCTTGCCCTTAAATTGTCTTTCAACAAGAATCACTGGCTACTTTTCCAACATTCAAGTGTTCGCTGGGTATCTAAGTGCAAAGTACCAGGCCACATTCTATTTTATAGTTCTGCTTTGACTGTCTCATTCAAATTTGCTTAAGGAACTTGAGATCACAGCCCCCACTAAATGATAACCAGAAGCAGATACTCCCAAACTCTCAAAGAGGTGGCTGAACGGTATACTGAATACCAGGAAGAGAAGGGTGGCTAGAAATTGCCCAAACAAGGCAATTTAAAGCCTACTCCCCTTCACGGGGAATTGCTAGAGCAGTGGGAAGACCACAGATTTTGGTGTCACAACCATGGGTTCAAAGCCCATCTCAAACACATTCAGTTGTGTGAACTTAAACATGCCTGTGCTTTCATGTGAAAAATGAGGATCCTCTACAAATGAGATAATGCAGAGAAAGCTCCTAACATTCCATCTGGCACATGAAATATATTCAGTAAGTGATTAATATTACATGAGGGCTTTTCTAACTGTGATGAAAAACTTGTACCTAGTCAACAAGTATTATTTCACCTTCCAAATCTCATTACTGCAGTCTCTTATATTAACTTTATGACATCTGCTATATCTATATGTCAACTCGTTTCAATGTACCTGAGGTCCCAGCTATATTTCTTATATCACACGTTCACTTATCATGTACTACCTGCAATAAGAATGTGTATCAGCACTGATGCACTGTGCCATGTGTTGGCAAACAACGCAGTGGAGAATCCTATTTAGGATATGACTCTTATCAACTGAGGAAGATACACGGCCAACGCCAACAGCAGAGAAAGCAGAACTGAAGAGTGGGCGTTGGATCACTACGTGACTTACTCCCATACACCGATTTGAACTCTTGCCTCCCCTTTTATTGTTATGCAGTGACAGTACAGGCACATGAGTCCTAAGAGCATGGGTTACCGCTCACATGATCCTAACCCATGTTGGTTGGACCACCACCTCAGACAAAAATATCCTATGTTTTGACATTTTCTATGCCTTAATCAATTTTAAACATGTCCAATCACGTGTCTCAACTTTTTCAGGAACAGTGGTCACTAACTATGAACTAGGGGGTAAGCACACCTAGTTCAGTTCAAACACTTACTGAGTGTCCATTAAGTGTCAAGTTACTGGGCTGGATGTCGGGGCTGAGCTACAGAAAACTGCAAATACTTTTTTACATCAAAGGAGATCATCATAATTCACCATAAGCTAAACAAAGCATTCTGTTTTATAGCTTTTTAAAGATTAAACTAGAAAACCTCACTGGCCAAATTAAGCTGGCTATTTTACAACTCCCTACTGGACAGGGGGTTCTATATAATGCTACAAACAGTGAGGCCAGTTACAGAACAAAACCTTAAATTCAACCATAATAGGTCCTTTGAAGTCACTTACTCTCGACATTTTTAGGAGAGATACTTCTTCCAGAACACTGATACATCACCCAGCTTCTGCCTGAACACTAACAGTGATTATGAACTACCTTCTGTGCAGTATTCAATTTTCAGAAGCTGCAAAGTGACTTAGAGACACCCAGTCTCTCCATCACCAACCCCAACATCTTTGATTTTTCTCCACTCCTCTCCATGCAACAGGGTTTCTAGACCCCTCAATTTACTGGTTACCTACCTCTGACTGGATTAAATTCAGTATATCTCTTAAAATGTCTGCCTCTTTGTACAAGTATCATCTATTACCAAAACATGTTGATGCCGTAAGAATATCACCCAAGGACAAAAAAGGATGACTGATTTTTCACAAACCTCTAAAAACTTACACAGCTTTGAAGTTCTTATTTGCACGTATAGGTACCATTAGCCTTAGCAGTCACTATAATTGTCCAGGTACTGTACTGACATTGGGTTAAGCTTCACCATAATGCCAACCCTCAACTGGTTGAGACCACGCACTCCCAAAGGGGTGATATTAACAATGGTTAGGGGCCCTTTAGAAGGTACAGTATATAAATGGATATACACAATATATTTGTGGTATTACAGTTTCACTGGGGCAGGGTAGACAATTAAGGAGAAAATGTCTAAAAAGGCCCAGCGGGGCGGAAGGGAGATGTGGTAATGAAAAAAGATTGAGAAACGCTGGTCTAGACCTGTGCTGACCTATACTGTAGTTACTAGTCACAGATGGCTATTTAAATACAATTAAATGAAATCAAATACAGTTCGTCAGCCATACTAGCCACATTTTAAGTGTTCAGTGGCCACTTATGGCTAGCACCTACCATACTGCATAGTGCAGATATACAACATTTCCATCCTTACAGAAACTTTTATTGTATAGTGCTGGTGTAAACAATTCTGAAGCATTTTACTAGGATTAAAATATAGTCCTCAAACATCTCAAATCTCAATTTATGGCTAACACTCATTATCCAGTCTATCTTGTTTCATTCTTGAAAACACAGTGAAGATACTTGTTCTTCAATGGCAAATGTTAGGTATTATGTAACATCTAAATTTTTCATTAGAATACTACAGCAGAGTAATAATTATATCACCATCATTTCAAAATATTTGTAGCCATTTGCCTTAGCAGACCAGAGGACTCCAAACACTACACTAGGTCTCTTGCAACCCACTGAGACTGAGGTTTAGTTAACTATTTACAAATCACTGGCTTACAGGAATGAGGTAAGCACAGGAACAAAGGACGTTTAAATTGAAGCACGCAATATTGTTAACGATGTAATGAACACTAAGGAGCACAAACTGATGGCAACTGATGGCAATGATCAACAGGGACAGTGTTTAGAGACTCCTTGCCCAGTAAGGTACAGTAACGAAAAGTTAACTAAAATTAAAATTCTTCTCTGATTAGGTGCTAGTGATAGTTTAGATGGTTTCATCAGATTGGAGAAGGTCCTCTTTAGGAATTGTATGCAATTTTGTAGGGCAGTTTCATGAATTTTATCTCAAATACTCTTATAAGAACCATGGTGCACTGAGGTGTTTCATACGGCTACATTTATACTCCAAAACAATTTCTTCCTGATTACTTCCTGAAACAAGATGTCAAAATAAAAGAAATCCAGTCAGGTAAATAATAATGTCTCCATACTTGGAATTCTTTTAAAGCTCCAAAACAAGCAGAGCAAATAATACAAAATATAGTATCATGCCTGCCTAGGTTAGATGCCAAAAAGTTAACTCACACCATTCAAGGAATACATTAATAGAGTGTTCTCAAATAGGGAAGTACAGGTAATGTGGTATAGTACTGCTGCTAAAAAAAAAGGAAAGAAGTCAAAGAGGCAAGGGTTATGAGTTATGAGGTGTGAACAACAAATATGGTGAATGCTGCTGCCAAGTGCCATCCAATGGAAAGGCATGGATCTTCAATACACAAAGCGGCATGTTGAACCTTAGTAACAGTGTGTGACAAGTTTCAACTTGTTTGGTGCAGTCAGTTGGATGTGAGCTACGGTTGAGGTGTGTTTTAAAGTGTGCCGTGAATTACACATTAACAAAACATTGGGTCATGGACAACACATTAACATGAAATGGGCAAATGGTTTCATCCTCCATCATGACAACGCTCTGTGTCACACATCACTTCCGGTATATGGCAATTTCTGTCAAATAAAAACATTACAGTGTGTCCTCATCCACCTTATTCACTGGATCTGGCACCATGCAACTTCTGGCTCTCCCCCAAAGTCAAAATGACCATGAAAGGTAAACATTTTGAATCGATTCAGGACATTGAGGCAGCCACAACAGTGCAACTAAAGACACTCATGAAAGAGGACTTCCAGAACTGCTTCAGAAAGTGTCAAGAATGATGGGATACGTGTGTTCAAAGTGAGGGAGAGTATTTTGAGGGGAATTAATGGCATTGTGTCTTTTACTGTAATGAATTTTTAAAAATTTAAACATTCACCGTATTTTCTGATCACACCTTGTACATCAGTAGGAAAGCAAATGTGTCCTTTCCCCTCCTAGGGTAGAAACAGTGAAGACTAATGGAAGACAGATTCAATAAGAGATGAGCAAGTTAAACAAGGTTCAAATGAGGGTAAAGTGGAGAGCCTTACTAAAGCCAGGCAGACTACCAAGTTGCCATCTTAACACAAACTGAGGCCAAAGGCCAGGCTATAAATGTCAAGGCTGCATTAGTGCCACCTCTCAGCCCCAGCACTCCTGATAATCTCTAATCAACAGGCCCCAACCAGGATTTTCCCTGCATGGCACCTATCCCTCAAACTTTTAAATGAAGTGCATAAAAGGACTTTCAATGCCTGCTAGGTTTCCAGGGTATCCAAGAGCCATTTAGTCCCAAAGGTGTTCCACCTGTAAGACTGAATTGTTTCTTCGAAAAGGTGAACTGCAATTTAGACTTCTGCACCATCACTCCACCCCGACTGCCCTACCTCTTCAAATTATAAGATCAAGGAATAATAGTTTCAGGTCAAGATGGTGGAACAGGTAAACGCTGTGCTTGCCTCCTCTCATTACAACATCAAAATTACAACTAAATTACAGGACAACCATCATTGAGAATCGCCTGAAGTCTAGCTGAAACTGAAGCTCTACAACTAAGGATATAGAGAAGCCACCTTGAGACTGGTAGCAAGGGTGGAGACATGAAACAGCTGGTCCCACACCTGTGTGTGACCATTAAAAATAGAGGAATATCTTGGATGCAAAGGTCCTCCCTGAAGAGCGAGGATTCCCCAGCACAGGATTCCACTGCTGTGGAGAGCAGCAGTCCCCATAACTTTTGGCTGTGAAAACCAGCGGAGATTGTAGCTTAGTGAGAAAAAGGATGGCTGGATTCCCGGGCACTCCTCTAAGGGCCCACACATCACATTAGCTGACAGAGTCACGCACTCTGAGCTCCATCATGGGGGTAGCAGCTTGAAAGTTACCAGGGACATACAGGAAAACGCTGTATGTCCCCGGTAGAAAGAAACTGAGTTATCTGGCTTCAGGGCCAGAGCTGGAGGGGCAGCTTTCTCCCAGATAAAGGAGCTGGAGGAAGTCATTGTTGCTTTGTTGAGCCCTCCTCACTCCCAATAGGCAGACAGAGGCGGCCACCATATCTGAGTCTCCATCAACCTGGCAACATGGTTCATTCACCCCCTACCTTCCATGGTCGTGATCCTGAGACCCTGCCAAACTCAACTTTTAGGCATGCCCAAGTTGCTTCCTGTGGCTTTTCCTACAGTACAACCAAAGGCTCATGCTGCAGACTTTCTGAAAATCTCTCAAAGGTTAAAATAATCCAAACAAGTAGAATCTGGTTTTGATGTGTCCCAAACCTCTTGCTGAGAGCTTGGCATTAGCAACAGCCGGTCTCAGTTCGTGGCTTGGCCTCCCGAGGCACCTCCAAGCCCAGCACAGGTGGCGGCCATCTCCAGATTGCTTTGTGGCTCATGGCAGGTGGCACTGGACAGGGCACACCTAAGGCTAAACTTGGCCTGTGGTAGGCCAGGGGCTAGCATGCGGTAGCCAGCTTTGGACAAATTAGAAGTATTACTCCGCCACCTCCAAGGATGAAACGCCCAAAGAGCAGACTCAGCAGGCACCAGAGCCCTGTGGAAGCAAATCTTGCTCTATACAGTCAGGCCCTGTACAAGAGCTCCTCCACTGTAGTCACAGCCAGTCCTCACAACCAATCAGACCAAGGGACAATCCCTTCCATTGACATGCAAACAGCAACCAAGTCTCAACTACAATAGAAAGGCACGTAAAATCCACACAAGAGATACACCTGGAGCACCCAGATCAGGTGACCAGGAAGACTATGCCACTGGGCACCCCAGGACACCTACAACGTAAGGCCATTCTACTACGACCGGGAGGCATAGCAGTCCTATGTGTTATATAGAAACAAACACAAAAAGAAGTAAAAATGAGGAGAAAAACATGTCCCAAATAAAAGAAGAGCACAAAACTCCAGAAAAAGAACTAAACAAAATGGAGACAAGCCATCTACCAGGGTTCAAAACACTGGTGATAAAAGGAAGCTCAGTGATCTCAATGAGAACTTCAACAAAGAGATAGAAAACATAAAATGGAGATTAAAAAAAAAACAAAACATAAAAATGAACCAGTGAGAAAGAATACGTTAACTGAAATTAAGAATACATTAGAGGGAATCGACACTAGATTAGATAAGGCAGAGGATCAAATCAACGATTTAGAACACAAGGAAAGAGAAAACACCCAATCACAACAAGGGGAAAAAAAAGATATTTTAAGGGACCTTTGGGACAACAGCAAGTGTATCAACATTCACATAACAGGGGTACCAGAAGGAAACGAGAGAGAGCAAGGAATTGAAAACCTATTTGAAAAAAGAATGACTGAAAACTTCCCTACCCTGATGGAGGAAATAAACATATAAGCCCAAGAACTGCAGAGAGTCCCAAACAAGATGAACCCAAAAAGGCCCACAAAAAGACATTGTAATTGAAATGCCAAAGGTTCAAGACAGAGAGAATCTTAAAAGCAACAAGAGAAAAGAGCTCGTGTGAGGCAGCTGATTTCTCAACAGAAACTTTGCAGACCAGAAGGGATTGGCATGAAATATTCAAAGTGATGGAAATCAAAGACCTACAATCAAGATTACTCAACCCAGCAAAGGCAACATTTAGAATCAAAAGACAGATAAAGACCTCGCCAGACGTGAAAAACGTAAAGGAGTTCATTACCACCAAAACAGTGCTACAAGGATTGTTAGGAAGACTTATTTAAGGGGGGGGGGGGGAATCCAAAATATAAACAATAAGATGGCAATGACTATCAACAATTACTTTCAATGTAAATGGGTTAAATACTCCAATCAAAAATAGGGTGGCTGAATGGATAACAACAACAAAAAACCCTTACATATGCTGCCTACAAGAGAGTCACTTCAGATTGAAAGATAAACACTGAAGGTAAGTGGATGAAGTAAGATATTTCATGAAAATGGAAATGAAACAAAAAGCTGGGGTAGCATCACTTAACACCAGACGAAACAAACTTTAAAACAAATGCTATAATAAGAGACAAAGAGGACCCAGTAATCTCATTTCAGGGTATTTATCTGAAGAAATCCAAAACACTACTTGAAAGGGACACGTGCATCCATATGCTCACTGAAGCATTATTTACAATAGCCGAGATATGGGTTAACCTAGGTGTCCATCAATGGATGAGTGGATAATGATGAGGTGGTCCATATACACAATGCAATATTGTTCAGCCATAAAATAAAGAAATTGGGGCGAGCCAGGTGGCTCAGGTGGTTGGAGCGCCTCGCTCTTAACACCGAGGTCACCGGTTTGATTCCCACATGGACCAGTGAGCTGCACACTCTACAGCTAAGGTTATGAACAATGGCTCTCCCTGGAGCTAGGCTGCCAGGAGCTGCTGTGTGCTGCCACGGGCTACTGTGTGCTGCCATAAGTGGCCGGTGGCCAACGTGAGTGGCCGGCGGCCAGCACGAGTGGCCAGCAGCCGGCAAGAGCTGCCGTGAACAGTCTACTGACGACTGGCGACTGACTGCCTCAGCCGGGGAGTGCAAGGCTCATAATAACAGCTTAGGCCAGGGAGCTGTGTCCTACACAACTACACTGAGAAACAACAGCTTGAACCGGAGTGGGGCGGGGGGAGGCGGAAGAAAGGGGGAAAACAGAAAAACCCAATAAAGATAGCTTAAGAGACCTGGGGGACAACATCAAGTGTAACAACATTCCCATAATAGCAGTACCAGAAGGAGAGAGAGAGTATGGGATCAAGAACCTATCTGAAGACATAATGACAGAAAACTTCCCTAACCTGGTGAAGAAAATAGACAAGTCCGGGAAGTTCAGAGAGTCCCAAACAGGATGAACCCAAAGAGGCCCACAAAAAGACACATCATAATGAAAATGCCAAGGTTAAAGACAAAGAGAGAATCTTAAAGCAGCAAGAAAAAAGCAATTAGTTACTTACAAGGGAGCTCGCATGAGACTGCTGATTTCTCAACAGAAACTTTGCAGGCCAGAAGGGAGTAGCAGGAAATACTGAGTGATGAAAAGCAAGAACATACAACCAAGACTACTATACCCAGCAAGGCTATCATTTAAAATAGGAGAGAAAAAGAGCTTCCTAGACAAGAAAAAGCTAAAGGAATTGATTACCACCAAGCCAGTATTACAAGAAATGTTAAGGGGACATCTTTAAGAATAAGGGGGACAACAAACAAAAAAAGATTAAAAAATACGAATAAAATGGCAATGACTATGTACCTATCAATAATCACTTTAAATGTAAATGAATTAAATGTTCCAATCAAAAGACATGGAGTAACTGAATGGATTACATAACAAGACCTATATATATGTTGTATACAAGAGACCCATCTCAGATCGAAAGACACACACAGACTGAAAGTAAAGGGATGGAGAAAGATATTTCAAGCAAATGGAAATGAAAAATCAGACAAAACAGACTTTAAAACAAAAATTGTAATAAGAGACAAAGAAAGACATTACATAATGATAAGGGATCAATCCAACAAGAGGACATAACCCTAGTAAACATCTATGAACACAATATAACAGCACCTAAATATATAAAACAAATATAGCCTGAAATAAAGGGAGAGATCAACACCAACACAATCACTGTAGAGGACTCCTACACCCCATTGACACCAATGAACAGATTTCTGGGCAGAAAATCAAAAAGGAAACAGCAGCTTTAAATGACACACTAGACTAGGTGGATTTAATTGATATTTGTAGAGTATTTCACCCCAAAGCAGCAGAACATACATTCTTTTTAAGTGCATATGGAAAAATTTCCAAGACAGACCACATGTTAGGCTAAAAAACAAATCTCAATAAATTTAAGAAGACTGAAATCATATCAAAGCTTCTTTTCTGACCACAATGGCATGAAACTAGAGAACAATTACAAGAAGAAAACAGAAAAGCACACAAAGACATTGAGGCTAAATAACATGCTACTAAAAAATGAATGGGTTAATGATGCAATCAAGGAAGAAATCAAGATACTTTGAGACAAATGAAATGAAAACAGAATGACCTCAAATATATGGGATACAGCAAAAGCAGTCCTCATAGAGAAATTCAGAGCAATGCAGGCCTACCTGCGTTGAAGAAGAAAAATCTCAAATAGACAATCTAACTTTACAGCTAAGGGAACTTGAAAAAGAACAGCAAACAAAGCCCAAAGTGAGTACAAGGAAGAAAATAGAGGCTAAAAAACAAAACAAAACAACAAAAGATCAATGAAATTAAGGTCTGGTTCTGGGGCGGCCAGTTAGCTCAGTTGGTTAGAGTGCGGTGCTCTTAACAAGGTTGCCGGTTCAATCCTCACATGGGCCACTGTGAGCTGCGCCCTCCACAACTAGACTAAAACAACTACTTGACTTGGAGCTGATGGGTCCTGGAAAAACACTTAAATAAAAAGTTAGGAAAAAAACTGCACAATAAATTATTTAAAAAAAAAGAGTTGGTTCTTTAAAAAGACAAACAAAGTTGATATACCTTTAACCAGACTCATCAAGAAAAAAATAGAGAGGACCCAAATAAATAAAATCAGAAATGAAAGAAGTCACAAGCGACACCACAAAAATACAAAAAATTTTGAGAAAATACTACATGCAATTATACACCAACAAATTTCACAATTTGAAAGAAATGGATAAATTCCTAGAAGCATACAATCTTCCAAGGCTGAACCAAGAAGAAACAGAAAACCTGAACTGATCGATTACTACTAATGAAATCAAACAGTAATCAACGAGCTTCCAACAAACAAAAGTCTTGTACCAGATGGCTTCACAGGTGAATTTTACCAAATATTCAGAAGAATGAACACCTATTCTTCTCAAATTATTCCACAAAATTCAAGAGCCGGGGAGTCTCCCAAGTTCATTTTATGAGGCCACCATTATCCTGATTCCAAAACCAGACAAAGACATAACAAAAGAAAATTATAGGCCCATATCCCTGATGAACATAGATGCAAAAATCATCAACAAAATAGTAGCAGACCTAATTCAGCAATACAATAATAAAAAAAAAACATACACCATGATCAAGTATGATTTATGCCTGATATGCAAGGTTGATTCGATATCTGCAAATCAATCAACATGACACGCCACATAAACAAAATGAAAAATAAAAATCATATGGTCAGTATCAATAGATGCAGAAAAAGCGTTTGACAAAATCCAGCATCCATTTATGATAAAAACTCTTAGCAAAGTGGGAATAGAGAGAATTTATCTCAACATAATAAAGGCTCTATTAACCCACAGATAATATCATACTCCGTGGGGAAAAGCTAAAAGCAATCCCCTTAAAAGGTAAGGATGTCCACTTTCACTACTTTTATTCAACATGGTACTGGAAGACCTAGCCACAGCAATCAGACAAGAAAAAGAAATAAAAGGCATCCAAATAGGAAAAGAAAGTAAAACTATCATTATTTGCAGATGACACAATACTATTTAGAGAAAGCCCCAAAGATTCCACCAAAAACAGAACTGATAAATGAATTTAGTAAAGTAGCAGAATACAAAACTAATATTCAGAAATCAGTTGCAGTTTTATACACCAATAGTGAACTATCAGAAAGAAAAATTAAGAAAACAATCCCATTCATAACTGCATCAATAAAAATAAAATACTCAGGAGTAAATTTAACCAAGAAGTAAAAGACCTGTACTCAGAAAATTATAAGACACTGAAGAGAGAAATTAAAGGAGATAGAAATAAATGGAAGCATATACCATGCTCATGGATAGGAAAATTTAATATAGTTAAAATGTCCATACTATCCAAAGCAATATATAGATTCAACGCAATCCCTACGGATTTTTCACAGAACCGGAACAAATAATCCTAAAATTTACATGGAACCATAAAAGACCCCAAATAGCCATGGCAATCTTGGGAAAGAACAAAGCTGGAGGTATCACGCTACCTGATATCAAACTATACTACAAGGCCACAGTAATCAAAAGAGCATGATATTGGCATTAAAAAGACATATAGATCAAAGGAACAGAAAAGAGATCCCAGAAATAAACCCATGTGTATATGGGACATTTAATCTAAGACAAAGGAAGCAAAAATATACACTGGGGTAAAAACGGTTTATTCAATCAATGGTGCTGTGAAAACTGGACAGATACATGCAAAAAAATCAAACTGTACCATCTTCTTACACCATGTTACAAGAATAAACTCAAAATGGATTAATAACTTAAATATAATGCCCTGTTTCCCCGAAAATAAGACGTAGCCGGACAATCAGCTCTAATGCGATCTTATAGTAAAATAAGACTGGGTCTTATGTTAATTTTTGCTCCAAATGATGCATTGGAGCTGATTGTCCGGCTAGGTCTTATTTTTTGGGGAAACGCGGTATATGAAATACTAAAACTCCTAGAAGAAAACATAAACAGTAAAGTCTCAGACATTATCCTTAGTAATATTTTTTTACTAAGGGAAACAAAAGAAAAAATAAACAAATGAGACTACATCAAACTAAAAAGCTTTTTCACAGCAAAGAAAACCATCAACAAAACCAAAAGATATCCGACTGAATGGGAGAAGATGTTCACCACGTATATCTGATAATGGGTTATTATCCAAAATCTATAAAAAACTCATATAACTCAACACCAAAAAACAAACAATACACTTAACAAGTGGGCAGAGGACCTGAATAAGACATTTTTCTCCAAGGAGGAAATACAGATGGCCTATAGACATATGAAAAGAGCTCAACGTCACTAGTCATCACAAAAATGCAAATTAAAACCACATTGAGATATTATCACCTCACACCTGTCAGAATGGCCCTAATAAATCAACAAACTATAGTATTAGAGTGTGGAGAAAAGGGAAGGAACCCTTGTGCATTGTTTGTGGTATTGCAAATTTGTGCAGCTACTATGGAAAACAGTATGGAGGTTCCTCGAGAAAAAATAGCTCTATCATGTGATCCAGCACATCCAACAAAGTTTTAGCCATGTTTGGTCCATCTTCGGAGGCAAAATACAATACTCTCAGAGAATATAAAGCGTGATGAGATTCCAAATAGTCTACAGCCAGTCACACAAAGGCCAGAATGGCTTTCGTAGACATTCCCAATACTCTTCCCCAAAAGGGTCTCAGATCTGCTTCTTACCAAGAATTTAAGACAAATTTTAGGATAATAGACCAACTTAAGGGCTTGACTAAGTAAGACATTATCGTTCAAACAGGGCTCTGAAACAGACTAGCTGTGCAAGTTGAGGTAAATAATTTGTCCTCCTTGGGCTTTACACTAAATTCCTAAATCTGTAGAAGGTGGATGCTTTTATCTTTTTGTGCTTTTGTAAAGTTATGAGAATGAAGATATAAGGGAGTCAGAGAACAATGTCTAGTACATTACCATTAAGTATTATAGTAGCTTATTTACTACTAAGCTCAATTATCTTTCCACCTCTCCAATTCCTGGAGCTAATACAAGTTCCTGGTGAAATGGAGTGAGCCCCTGATTAGCTCAGTACAGCATTCTCCATCTCAGTGTGTTATGGGATTCCTTCCTCGTCCTTTGACCAACGCAATTACAGAACCTATTTTAGTCTTTACTCTTCTTGTTGAGATTAGCCCTATGACTGAGGCACTTTCCCACTAAATACATAAATTAAAATTAAAACATATCCTTTTTTAACATTTAAAAACAGGAGAAACAGCAGCAAGAGTCCAAGCAAGAAATGAATATCTACAATAAATACAGTCCTCAGGGATACCAACATGCCTCAACCAGGATACCTGTGCCAGAGTCTAACTCTAAAACAATGGGCTGACGAGTACGGATTAGTGCTCAAGCATGTGACACAAATTTAAGTCTCCTTAGGAATTTAGGGGTAAAAGAGAAAGGAAATATGGGTTAGAAATGGAAGGAAGAAGACAGCAATCAGACAAGAACATGAAAATTGGGAACATTTGGATGACGGGAGCAAGAATACATGAGAGACCTAGAAGAAGGGGTATATACTAGGCATTGATCAAATGTTTCCTTATCCCAAGCACAACAGGATTTCTTCTCTAGCAAGCAAGGAACTGGAGCCAGAAGAGAAGGAAGGGAGAGAAATCATCATACTTGAAAGGTTCTATGGGCTCTGTCACAACACCTTTTACACAGAGAATCCTTTTACACATGGAAGAAATGTACAGTTCAAGCCCAAAAGGGAAAAAAACGGCAGTAGCTTAAGAAACTCTTTAAAATCACCAAGTTTTCAAGTACTTCATTGACTAGAATAGTATAATCATTTTCTTCATTTATGTAAAAAAAAAGTCATTTTGACTTGGATTTTTTTTTTTTTTAGAAAGAGAAAGGCATCTTCTAAGTTTTATTTTTCTTAACACTGATTCTTTATCTTTATACATTTGTTTGACAGCAGAAAGAGCTAAGCTAAAACACATGAAGACAGGGAACTTTGGGGGAGAATAGGGAACCTTGCATCATTTCAGAGCTGGCTAAGAAAAGGCATACTCACACAACTAACAGGTGACTGGGTAACTGATTACTTTGATAACTGGCTTCTTTGAAAACAATTTCTGACTCTCCAGTGTATCACTAAGGAAGACAGACCATAAATGTGAATGCCTTCTGGGTGCCTGAGACCCTCGCTTAGTTTAAAATCTAGTCCTATTTCAAAAGGTTGTCCGAACCTTGGGTTAGGCAAAGATTTCCTAAATATCACACCAAAACCACAATCCACAGAAAGACTGACAAATTGGACTTCATCAAAATTAGAATATCTTGCTCTTCAAAAGACACTGTTAATAAAATGGGAAAACAAATACTGAGAAAATATTTGCAAATCACATCTGATAAAGGACTTGTAATTAGAATATATAAAGAACTCTCAAACTCAATAAGAAAAACAGTAAAATGGGCAAAACATTAAACAGACACTTCAGAGACAAATAAGCATGTGAAAAGATGATCAACATTATTACTCAATAGGGAAATACAACTTAAAACCATGAGATACCACTACTCACCTGTTTGAATGGTTAAAAATTTTTAAATGAACATACGAAGTGTTGGTGAGGATATAAAGCACCTGAAGGATATGGAGCGGTATTGCTGGTAAGAATTTCAGATGGTAAACCATTAATCAAATTAAACATACATTTGGGGATGATGAAACCATGTTCAGGAGTTAAATAGTTGTGATAGTTGTATAATCTCATGAATATACTAAAAAGGACTAAACTGTACCTTTCTAAGGGTGAATTTTATGGTAAATGAATTATTATATCAATTTTAAAAAGTTAAATTGGGGGCCGGCCCAGTGGCTCAGGCGGTTAGAGCTCCATGCTTCTAACTCCGAAGGCTGCCGGTTCGATTCCCACATGGGCCAGTGGGCTCTCAACCACAAGGCTGCCAGTTCAACTCCTCAAGTGCTGCAAGGGATGGTGGGTTCCGTCCCCTGCAACTAAGATTGAACACAGCACCTTGAGCTGAGCTGCCACTGAGCTGTCGCTGAGCTGCCGGATGGCTCAGTTGGTTGGAGCACGTCCTCTCAACCACAAGGTTGCCAGTTCAACTCCCTCAAGGGATGGTGGGCTGCGCCCCCTGCAACTATCAACGGCAACTGGACCTGGAACTGAGCTGCACCCTCCACAACTAAGGTTGAAAGGACAACAACTTGACTTGGAAAAAAGTCCTGGGAGTACACTCTGTTCCCCAATGAAGTCCTGTTCCCCTTCCCCAATTAAAAAAAAAAAAAAAAATCTTAAAAAAAAAAAGTTAAATTGTACAGCTACCATATGCCCCATCCATCCCCTTCTAAGCATTTGCCCAAGATAAATGAAAGTATATGTCCAGAAAAGACTTGTACATAAATGTTCACAGTAGCCTTACTTGTAATAGCCAAAAACTGGAAACAAATGTTCATCAACAGGAAAATGGGTACACAAATTGTGAAACATCTACATAATAGAATACCATTCAGCAATAAGAGGGAATGAGCTATTGATACATGCAACATGGGATCAATCTAAAAATAATCACGCTGAGTGAAAGAAGCCAGACACCTCTCCTTCAAAAGTACATATACAGTATGTACATATACTTAAAGTACATACACAGATTCCATTTATATAAAGTGCTAGAAAATGCAAACTAGAAAGCAGGTCAGTTGTTGCCTGGGGATGGGTAGGGAATGAGCGGCAGGCATGAGGGTGGAATTACAAAGAGGTATTAAGAGACTTGAGGGTAATTTGTTCATTATCTTGTTCATTATCTTGATTTCAGATACTATATGCATATGCATATATCAAAACTCAAATTGTATAGTATGAACATGTACAGTTTATTATATGACAATTATACCTCAATTAAGCTGATCTATATTTTAAAAAGGTAATCAGAAGCTATCTGAAGATACATGAGGGGATGACATGAAAGAAACAGTGACCTTGTGTTGCTTCAGTTCTCACTCAGGATGCCAAGTTTGGATTACACTTTAGGCTTTTCCACCACATACATGTCTGTGATGTGTTCTGTTAACACCTAAAGTCACATTACATATAGAAATCTTCCACCCACCCAAATCTGTCCTTCCCAAGGAGAACATTCTCTCCTGTTCTCAGACTCAAAACTATTTCCTCTGTTCCTTTACACCAATCATCACTTGACCTAGTCCTACCCATATTAATCTCCCCCAAATCTCTTCTTTCCATTTGAACAATCCCAGTTTGAACCCTCATTATTTCCTGACTCTATTTCCTTATCCCCAGACTCCCTCCACTCTACTCTGGCATGCTTTGCTGTATGTAATATTAGCTACCAAAGACAGAGCTGCTTGGGCTCACTCTTCCGGGCCTCCCAGAGCGTGACACCAGCTGCCTTTTGAGGCTACCACACACAGATCTATTTGCTCAACCATATCCAACTTCCCCTTCTACCTTAACCTGCCTCTCCACATTTTGCCAGTTCCCAGTTCCTAGAAGGAGAATCCCTGTTGCGCTCTGTGACTCAAACCCAGTAACTCCTGATTGGACTAGAGGTAAACACCCAACTGAATGGAAAACTCCATCCATAGTAGGGGCTAAAACCACTCAGATTCTCAACGTATTATTTGAATGCCAACATGCAGCATGGCTGCAGCAAGAGATGGTATCAGGTAAGTCAGATCCAGGTGTAAGTCAAAAGAAAAGAACCCACCAGGATGACGATAATCAAAAGGATAGGCAGTAACAAGTGCTGATGGGAATGTGGAGAAATTGGAACCCTCATACACTGCTGGTGGGAATGTAACACGGTGCAGCCATTCTGGAAAAGTCTAGCAGTTCCTCAAAAAATTAAACATGGTTTTACCATATGACCATTCCCAGATATGTTCTCAATTCCATTCAAATACCACTCCTAGATATGTTCCACTCCCCAAAAACGTAAAATAAAACACACATCTGCACAATAACTTGTACACAAATATTCGTAACAGCATTGTTCATAATCGCCAAAAACAAAAGAAACCACCCAAATGTGTATCAATGGATGAACAGAGAACAAGCTAAGAGTAAGCAAAATAATCTGAACTAAAGAGGTCAAAAAGAGAGAAGACGTGAGAAACCCTGAGATGTCCCACAGAGATGACAACCTTCCCACTTCCATTAAGCTGGGCTGGAAATGAATTCCTTAAGGTTCTCCTCAGTATCCTTCTGGGAACTCTTGCGACCCAATGTGAGCGATAAGTAGAGCACTGAAGAGTCTTGACTGCACACCATGTTCCTGCCCCCGTCGTAAAGAGCTCTTCTAGCTACAACGTTCTCACTTTGCCAAAAATCAGTCCTTTTCCAGTACCCTACTTTTCTACCTGACTCTGCCAGCGACAGTATTTTTAACTTGAATGACATACTTGCCCCTCCTCATCATCCCTGGTTTTCACTCTTACTTACCTACCCTCCCTAACCCCACCTCAAGTAACACAATTAAATAACACCTCCTGAAATAAAGAAACCTCTGTCTTCGGTTGGCCCCTCTACCTATACATGCATATATACAAAAAATTAACATTAACTCTGACGTTGCTCTACTGAATACAGAGACTCAAACATGGCAGCCTCAGTATATAATAAATTAATGTTTGACAAATTGTATTGCTCCAGAGGACAGAATCTGAACCAGCTGTTTAACAAACAAGTTTTGAATCAAAGAGTAACTACCAATTGCTCAACAATAAAGTAGGATACACCAAGAAGTACTGGGTAAACACTGTCATGGGAAGCATAAGATAGATCATTAATCAGGGCAGCGAGTATAAGATTGGACTAAATGTACCACGTTATTCCTTTCTGGCTTCATGATTTAATAATAATCAGCTACCAAAAATGTTACAAAGCATAAATTCTAACAAACAAGATTATTTCATTAAAGATGAGTATCTCATATAATAATTACTCAAAAAATCTGCAATTAGGGGAAAACAATTAATGTAGGGTACCTTTTTAATAGGAATTGTACCAGTTGACAGTAGGGAAAAAAATTTTAACAGATGAATGCCAGTAGAACTATAGAAGCAATGACTGAAACAGAAAAAAAAAATCATTTTGCAACCCTAATGAAAACAAAAGATTCAGGTAAAGATTATCAATGATGTTAATACCACAGGTGAAAGATGAGTGGGGAACTAGAGATCCGCATCGCTCCAAAATATCACCGCATAGATCACTTCCTAATCACAGAGGTTAGGAATAAAGAGCAGTAATATGGTGGTGACCATCTCAATATACAAGTCATGTGCTGCTTAACAATGGGGATATGTCCTGAGAAATGAGTTGTCAAGCAATTTCATCACTGAGCGAACATTATATTCTTACACAGACCTAGATGGTATAGCCTACTACTGTTAATTATATGTGCTATACTTTTACAAAACTAACAGAGCAGTAGGTCTGTTTACACTAGCATTACCACATGTGACTAACGTGTTGCACTACAATGTTATGACAGCTACCACCCCACTAGGTGATAGGAATTTTTCACCTCCATTATAATCTTATGGGACCACTATCATATGCGGCCCATCATAGACAGAAACGTCACTATGCAGCACATGACTGTAGTGACTAAACTTATCTTCACTAATGTTGGGACATTCAGACATTATGTATAACCTAAACTTATTCAAGCTTTTAGATCTAACTTCTAATTCACAAGAAATACCAGGGATAAAGGAATACATTAAACATCAAAGGATGCAATCAGCCAAACCTAGAATGTGGAACATTCTGTTAAAATAACTGGCTTGACTTTTTCAAAGTTAAAGGTAATGACATAAAAATGGGGAGGGGAAACACACCTAGATGAACGGACTTTATGGGTGAAGTATCATGATGTCTAATTTACTTTGTGTTGGTTCAACCAAAAGAGCAGATGAAGCAAATAGATAAAATGCTAACTGCTGAAATTAGTAGGAGTGTATGTGTGTTCATTTACTGTAAGACTCTATTTACTTTGTGTATGTTTCATAATAAAACATTTTAAAAAGAGATGGCCACTCCACATTAGAAGAGTGACTTCCTGAAGCAGTGCTGATAGGGCATCATCTCTGATCACATCATAACAGAGCTTCTGATACTTGCCTCCAGGGTCCCTCACCAGCACCATGGGCTGTTAGACCCCTCCTACCCCCACCCCTCACACACAAAGAAACTTCAACAGGAGTAGAAATACCTCAAACCAAACTTTCCAAAGTACTTCAGGTGTGCTTAACTGTAAACACCTACCACCTCCACAAACAAGCAGGCACTCACTTCCTAATCACAGAGGTTAGGAATAATTCAGATTCAAGTCATCCCTCTTGTGGATGTTTTTTTTTGGAAGGGTGAGTGATAAAACTTCACAAAGTTAAAAAAAAGTGTGTGTGGGGGCATACTGTAATAGAGTAAATAACATGGTTTGTGAAGTTTACTGAATGGGAGAGAAGAGCTTGTAAGGGAACGAACATTGGTAAACATTCTTTAGAACTTGTGGGGAACACAGCAGAAACCCTTCAATTTTCCTTTTTTTCCATCCCTTGTCCCTCACCCTTAGCCTTTTTCATCTTTAATCCTCACACAACAAAACCTATCTACAGCCTAGAACAAACTGACCTATAACTTTTAATTTTTAGCTCAACATTGCGTATTTCCATCCCTCACCCAGGTTTTCAACTTTATTAGCATAAAGTTATAGAAAGCACTCGTTTTAATTTATATATTATAGTTTACTGTGGTAAAATATACTTAAAACTTACCATTTTAACCATTTTTAAATGTCCAATTAAGTACCATGAAGTTTATTTTTATTTATCTTTTTATGAAGTTTATTTTTAACAACAGATTTTACATTTCACTTGAAGGTAACTAGCAAAACATGAGCTTATATATGGTGCCAAGTCCAGGAGAGGAAAATGGTATGGCAAAGGCTACATACTTACTGTACAGGAAGAGCACAATAAACGTCTGTTCACGAGATGATGCCACAGATTGACAGACATCAACATAAATGAAAATACTAAATGTCCAATTTCTTTTCAGTAATGCCTAAAATAGTCAGTTATTCAGATTACTATTTCAACATACTAATTCAATTCAATTCAATATAACCAGATTCTGTCCCTGCAATTTGACTAAAACTCAAAACTTATTTTTTTAAAATTTTATTGAGGAATATGGGAGGACAGTGTGTTTCTCCAGGGCCCATCAGCTCCAAGTCACTGTCCTTCAATCTAGTTGTGGAAGGTGTAGCTCAGCTATAAGTCCAATTGCTGTTTTCAATCTTTAGTTGCAGGGGGCACAGCCCACAATCCCATGCGGATTGAACCAGCAACCTTGTTGTTAAGAGTTCATGCTCTAACCAACTGAGCCACCCGGCTACCCCATCAAATTTTTTTTTTAAACAGGATTACTGCTGACAGCTATCAATCTAGAGTAGATGTGCCTCATTTTTCCAGAAGAGGAATCTATTGTATAGAACTACCATGTTTCCCCAAAACTAAGACCTAGCCGGACAATCAGCTCTAATGCTGATTTTGGGGCAAAAATTCATATAAGACCTGGTCATACATTATATTACGTTATATTATATAAGACCGGGTCTTATAGTAAAATAAGACTGGATCTTATGTGAATTTTTACTCCAAAAGACACATTAAACCTGATTGTCCGGCTAGGTCTTATTTTCGGGGAAACCCGGTACGTCTTAAAGATCTAAACACAGAAAGGATGGCTAGTTTAGAGGTCATGCCAATATGGATGGACAGGCTTTGGCATAGCAGTCCCCCCTTATCCAAGGGGGCTAAGGTTCCAAAAAACCTAGTGGATGTTTGAAACTATAGATGGTATATATACTGTTTTTTCCTATATATACATACATATGATAAAGTTTAATAATCGCAGGAACAATTGTATTTACTTATTTATACTTATGGAATGCATTTGGGGGTTAGAAAAATCTGACTCCTGGGTTCTCTACTTATAGTTTTATAAATAAATTCTCTCATCTACACCTCAATTTCCTTCCACATCTGTAAGAAAGACTTTCCTGCCCACCTCTTAAGGTTGTAGGGAGGATTCCATAGGTAAATAGGTAAAGAAGCCTTGTAACAATAAAACACTTTACATAGGTCCCTAGGCAACTTACCTAAAGTCGCTATGGAACTGGCAGTTAGAAATGACAGTTTTGCCTTGCTCCCCATAAACAGAAGATTAGACTAGAGAAGATTTCAAAGTTAACACTAGTCCCATATGTTTATCAATCAGTAAACATAGAGACTTGAGTATTTTCTTACAGTTCTCAGTAGCCAAAAAGTTACATACCTTTCACTTCTACATCTCACTTCTGTTATGGTTGCTGGATGAACTCCCTCACTTCTACCCAAAGACTAACAATCAAAGGCCTGTTGGTTAGGTCGCTGAACTGACCTTTTTGCCAGTCAGAGTACATCCAGGTATTTACAAATCAGAGATATGGAAAAGATCAATATAAGAATGCTTTGGGACCTATCTCTAGAAAAGACTGACATTATTAATGCTGGGAGTTTTAGTCAAGAGTTCTCCAGATAAACAGAAGCAACAGAACAATTAGAATGGAGGGACAGCACCTAACGGTTTTGTTGGTTCTGACAACTAAGTTTGTGAACTCATCCTGGAAAAAGTGCCATCTACCTCACTGCTGAATATCACTACAGTTACCTTTGAAGTACTCCCCTTGGAAAGCTATGCACCAATGCCAGCGCCTAGTCCACCCTTCTTCAAAGCAATTTTGGAACTCTCTTTCCGGAATGTCATCAGAGCTGTCGCCGTATTACCCTTGATGTCCTGAATGTCATCAAAATGTCTTCCTTTTAATATTTCCCTTATCTTCAGGTAAAGAAAGAAGTCATTGGGGGACAGATCAGGTGACTAGGGAGGGTGTTCCAATACAGTTATTTGTTTACAGGCTAAAAACTCCCTCACAGAAGTGCCGTGTGCATTGTCATGATGCAAGAGCCAAGAATTATTGGCAAAAAGTTCAGGTTGTCTAAATTTTACACGCAGCCTTTTCAGCACTTCCAAATAGTTAAGTTGGTTAACTGTCCAGATGGTACAAAATCATAATGAATAATCCCTCCGATATCAAAAAAGGTTAGGAACATTGTTTTGACTCTTGATTTGGACTGACGGAACTTTTTTGGTCACGGAGATTTGACTGACTTCCATTGTGCACTTTGACGCTTTGTTTCAGGGTTATATTGGTACACCCATGTTTCATCACCAGTGATAACATGGCCCAAAACATCGTCTTGCCTCTCCAAAAGGTCTTGGCAAACTTCGACTCTCCTTTACTTTTATCCAGACCACTTTTGCACACACCTTTCTCATTCCAAGATTTTCAGTGAAGAGTTTCCTGTTTCTTTATTGATGTTTACTTGGTCTCCTATGCTTCTCATAGTCAGCCAACGATTTTGACGCATAATTCAACAAATTTTTGTAATGTTTTCGTCAGTTCTGTTTGTTACTGGCTATCCTGACCTCTCTTCATCAGTGACAAATTCTTTCCCCTCAGAAAACGTTTAATCCATTTGTACACTGCCGTTTCTTCATGGCATTATCCACATAAACTTGGACTAACATGTCCCTGATTTCACTTCCACTCCTGCCAAGTTTAACAAGAAACTTAATGTTTGTTCGTTGCTCTAATTCAAGCTTAGACATTCTTACGATGGCACACAAAACACCCAACAATGAACGCCACTCAACAAGACATTGCCACACATCGACGCAAACACAGCAGTGAGACACTGATACACCAAGGTTATGAAACTTTACTGAGCTGTTTCTACAGTGCTACCAATGTAAGTGCATGGTGGCAAGTTCGCAAACTTAATTGTCACTTTGTAAGCCTCAGTGAGATTTAAAATCTGTTGTTAAAAATAAGCCATATATATGACATTTATATTATAACAATGTATCAGTATATAAATATATACACGAGATTTATTATAAGGAACTTACTCACGTGATTACAGAAGTTGAGAAGTCCCAGTATCCACAGTCTAAAATCTAAAGGCCTGAGAACAAGGAGAACTGATGGCGTAAGAGTCAGTCCGAGTCTGAAGGCAAAAATATTCAGATTGTTTTATTCAGGCTTCCAATGACTGGATGAGGACAATCTGCTTTGCTGAGTCTACAGATTCCAATGTTAATCTAATCCAGAAACACCCTCATAGAGACACCCAGAATAATTATCTGGGTATCCCAGGCCCAGTCAAATTGACACAAAATTAATATAGATATGAAAACCTAACAGTCCTCACCCATTTGAGGTTTCAGGTAATATGGGGAGCTGTCATGCTCAAGCACAAGTCCAGCTCTTCAGGCTGAGGAGGAAGTGCTAAAGAACAGAATGTCTTTGAACAAAAATTTCAAAACACATTACTTCCACTTCAAAGGTGACTTTATTAAACAGTAGGTTTACAGGGACTCAAAGTTTGCTTACAAGATTTTGGAAAAATAAAGATCTGCCTGCCTCACAAGATCATATATGCACAGCCTGCTTCAGATAACATTTAGGGGTATTACTACTACATACTAACTATAAAAATGAAAATGTACCACTACCACGTTAAAAAGGCAATGGGACGAACATTCCCTAACTACTAGCTTAGGTTCTTGTACTTTTCTACCGTATCACAATGCATTGATGAGTACCACTATGAGGTGATATTACACAGTTGATAATTTTATTCCTCTTGGTTACTGTAATTGCTTTAGAATAGAGGTTCTGTTTCCCTGTTGGTATTTACCAACTTCAATGTAACTGAAATCACATTTCAAGGTCAGAAATCTGTCAGTTAAGATGCAGTCTGGCTTTCACCTGGAAGACTTTGAAAAGATAGTGATCTTAAATTTCCTCATTTGTAAGAACATCACACTATGGTGCAACCTTCACGACTATCTATTTACAGAACTTTTTCTAAACAGCAAACAGAAACTCTATATGGATTAAGCAGTAACTCTCTATTTCCTGCTCCTCCAGTCCTATCTTACTTTCTGTCTCTATGAACTTTCCTTTTCTAAATAGCTCACGTAAGTGGAATCACACAATATTTGTTCCTTTTTGTCTAGCTTATCGTACCATGTTTTCAAGGTTCTTCTATATTGTAGCACACATCAGAACTTCTTTCTTTTATATGGCAAATAATATACTATTGCTTGTATATAGCATTTTGTTTATCCATTTATCTGTTGGACATGTGGGTTGTTTCTACCTTTTGATTGTTGTGAATAATTCTACTGTGAACAATATTATATGAGTACCTGTTTGAGATGTTGTTTTCAAAGCTTTTGGATATATGCCTAAGAGTGAATTTGCCAGGACATATGGTAGTTCTATGTATAACCTTTCAAGTAACAACCAAACGGCTTTCCACAGCACCAGCACCATTTTATATTCCCACCACCAATACAAGAGTTCCAATTTCTCCACATCCTTACCAACATGTTTTTTTTTTTGTTTTCTTAACAGTCATCGCAGTTGGTGTGAAGTGGTTGGCACCTCATTGTTGATTTGTATAATATTTTCCTAATGACTAATGATGTGCACTTTTCATATGTGGATTACCCATTTGTGTATCTTCTTTGGAGAAATGGCTATTCAGGTCCTGGGCACATTTTTAATAGGGCTCTTTCTTTGTAGCGGTTGAATTGCAGTTGTTTAAAAAATTCTGAATATTAATCCCTTATCAGATGTAAGACTTACAGGTATTTTCCTCCATTCTGTGGACTTTTTACTTTCCCTGATACTGTCATTTGAAGCATTTGAAGATTTTTAATTGTGATGAAGTCCAACTTATATTTTTCTATTGTTGCCTGTGCCTTTGGATTCATACCTGCTAAATCGCTGCTAAATCCAATGTCATGAAAATTTTCCCTATGTTTTCTTCTAAGAGTTTTGTAGTTTTAACTGTCAAAGATTTAGGTCTTTCATTAGTTTTGATTTTTTAATTTTTTTTTGTGTACAGTGATGTTAAGGATCCTACTCATTCTTATGCACATGGATGTTTTCCCAGCACCATTACCATTTGTTGAAGACACTGTCCTTTCACCGGTGAGTTGACTTGGCACTTTTGTGAAAATTCAATTGACCATGTATGTCACGGTTAACTTTGGAGCTCTACGTTCTATTCCAATGGTCTACACATGTATCCTTATGACAGTACCACACTGTTTTGATTTCTGTAGTTAAGTTTTCAAATCAGAAAGTGGGAGAGAGCGAACTCTGTTCTAAATTTCCAAGACTGTTCTGATTATTCAGGGTCCCATGATTTTAGGACAGGTTGTTCTATTTATATAAAAAAGGTCATTGGGAGTGACGTCATAGGAATGGCGGCAACGATGTGGTCTTCTTGAGTTCTCCGGAACTTACCACAAATTGAACAGCTAAAACCCATCAAAGGACTCTGTTCATCACACAGAACCGCTAAGAGACTCGTATGAGGATTACTTGAAGGTGGGCAAATTGGGCGAACAGGGGAAGAGGGAAAGGAGCGGAGTGGAGACAGGCCAGCATGCGTGGCTGCGGAGACGCAGGGGGTCCCAGGACGGAACAGAGACCACAAGAGCCAGGAGGTGGGCTCTTTCCCTGCATCCCACAGCTGATCTCTCCTGCCAAGAGAGCAGCATATCCACCATTTGAGGCAGTAACCTCAGCTGAGACCTCCAGCTGGGCGTTAGGTTGACAAACGAAGTAAACATCATACCTGGGCCCCTCCCCACACTCTCCCAATCTTACCCCCGACCTTCCAGAGACTCAAACTGGCCCCTGAACTGAGGAGTAGTGTCAGATTACAGAAGAGCCATAGCACTCAGGATCTGGAAAGACCTGGCTTGCACCTCTGACCCAGAGAAGAGGCTGGGAAGAGTTGACACTGCTGGGCTGGGAGAGAGAAGACTTCTCCATCCCAGCTCCCATCTTTTCTGGCCTGCCTAGGGCAGGGCAATTACAACAGCGGAGACACTCCCAGGGGTCAGCAGCAGGCGTCAGACCCAGCTCTGGGCTTTGTAACTCAGAAACCTCCCGACACACACACACACACACACACACACACACACACACACACACACGGAAGAAGTGCCCTAAGACTCAGGCGACCTGGGCACAGGGCTGGTTGTGTCACCCTCAGTGTGCATGTGTAGGCAAGAGCAGAAACTGCACTGACTTTGTAAAAACTACCATCCAGACCCCATTGTCCCACTCATCTAGAACTGCAGTCCCAGGGTCACTCTGGGCACCAGGTGACTAGCTCTGCTTGCACAAGACACAGAGGACTCTTTCATACAGCAGAGGACTAACTGAAGATTACTTGGTGGGCTTAAGCCAAGACTAGCGCTGCTTTTTTTGTTTTGTTTTTGTATTTTTGATATTTTTGCATGTGTTGAGTGTGGGTTATCGGTTGTTTTTAAATGTGAATGTATTTGGTTTCTTCTTTGTTGTTGTTGTTGTTGCGATTGCCGATTTGCTTTGTTCTGAAACTGCCCTACCCCAAGGCCAAGCTCAGGAGGCACAAGATTCAACACACCCAGAGGCCAACTCCAGACCAAACCAGAGTACTACCCGGTTTGACCTACAAGTCACACACCCAGAAGGAATTCTCTGCAGGCACAAGAGCCCATAGGGGCCAAGCCTCATTTGAGCGGTCAACCCTCACGCAGCAGAACATCCACTGTGGGCATAGCCAAGTCTCACAACTAGTCAGCCTAGGAGTCAATCCCACCTACTGACAAGAC
This sequence comes from Rhinolophus ferrumequinum, assembly GCF_004115265.2. Lineage (NCBI taxonomy): Eukaryota > Metazoa > Chordata > Mammalia > Chiroptera > Rhinolophidae > Rhinolophus > Rhinolophus ferrumequinum. The sequence continues at coordinate 549,270 of NC_046302.1, forward strand.
AAAAACAATGAAAGATCAACTTTAACAGGACAATATACACAACACAAGGGTCACCATTGGAGCACACGCAGAGGAGAAGGAGGAAGTGGTGCAAGTCAAATATAAAGGACATATACTACATACATATTACCCAGCAAAAACCAAGAACCCTAGGGGACCTACCTAGTACATCGAAGCAAACACAGAGAGTTAGCCAGAATGGGGAAACAAAGAAACATGTCCCAAAAAAAAGAACAGGAGAAACCTCCAGAATTGGAACCAAATGAAATAGAGGTAACCAACCTATCAGAGACAGAGTTCAGAACACTGACGATAAGAATATTTAAGGATTTAGTGACAACATAAAGGATACAGAAATCATAATGAACAACAGGTAGAACTAAAGAATACAATAACTGAAATAAAGCACACACTTGAAGGAATTACCTGCAGGTTAGATGAAGCAGAGGGATCGAATCAGTGACTTAGAAGTTAGCAGAGATCACCCAAATGGAACAACAAAAAGAGAAAAAAAAAAAACAATGAAGATGGTTTAAGAAATCTCTGGAATAACATCAAGCGCAACAACATGTGCATCATAGGAATACCAGAAGGTGAAGAAAGGGAGCAAGGGATTGAGAACATATTTGAAGTAATAATGTCCGAAACTTCCCTAACCTGGTGAAGGAAACCGACATACAAGCCCAGGAAGTGCAGAGAGTTCCAACCAGGATGAACCCAAACAGGTCCTATAGTTAAAAGGGAAAAGTTTACAGACAAATCGAGAATACTAAAAGCAGCAAGAGAAAGACAGCGGGATACATACAAGGGAACTCCTCTAAGACTATCATGACTTTTCTACAGAAACAGGAGGGAGTGGCAGGAGGTACTCAAAGTGATGGAAAACAAAGGTGTACAATCTAGATTGCTTTATCCAGCAAGGATATCATTTACAATTGAAGGAGAGATAAAGAGCTTCCCAGAAAAGAATAAGTTAAAAGGAATTTATTACCACCAAGCCAGCATTGCAGGAAATATTAAAAGGGCTCCTGTAAACAGAAAAAAAATGAAAACAATCTAACAGCAAATAAAAAAAATAGGCAATAACTATGTACCTATCAATGATCACTTTAAATGTAAACGGCTAAATGCTCCAATAAAAAGATATAGGGTAGCTGAGTGGATAAGAAAGCAAGACCCTTGTATATGCTGTATACAAGAGACTCACCTCAGATCAAAACAAACACAGGATGAAAGTGAATGATTGGAGTAAGATATTTCATGTAAATGGAAATTGGAAAAAAGCTGGAGTTGCAATACTTACATCTGACAAAATAGACTTTAAAATGAAGACTATATTAAAAGGCAAAGATAGGCACTATATAATAATAAAGGGATCCTTCCGACAAGAGAACATGACCCTAGGAAACATTTATGCACCCAACACAGGAGCACCTAAATATGTAACAGATATTGACTGACATAAAGACAGAGATCTACAATAACACCTTCATAGTAGGGGATTTCAACACACCTCTTGACAACAAGGGACACACAAGTCTTCCAGACAGAAAATCAATATGAAAACAATGGCATTAAATGACACATTGGGGCAGTAGTTTGCAGTAGTTTCCAGCAGACTCTGCCCAGCCAACCCTCCTCTTACTTTGATAAATCTTCCTTCTATATCAAAAAAAAAAAAAAAAAAAGATACATTGGTCCAGTTGGATTGAATTGATATTTTCAGAGCATCTCACCCCAAAGCTGCAGAATACACGTTCCTTTAACGTGCACATGGAACATTTGCCAAGACAGACCACATGTTAGGTCACAAAACAAGTCTTGATAAATTTAAGAAAACTGAAATCATACCAATTGGCTTCTCCTACCGCAGTGGAATGAAGTTAGAAATCAACTACAGGAAAAAAACTGGAAGACACACAAATTCATAGAGGCTGAATAACATGTTACTAAATAATGAATGGGTCAACCATGAGATCAAGAAAAAAAATCAAAAGATATCTCGAAACAAACGAAAATGAAAACACGATGACCCAAAATCTACGGGATGCAGCAAAAGCATTCCTAAGAGGAAAATTCATAGCAATGCAGGCCTACTTAAAGAAACAAGAAATACCACTATCAACAGTTTATCTTCACACTTAAGGGATCTGGAAAAAGAACAGCAAAATAAATGTAACAGAAACCAGAAAAATACAAAAGATCAATGAATCCAAGATTAGGTTTTTAGAGAAGGTAAACAAAATCGAAAAACCTTTAGCCAGACTCATAAAAAAAAAAGAGAGAGAGACAGAGGACCCAAATTAATAAAATCAAAAATGAAAGAGAAGTGACACCACTAGAGAAATACAAAAAACTATAAGACATTACTGTGAGCAATTATATGCCAACAAACTAGAAAATCTGGAAGAAATGGACAATTTTCTACAAGCATACATCCTTCTAAGGCTAACTCAAGAAGAAACGGAAAACATGAATAGACTCATTACCACCACGGAAATTGAATCAGTAATCAACAAGCTCCCAACAAACAAAAGCCCTGGTCCAGAAGGCTTTACAGGTGAATTTTACAAAACATTCAAAAAAGAATTATCACCTATTCACAACCATTCCAAAACATCCAGAAGGAGGGAAGGCTCCCAAACACTTTTTATGAAGCCACTATCACCCCGATCCCAACATCAGACAGACACTACAAAAAAAGAAAACTACAGGCCGATATCTCTAATGAACATACATGCAAACATCCTCAACAAAATATTAACTAAGAGAATTCAGCAATACACATGATAAAGTAGGATTCATTCCTGGAATGCAAGGGTGGTTCAACATCCGCAAATCAATTAATATGATACACGACATTAACAAAATAAAAAATAAAAATCATATGCTCACATCAATAGATGCAGAAAAAGCATTTGACAAAATCTAGCAGCCATTTATGATAAAAACTCTTAAGTGGGAACAGAGGAACCATATCTCAACATAATAAAGCCCATATATGGTAAACCCACGACTAACATCATATTCAATGGGGAAAAGCTAAAACCATTCCCCTTAAGATCAGGAACGAGGCAAGGTTGCCCACTTTCTCCACTTATATTCAACATAGTGCTGTAAGCTCTAGCCACAGCAATAAGACAAGAAAATATAAAAGGCATCCAAATTGGTAAGAAGGAAGTAAAATTGTTACTATATGCAGATGATATGATACTATATATAGAGAACCCTAAAGACTCCATCAAAAGCCTATTAGAACTAATAAATGAATTTAGTAAAGTAGCAGGATACAAAATTAATATTCAGAAATCAGCTGCATTTGTATATACCAATAAAACATTAGAAGGGGAAATTAAGAAAACAATTCCATTTACAATTGCTCAAAGACTACAAAATACCTGGGAGTAAATTCAACCAAAGTAGTAAAAGATCTGTACTCAGAAAATTGTAAGACACTGAAAGAGAAAATAAAGAAGATACAAATAGATGGAAACACATACCATGCTCATGGATAGGAAGAATTAATATCGTTAAAATGTCCATACTGCCTAGGGCAATATACAGATTCAACGCAATTCCTATCAAACTACCAAGGACATTTTTCACAGAAATAGAACATACAATCCTAAAATTTATATGGAACCAAAAAAGACCCCAGATAGCCTCGGCAATCTTGAGAAATAAGAACAAAGTGGGAGGTATAACAATACCTGACATCAAATTATACTACAAGGCTACAGTAATCAAAACAGCATGGCAGTGGCATAAAAACAGACACATAGATCAATGGAACAGAATAGAGAGCCCAGAAATAAATCCAGGCCTATACAGTCGTTTAATCTACGAAAATGGAAGCAATAATTTATCGCGGGGTAAAGACAGTCTATTCAATAAATGGTGCTGGGAAACCTGGACAGACACACGCAGAAAAATGAAGCTGGACCACCTCCTTACACCATATACAAGAATAAATTCAAAATGGATTAAAGACTTAAATGTAAGATCTGAAACCATAAAAGTCCTAGAAGACAATATAGGAAGAAACTTTACACACATTACCTGGAGTAAGATTTTTACTGATATATCCCCTCAGGCAAGGGACGTAAGAGAAAAAATAAATATGTGGGATTACATCAAACTAAAAATTTTTTTCACAGCAAAGGAAACCATCAATAAAACAAAAAGGGATCCTACTAAATGGGAGAATATATTTGCCAATGATATATCTGATAAGGGGTTATTATCCCAAAGTTGTAAAAAAATTAACTCAACTCCAAAAACACAAACAACCCAGTTAAAAAATGGGCAGAGGACATGAAGAGACATTTTTCTAAACAGGACATACAGATGGCAAACACACATGAAAAAATACTCAACCTCACTAATCATTAGAGAAATGCAAATAAAAACCACAATGAGATACCACCTCACCCCAGTCAAAATGGCTATCCTCAATAAATCAACAAACAAGTGCTGGCAAGGATGTGGAGAAAAGGGAACCCTTATGCAGTGTTGGTGGGATTGCAGATTGGTGCAGCCACTATGGAAAACAGTGTGGAGGTATCTCAAAAATCTGAAAATGGAATTACCTTATGATCCAGTAATTCCACTTCCTAGGTATCTACCCGGAGAAAAACAAAACTCTAATTCAAAAAAATGTATGCACCCCTATGTTTATTGCAGCACTGTACACAATAGCCAAGACATGAAAACAACCGAAATGCCCATCAGTAAACGACTGGATTAAGAAACTGTGGTACATTTACACAATGGAGTATTACACAGCCATAAAGAAGAAAGAAATCTTACCATTTGCAACAACGTAGATGGACCTAAAGAACAATATCTTAAGTGAAATAAGTCAGAGAAAGATAAATACCATATTATCTCACTTATATGTGGAAACTAAAGAAAAGAATGAATGAACTAATCAGAAACCGTCTCAGAGACATAGAGGAAAAACTGAGGGTTGCTAGATGGGCAGGGAGGTGGGGATAAGGGGGATGGTGAGAGGATTAGAAATCACAGTCAGTAACCACAAGATTGCCACGCGGTTACGAAAGTCAATTTGGGGAATGTAATCAATAATGTTGTAAAGATTTTGTAGGGTATCCGATGGACACTTGTCTCATTAGGGAGACCACCTCAGGGATGATGTAGATGCCTGATCACTGCATTGTACACCTGAAGCTGAAGCTGAACAATAATGAATGTGAACTATACTTTTATATATGTGTATATATAAAAGTATAGTTCACATTCACTTTTATATATATATAAAAATATAGTTCGTATATATATTATATATATACATATATATAAAAGTAGAGTTCACATTCACTTTTATATATATATAAAAATATATTCGTATATATGTATATATATACATATATAGACATATATGTATATATATATATAAAAGTATAGTTCACATTCATTATTGTTCAACTTCAGCTATATACACACATATACACATACATTTATAAGAAGCAGAGTACAGCAATAGGAATAGACAGTGGAAATGTAATGGCTATGTGCAATATCAGAGGGGTAGTGGATAGGGGGAGGGAGGTTATCACTGTGTGAGGGCTATAGATGATAAATGTCTAACTATTACATTGTTTTGTGCACCTGAAACTAATAAAAAAGTTTTTTAAAAAAACCCTTGCAGTTAGTATTCAACATTTCCAAATAAATAATATTCAGGATCTAGTCAGACAATGACAGGCATGATATTAAATTAGTACGATATATTATAATTCAAACTAAGAGTCAATAAAATAAGCTTTATAGTTTTTAGTTGTACTTCTGGGTAAAAATTGTAAAATTATTACCTGTAAATGATTGTCTTTAAATTGACATTTAATGAAACCCATAATAAAAATGCATCTTTATGCAGGTGCTATATTATAAAAATACAAAAACTTTTATTTATGGGTATTTTATTGAGAATAATTTCACTTAAATTTCTACCCATTACCTTGTCAAAAATGTAGATATTTCAGCTATCCCATCATCCTTCCCGCCTTCTACAGTGTTATTAAAACACATAATAACGACTAGGTTTGGATGCCAAAAAAAAAAAGTCATTGGGATTTTTGATAAGGATTGCACTGCATCTGTAGGTGGCTTTGGGTAGTAACGTAATCCTAAAAATAATGTTTTCTAATCCATGAACATTGGCCGGATGTCTTTCCACTATTTGTATCTTCCTTAATTTCTTTCAACAATGTTTTAGTTTTCAGTTCACAAGTCTTTCACTTACCAAGTTACATTTATTCCTAAATAGTTTATCTTTTTTGATGCTATTATAAATGGCATTTTCTTAACTTCCTATTTGGATTGTTCATTAGTATATAAAAATAGCAAATGGTTTTTGTGTGTTCATTTTCTATCCTGTAACTTTGATGAATTAGTATATTAGTACTACCGTGTTTCCCTGAAAATAAGACCTAGCCGGACAATCAGCTCTCATGCGTCTTTTGGAGCAAAAATTAATATAAGACCCGATCTTATATGAGATCAGGTTTATATTATAGTAAAATTTGACTGGGTCTTATATTAATTTTTGCTCCAAAAGACGCATGAGAGCTGATTGTCCGGCTAGGTCTTATTTTCGGAGAAACACGGTAACAGGTTTTTATTGTTTTTATGGTATGAAATCTTTAGTGTACTCTACATACTATAAAATCATGTAATCTTCAACAGAGATAGTTTTACTTGTTCTTTTACAATCTGGATGCCTTTTATTTCTTTTTCATGCAGAACTGTTCTTGCTAGAACATCCAGTACTATGTTAAATAGAAGTGATGAAAGTGGGCATCCTTGCCTTGTTCCGGATCTTAAGAGGGAAAGCTATCGGTCTTTCACCATTGAGTATGATGTCCACTGTGAGTTTTTCACAGACGGTTTTTATTCTGTTGAGGTAATTTCCTTCAATTCGTAATGTTTTGAGTTTTCATCATGAAAATGTGGTGAATTTTGTCAAAGGCTTTTTCTGCATCAAATGAAATAATCATGTGATCTTTTCCCTTCATTCTGTTGTGACAAAATATAACAATATTTTGAATGTGGAACCATCCTAGCATACCAGAAATAAATCCCACTTGGTCATGGTATATAATGGTATATAATCCTTTTAATATGCTGCTGGATTTGATTTGTTGGTATTTTTTTCTGGGTTTTGGCATCATTGTTCTCAAAGTGTACTTCTGTGTAGTTTTCTTTTTTTGTAGTGTTTGTCTGATAGAATGAGTCAGGAAGTGTCCCCCCCCCCTTTTATTTTTAGGAAGAATTTAAGAAGGATTGGCCTTAGTTCTTTAAATGTTTGTTAGAATTCACCAGTAAAGCCATCAGGTCCAGGGTTTTTTTCAGGTTTTTCCTAACTGATTTAATCTCCTTACTTCACAAGTAGGATTTTCTGTTTTATAGTGAAGCAGTTTGGGTAATTTGTTTCTAGGAATTTGTCAATTCCATTCATTATCCAATTTGTTGGCATTCAAGTTTTCATAGAACTCTTATCATCCATTTTACTGGTGTAGAATGGGTAGCAACACCACCACTTTCTTACAAGATTTTAGCAATATGAGCCTTTTTGTTCCTTAGTCCATCTAGCTAAAGCTTTGTCTGCTCTAATCTTTATTATTTCCTTTCCTTCTACTAGCTTTGGGTTTAGTTTGTTCTTCTTTTTCTAGTTCAGTAGAAGTAAAGGAAGGTTGGTGATTTGAGATCTTTGTTCTTTTCTTATGTTGGCGTTTATAAGTATAAATCTCCCCAACCCTTAGCACTACTGCTTTGCTGTGTCCTGTAAGTTTTAGTATGCTGTATTTTCATTTTATTCATCTCTAAGTATTTTTAAATTTGCCATGATTTCTTCTTTGGCCCATTAGTTCTTTAAGAGTGTGTTCTTTAATATCCATAAATTTGAGTGTTTTCCAGTTTTCCTCCTGTTATTAATTTCTCACTTCATCTTGCTGTGATTGGAGAAGACAGTTTGTACATCTACCTTTAAAAAATCTATTTAGACTTTTAAATTGTGGCCTAACGTATGCTCTTATCTTAGAGAATGTCCATGTCCACTTAAAAATATGTATTCTATTGTTGCATAGGGTCCTGTGTATGTCTGTTAGATCTAACTGGTTTGTATTACTTGAGTCCTCTATTTCCTCACTTATCTTCTGTCTGGTTCTACACACTCTCAACTCTTACTGTAAAACTGTCTATTTCTCCGTTTGGTTCTGTTAATTTTTGCTATGTATGTTTTGATTGCCTGTCCTTAGGTATGCAAATATCAGTTTTATCTTCTTGATGTATTGAGCCTTTTACTAATATATATATAGTCTTTCTTTGTGTCTTATAACCTTTTCTGATTTAAAGTCAATTTTGCTATTAGTACTGTCACCCCTGCTCTCTTTTGGTGACTATTTGCCTAGTCTATCTTTTTCTTTCCTTTCATGTTCAACTTTTTTGTGTCTCTGGATCTAAAGTGAGTCTCTTACATATAGCAAATACTTGGTTTGCATCTGTCTATCCAATCTGCCAATCTGTCTCTTGATTGGAGTTAGTCCTTTTACATTTAAAGTAACTACTGATAAAGAAAGATTGTGTCATTTTGCTGTTTGCTTTCTATATGTTTTATAGCTTTTTTGTCCCGCATTTTCTGCATGAATGTCTTCTGCATTTAGTTGACTTTTAATAGTGAAACATTTTAATTCCCTTCTCATTTTCTTTTGAGTATATTCTATAGCTATTTTTTATTTCTGGTGACCATGGGATTACATTTAACATCCTATAGTTATAATACTCTTATGTGAATTTATATTAGCTTAATTTCAATAACATATAAAAACTGCTCTTACAAAATTAAATCTTTACGTGTGTGTGTTCAAAAACAGACTAATCATTTGGTTTTTTAATACATTTGTCTCTCAAATCAAGTAGAAAAGAAAAAGTGGAACTACAAACCAGTTACAATAGTACTAGCTTTTATAAAAATCATCCGTGTATTGACTTTTAGCAGAGATCCTTATTTCTTCATAGGGATTTGTTTTCGTCCAACATCTTTTCACTTGAACCTGAAGGACTCCCTTCATGCAGAACAGGTCTAGTGGTGAAGAACTCTCTGGCTATGGTTTATCTGTCAATGTCTTAACGTCTCCCTCATTTCTGAAGGACATTTTTGCCAGATACAGGATTCTTAGTTGACAGCTTTTTTCCTTCAACACTTTGAATGCATCAACCTTCAGGCCTCCAAGGTTTCTGATGATAAATCTGCTCACAAACTTACTGGCAAAACTATGATGAAAGCTCTCTCTCTCTCACCTTTACTGATGTTAATAGTGTACCTTATCTTAATTTATGCAACAGAACATTAAGAATCAGTAGATCTCCAGCCTCCAGGGAGTTTTGTGTGAAGTCCACTGCATGAAGACCTTGAATCACCCTAATAAGTAAGTTATTTGAGGTGACTGACACTGAGAAAACATTATTCCTCATGTGGTGAAAACATGTTTGATTAGGTATAGGACCATGGCCGCTTGACTAGGAATGAGGCCTGAAGCAAATTCTGGCAGCTAGTATCAGCTGTGCAGTACTGCCATCTGAGGGGAATCATACATAGGGGTCTGAAGCCTGAGAATGTGTTTTTGATGGTGAGGCGAATATAAAAATTACAGACTTTGACCTCAGCAATGTGTTTATTGGTCACAGGCTGAACACATTCTGTGGCAGCCCCATTTATGCTGCCCCAGAACTCTGCCTGGGCCAAAACTTCGATGGCCCCAGTGGATGTGTAGAACCTGGGAGTTGTTCTGTATTTGATGGTTACTGGGAACCCGCCTTTTATGGGATAAGACTTTTGGGAGCTGCGGTGGCAAATACTGAGTGGGCATTAACACATCCCCTATTTCATGTCTTTAGAGTGTGAAAAGCTTGTAAAGAAATTGATGACCCTGGACTCCAGTGAAAGAGAAACTTCAGAAGAAATAATAAGACACCCGTGGCTAAAACAAGGGCCAGGAGGAGGAAGTTACAGTGAGCTGCCCTGTGACAACAGGGATCCCCAAGTTACAGAGGTGATGATGACCATGGACTTTGAGTGGGACAAGATCCAAGATATCATTAACAGGTAGGAGATACGATGACAGAGTGATGGCCACGTACCTGACCTTGAGCTCTAAGAAACCCAAGGTGCAGGGCCACACCATCATGGTCAGATCCTCCCCGACCCCTGACCCCCAACAGCTGCAGTCCTTCCCCAACCCACGAGGTTCACCTAAGGTCTTTGCAGACCCAGTGAAACACAGCTGTAATGAGCCTGCTTTTCCCACCTTGTAGAAGGCAGAAAATCAGCAGCCTGAGGAGGACCAAGATTCAGGGCAGAAGACCAAAAAGCCTGTCAGTCCCCTACACAACATAGAGTAGAGGACCCCCTCCCCCCAAGCCTAGCCCCACTAGCATGCTCCTGGGGCCTCTCACGCCTCCACCCACAGCATCAGCCACAGCAAAAGCAGCAGTGGAGCCCCAGAGGAAACCAAATGCCCCTAGGGTGTGTCCTACAACAAAAATTCCCTCCACGCTGGGCATTCTGATGGTGTGACCCCCCCAGCCTCTCCCTCTGGCCACAGTCAGGGCTGGCAGGGGTTGGCTAGGGGTATCTGAACTTTATTTTAAGACATCTGTACTGTAGGGCATCCAGCAATAAGCATCATGGCAAATGGACCAGAGCAAAGCCAATGTAATTTTTAAAATTGTCGAGGGCCAAGGCAGGGCTACAATCAAAGACTCTGGGGAGGTCAACACACTCCCTGAATTTTAAATGGAGAACAAGAAGATGCTGAGGTCCAGCGAGGCCAGCAATGTGGTACAGGACATCAGTCAGAGGCGGGCGGGAGCAGTGCAACACGTAAACACTGTGTGTGAAGGAACCCCAGGCAAAAGGACTTGGTACATTGGATGCTGGAGGTGTGCAAACTGCCTCGGCGTTATCTGCCCAGGATTCATACCAAGTGGGGGATCCAGCCATCTCCATAACCTTCAGAAGCACTGTATCCAAAATACCTGGTGACCAAACTCATTCAAGCCCTTGAATCGCTGCTCATTCTCTCAACAGAAAGCACCAAGTATGTGCATATTATATTCTTAGGACATAAGGTATGATTTGTTTTCTAGTTTTCATAAAGAATCAGGAAAGGTCACTCCTTCCTTAAATCTCTGTGACCACAGAAGACTACCACAGAAAGGATTCAACATGTGGCGGAAGACAAAGATAACCTAATATATAATAGCACAGACTCAATACATCAAACTAGTGGCTCCTGGGTTTAAGCATTGTTATATTAAGTGAAATGTTGTATTAAGAAGTGGTGATAAGAAGCATGACATAGAATATATCTCAAGAGTCATTTTAGGAACAAGTGCCCAGTGCTCTGAAATTGCAGCTGAAGTTAATACTTCTCTGTGCCAAATACACATTTGGAACTTGAATGTTTCCTGAAATACTCAGCTTCCTTTGTCTTGATAGAAGCATCTTTCTGGAAGCATACATAAGGAAGGATACAAACAATGCTTCATGCAGAGAAAGTACTTAAATCTCACTCCTGAAAACTTCTCTCTCTAAAACATACCTCTTTTGAGGCAATTAATTTGTATTCGTAGGATAAGTGAGGAGTTACAATGTTTGGGAAATTGATTATTCTAATGGTCAGCAATTCCCACCAAACAAGTTCTTCCTCCAAAAACAGCCAAACTGTATCAACTACATGGTCCAGTGGCCATGACTATGATGTGATCATTGGTGAGCAGCAAGAGGGTTGGACCTTCTGTATCACCAGAAATTGGTACAAACATCATGCCAGAACTGCTGAGGTATCTTTGGTTAATCCTGTTTTTTAGGAATTAATCCTGCTTCCTCTTTCACAGATTCTGCTGCACTTGCCCAAGCCCAAGCGCACCTCCTATCTGTGCAAAGCCTGTCAAACAGGCTTCCTTGCTTTTATAGCCACAGCCATCATCTTAGACCAGGCTTGCACACGTCATTTTCATGCTATTCTGGTTGCAAATCGTTTCAACCAGAAGAATCTCCCTTGTATTTTCCTGTCATTTCCTTCAAATATGTAAATATGGACAGATGATCATGATAAAATGTGGCTAATGTAAAAATGAAAGCACCACAAAACTGCTTTCACCACATCACAGTACTTCCTACCTGGGCACTTGAATAACATACCTGAAAAATGCAAAGCCCACCATACTTGAAATCACTGGAGTGGTATTACATACCACACTAGCTTTTTTATTATACTGAGTCTCAATTCCTCCTCCTCATTTTCAAGCCTACCACCATCTCAAATCAATCACTGCCAAGAATCTAGACAGCCTCTGCCAGGTTCTGCCACATTAACACATATGGAAGATAATAGGTCCACTTCTCTCTCTCCTCTCCTTGATGCATCTCTTTTAGCCAAGAAAACCCAAACCCAAGTGAGGGAAAAACTGCCCCTACTTCAAAATACATATTCAAAACACATACCAGGCAGACTTACATATATTACCGAACATTCTAAAATGTAGTTTGATTTTTTTAAAGTAAGGCACGAAACAAGTTATGCTCTCATTTGTGTTTATTAGGTTAAGTCCTATGAAAACATTATTTTTATAGATCAAAGCCAAGCAATTTTATGGAGTTCATCGTTATCTCTAGGTGGGACAGACTGAGGTTGTACAAAGCCTTGTTTTTAAGGTTTCCTTTTGTACAACTGGGTTTGTCAAGTATATCATTATCTATTCAAACACAAAAAATAAACACCTGTCCAGAAAGCCATTATTAAATTTTTTTTCATACTATATCAACCCCCTTTTGTAGCTGGCTCTTCACGTGTCTGTCACATAGCCAAACAGAATTCCTCCGGGACAGGAACTTTCTTTACTCCTTTGGCATTTCCTAGACTAGTACCCAGCACATTGCATCCTTTGGGTGCCTGCATGTCTGACTGACTACACTTCCATTTTCCGTGTACCACCAGGGACAGAACTTGTGTTCTCTACCACTGCAGTCGGAAGCATAAAAACTGACTGACTTCTCTGATTCTGACATGCATTGTTTGATTTTGGCCTGTGAACAACACAGGTGAAGTTACTCATTAACTGTGTACACCATCTGTCCAAGCAGAAGGTACATTACAGGGCTGTGCAACATGAGCTCCTAGCTCCTCGTTACCCCCCTCAGCACCTCCACCCATTCCCAAGCGGAATCTTTTAAGTTCTGCCTCACCTCTCCAAATGGAACCTGGCCACAGGTTCCACCCTTCACACCGATTGTGGAGGCTATACAACTCCAGGTGAAGTTACGGGCTCACAGAACAGCAAGCCACAGAAGACTGCCATTTCGCAGGGGAAGCTGGTCAGTCACATGTAGACAAGATTTCATATAACATACAAAAATGATTAGCTACATCTTTACAAGATAACAAGATTTTTAAAAAAGGGAAGAATTGGCTGACCTCGTGTATTTTTTTCCTGCCTAAAGAGCATCATTTTTCCCAATTCAAACTGCTGACCGTCCTTTAAAAGCCCTGAAAATTAAGACTGGCCCAACAGTCTCCTCTTTATCTGTGAAGATTAACCTCCTCTTTATCTGTTACAATTAGTTAATAAAGAAACATTTTTAATGAATGCCTAGCCTAGGACATTCCTATGTAATCTGCTATTAATAACCTTCCACCAGGAGTGACAAACTTAATTTGTCAAAAGTTAAACAAGAACAATTAACTGTAAAAATCCATCTAGAGTGCAGATTACGAAGTAACTATGTATGTTCAAATACTGCAAGAAAAGACCAAAAAAGGCAAAACATGAAATGCTTAAAAGCTTCATGAACATAATTTAAAACCTAATACTTTATTTTCAAATTATTTTTCCAACCCATTACACAAAGCAGGATACAAGGATTAAAAGATATGTACCACTGCCCCACCAAACCCAAGGCTCCTTGGTAGTGGTGGGGTGGTCAGGAACCAGGTTTTCTATTGTTTGTACCACTTCTGCCTCGAATGAAGCTTGGGACATGGTAGGTACTCAATAAAACCTGAGTGAATGAGGAATTACACAGTATGTGTCCCAGATACATGGGGAGTGGGGATAGGGGGAGATTTAGCTTCTTCCCTATGAAAGGCCACCTTAGACAAGCCTACGTCTAAATTTCTTGATGAATGAGTCTGCTGGACAAATTGGACCAGGAGAAGAGGTAGAAAGAGCACCATTTCATCAAACACAAACTCGTATTTGAGCCTAACTTCAACAAAGTTGGTGAAAGATGAAAAACTGCCTATATTATCAAAATGTATTATGAAGCAGAAGCAAATAAGACAGTAATACTGTCCCAGAAACAAAGAATGGAACAAAAGAGTTTTTAAAAAGATACATATAGGTGGGAAATTAGTGTGTGATATTAATAAATTTTTAGTCAGTGAGGAAAGGATGACAACACAATGAAATGCTGAGACAATTATGCATTTGGAAAAAGATTCTGACATTACATCAGGCAGAAGAATTTCAAGAGTGCTAAGTACTAGAAAAAAATGTTTTTATTGTCCTAAGGATGGGGAAAACCTAAGTATAAAATGAAACCCAGAAAAGAAAATAAATTCACCGGTGGGACTAAAGAAAAGTTTCTATACTACAAAAACATAAACAAACCAACCCAAGAGAAATAAGCCAGAAACGTCTGCAACAAGAAAAAGGGTAAATATTCTTTCTATATAAAAAGTTTAGGTTAAAAAAAAAAACACCCCACCTTCACTGGGCATTAGAGAACAAATGTCAACTCACAAAAGAAAAATAAATGGCTAATATATTTTAACGGCTTAATTTATCAAAGAAATGGAAATGTTAAACAATGAGGCATCATTTAAATTTTTTTCACTAGTTCAACTGGTAACCATTAAAAAAATTGACAATTGGCAACTACATATATAAAATTCTCAAACTATAAATGTTAAAAACACAACCTTCCAAGGGGCAATATGGCAATAAACACCAAATTTTAAGTATGTATAACCCCTGTATCATAAGGAAATGATAAGCGGACAAAGACAAACATTATGTTAAAGAGAAAAGTTAGAATAACTGAATTGTTCATTTAGAGGATGGTGAAACTATAGTAAATATTACAAAACCTTTAAAAACAGTATGTACTGACAAGGAAAGATGTCTAGTATATACAGGGAAATTGTTAAAAAGCAAGTTACACAAGTGTGCAAACTTACATAAAAATGTAAGTTTGGAAGTATAGTTAATAAACTATCCAGAAGGATCACAGAGAACTATTCAATATTAAGACTTCTATATTGCTTCTGTAAATTAGGAACACGTCCATTTTAGGAAAAAATCTAACCACCTAGCAGTGAGGTCACCCTTGCCCCTCAGAAAAAAGTGAATGAGCAGGGCTCCATGTAGGTGAGAGCTTTTAAAATGGCCAAAAGGGTCCTTTAAGTTTTAGATGATATCATCTTGCCAGTCTGGCTATTGCAAAAGCCACTGCAGTATGACCAAGAGCCAAATAAAGTCAAAACATGAAAGGATCTTTATGATAGCTAATCTACTCGCATTTTTCAGAAGTGGAAACTGCTTTAGTAATTCACTTGAGAGCCACATTGTGACCCTAATTAAGGAAGCCTCTATATCCTGTAGCATCTGGTATATTGATTTCTTTTTTTCCCGTTTTAAAAAGTTTTATGTTTATTTCTGTATTTTAAAATTTTTATTTTTCACTTACAGCTGACATTCAATATTATACTGAATGTCAGGTACACAGCAAAGTGGTCAATTATGTAACTTACAGGGTGATTCCCCCCATAAGTATAGTATCCACCTGACACCATACATAGTTATTACTACATTATGTTATTGGCTTCACTTTACATCCCCATGACTATTTTGTAACTGCCAATTTGTACTTTTTAATTCATTCACCTTTTTCACACCCCCGAACCTCCTCCATCTGGCAACCATCAGTTCTTTCTTTCTTTGTTCGTTTTTCTTAGATTGCACGTGAGACCATATGGTATTTGTCTTTGTCTGACTCATTTCACTTAGCATAATATCCTATAGGTCCATCCATGTTGTCATAAATGGTAAGATTTCATTCCTTTTTAATGGCCAAGTAATGTCCCATTGTATATATGTGCCACCTTTATCCATTCATCTATAGATATACACTTATGTTTCTTCCATATCTTGGCTATTGTAAATAATGCTGCAATGAACATAGTGTTTTGGGTTTCTTCAGATCAATACCCAGGAGTGGAACTGCTGGGTCATATGGTAGTTCTATTTTTAATTTTTTGAAGAACTGTTTTGCATAGTGGCTGCACCAATTTGCAATCCCACCAAAAATGCATGAGGGTTATCTTTTCTCCACATCCTTGCAAACAATTGATTTTTTTCTGATGAGAGCCATTCTAACAGGTGTGAGGTGATATCTCATTGTGGTTTTAATTTGCATTTTTCTGATGATTAGTGACACTGAGTATCTTTTCAGGTCTATCAGCCATCTGTATGTCTTCTTTGGAGAAATGTCTATTCGGTCCTCTGCCCATTTTTAAATCGGATTGTTTATTTTTTTGGTGTTAAGTTGTATGAATTCTTTATATTTTGGGGGTATTAACCCTTTATCAGATGTATCACTGGCAAACAACTTCTCCCATTCAGTAGGACGTCTTTTGGTTTTGTTGATGGTTTGCTTTGCTGTACAAAAATTTTTTAGTTTGATGTAGTCCTATTTATTTTTTCTTTCATTTCCCTTGCTAAAGGAGACATATCCAAAGAGACATTACTAACAGCAATGTCAGAGTTTACTGTGTATGCTTTCTTCTAGGAGTTTGATGGTTTCAGGTCTTATGTACATGTAAGTCTTTAATCCACTTTGATTTTATTCTCATACGTGGTGAGAGAAAGTGATCAAATTTCTTTTTCTTTCTCTTTTTTTTTGCACCTGCCGTTTTCCGAAAACCATTTATTGAAGAAACTGACTATACCCCAGTGTATATTCTTGCTTCCTTTGTCAGATTCAGTGATCAAATATTATTGCTGAGCTCTCTATTCTGTTCCACTGACCTATATATCAGTTTTTATGCCAGTTTTATGCTATTTTGATTATTATAAACTTGTAGTATAGTTTAATATCAGAGAGCATGATACCTCCAACTTTGTTCTTCATCAAGATTGCTCTGGCTAGGTCTTATTTTGGGGGAAACAGGGTATTTTGTTGAGTTTTGCATCTATTCATCAGGGATATTGGCATGCATATAATATATATATGTAATATATATATACACACACACACATTTATATATATATTCACATACATATATACATGTACTTTTTTTTTTTTGGTAGTTTCTTTGTGTGGTTTTGAAATCAGGGCAATGATGGCCTTCTACGATGAGTGTAGAAGCCTCCACTTCTCTTGAATTTTTTGAATGTTTCGTAAAATTGACCTGTGAGGCCATTCGATCCCAGCAAAATATAAGCCCCAGTCTTATTTTACTATAAGACTGGATATAATATAATATATAATTATATACTTTTGTTTGTTGGGAGTTTTTTGATTACTGATTCAATTTTATTAGTAATCTTTAATCTTTCTGTTCAGGTTTTCTGTTTCGTCTTGATTCAGTCTTGGAAGATTGTATGTTTCTAGGAATTTGTCTAGTTCTTCTCGCTTTTCCAATTTGTTGGCATGTAATTGTTCATATTATTTTCTTATAATCCTTTGTATTCTGTGGTGTCAGCTGTCACTTGTGTTTCAATTCTGATTTTATTTATTTGGGTCCTCTCTTTTTCTTGATGAGTCTGGTTGAAGGTTTGTCTGTTTTGTTTATCTTTTCAAACAACCAGCTATTGGCTTCACTGATCTTTTGTATTGTTTTTAAGACTCTATTTCATTTATTCCCGCTCTGATATTTATCTCCTTGTTCTGCTCACTTTAGACTGCCGGCTGTGGCTGTGTGGGATAAAGCTCAACAAGGACACAATGGTGCCTGCCAGCAGTCCCCAAGAGAGCCACCCCTCCAGCCCTCGCACTGCAGCCATACTACTCAGCTCCTTTTTGTATGTTCTTGGCACTTTTAAAGCCGCTGTCCATTCACTGGACCTTTGAGCCATTGTTTGTGAGCAAGTGAGTCTGTGTGTGGGCCCTTTAAGGGGACACCTGGGTCTACAGCAGCCCTCTGTCTCACCCTGACAGAATTCCTGCTGATTTTAATAACCAGATGTTGTGGGAACACCTCTTTCTGCCACTGGTGACTCTAGCTGGGGAACCCAGTGTAGTGCTGGGATCCCTCACTCCTCAGAGGAAACGTCTACAGCTGAGATATCCCTCCAGATTCTTTTTTTTTTTTTAATAGGGTACTTTTTTTTTTTCCTCCAGATTCTTAACCAATACATGTGGGTGTGGCACCAGACTGTTTCGTGTCTCCACCCCTCCTGTCTCCATGTGGCTTTTTTACATCCTTAGTTATAGGGGTTCTAGTCAGCTATTCTTCAGGTAGTTCTCATGTGTGGTCTGTAATTTAGTTGTTATTTTGATTTGGTCACTGGGAGGAGGCAAGCACAGCGTTTACCTACTCCACCATCTTAACTGGAAGCCCACTGATTTCAAACAATGTGAGGAATTTACAGTTATTTCTTTTTTCAGCTAGGGAACACACAGATGTATGTGTATATGCATCTATCAAAAGTCACTTGGAGAATATATTTTTAGCTCTTTCTTTCAAATAGCTAACTTTTGGAGGGAAACAGGTAATTCTAGGATCTACCCAGAGGACCCTCTTTTATGGTAAGACACATATAAAATGTGTGCAACACACATAAATAAAATGCAGATCACAGGGATCCAGTGAACAGTGAAAGTAGTATGGGCCAGAAAATACTACTGAAGTGGCCAGGAAAAGCTTTAAAATGGAACCGGCAATACCAGAGTTAGCCAAGAGATAGAACATAGAAATGAAGGAAAATAGCGGAACCAAGCTGAAGGAAGCTGAGAATAAAATGTAGTAAGGAAAAAGTAAGCAAAGCAACTAGGGGCAATATGGGATATGCATCAAAAGAAGAACAAAGACAGAAAGACAAATTAAAGACAGGTGTGGAGGGCCACAACCAAGGGCAATGGGAAAACATTTAAGTTCTGTGGACAAGTATTTAAAAAAGACAACAGGCCCCAAATGGAGTCACTTGAACTAAGCTCCACGTCAGCAAACCAAGACTTAATGCCTACCTTAGTTTCAGCTTCCCCCGAAATGGAATCTTAAACTAGCCAATCTGGAATTACCTGGTAAGCAGTAGTAAGGAACAGTGCTTGAAAGACATCATCATCCCCTAAAGGAAGGTGACCTTGCCACAAACAATCCACTCTTTGCTAGTTAAGTTCCTTGTTCTGCCTAGTTCTCCCTATAAAAATCTTTCATTTTGTACAGCTCTTCCTATTTGCTATATGAGATGCTGCCTGATTCATGAAAGGCTGAATAAAGCCAGTACAACCTTAAAAATTTATTTAGTTGATTTTTTTTTTTTAAAACAGGGAAGAAATAGGACCTAAAGAGTACTTTAAAACTATCTGGTAGCATTTTACAAAAAGGAGAGCAGGGGTAGGAGGTGAGGAATCAGGAAAAAGCCAGGAAGTCTTATATGAGGTGGGACAACTAAGTACTTGAACTCCTCCTAGAAAAGTACTACATACCTCACTGCTGAATGTCACTATGGTCACATTCGAAGTACTCCCCTTGGGAAGCTATGCATCGATGATAGTGCCTAGTCCACCCTTCAAAGCAATTCTGGAACTCTTTGGCCATCAGAGCTGTTGTCATATTACCCTTGATTTCCTGAATGTCATCAAAATGTCTTCCTTTCAATATTTCCCTTATCTTTGGGTAAAGAAAGAAGTCACTGGGGGCCAGACCAGGTGAGTAGGGAGGGTGTCCCAATACAGTTATTTGTTTACTGGCTAAAAACTCCCTCACAGAAGTGCTGTGTGAGCTGGTGCATTGTCGTGATGCAAGAGCCATGAATTGTTGGCAAGAAGTTTAGGTTGTCTAACTCTTTCACACAGCCTTTTCAGTACTTCCAAATAGTAAACTTGGTTATCTGTTTGTCCAGTTGGTACAAATTAATAATAAATAATCCCTCTGATATCAAAAAAGGTTAGCAATATTGTTACAATAAGTTCACTAACTTGTCAAACCTCGTATAATTTCAACACTGAAAATATGGAAGGCAAGGGAGGGCTCAGAGTCAATCACTTCTTTCACATCTACTTCACACAAAGAACCTTTCAAGGCACATGAACTGAGGTTATCACACCTATCATTTAAAACAAACAGATTTTTTAGGATTGGATGGCTATTTATGAGTAATGATGGTGGGCAGCATATTATATTTTTACCATTTAAATTGTCAGCCAACTAAAACAAGAATTTACAAATGAAGCATTCTTTTCCCCAATAGTTATTAGCTATTAAAACAAACCAATGTAAAACTAGTACCATTTCCCCAAATATTTTAACTCTGCTTTCCAAGTCCATGGTGGAATCACAGTTCTTGATCTCTTGTGCAATGTGACTCATTCTGGCCAGTGAGTTGTAAACAGAAGGGATGCGTAATTTTTAGATTGGAACATTTAACTGCAGGAACAAGACCCTCCAAAATCCTTTTTCACTTTGCCAAGAGAGTGAGCAATATTCCATATCATGGCTGCTTCTTCAGCTGAAGTAAAATGATGTAGAGCCCCTGGAAAATCCATACTGAACATCCTGCATAAGCAGAAAATAAACCTATGTTGTTTTGGGCCCTTTTGAAGTTATTTGTTACTACAGAATAATCTAGTCTATTCAACTGACAATGCTTGAAAATTCATTACCTGGAAATTTACATTCCAAAAGAAACACGACAGTCAATGCATTGATAAATAAATAAATAAAACTGTACAATAAAATTTACACAGAAGATGCTATTCTTTTTCTTACCACTATTAATTCAAGAATACTGCCAACTGGGGATTTCCGGTCAAGATTACACAGTAGATAAATGCTGTGCTCACCTCCTCTCATGATCACATCAAAATTACAACTAAACTACAAAACAATCATCATTGAGAGTCACCTAAAATCTTGCTGAACCAAAGCCCTACAACTAAGGACACACAGAAGCCACCACCTCAAGATTGTAGGAGGAGCAGAGACGCTGAACAGGCTGTTCCCACACCCATGTGTTACCATTAAAAAGTGGGAGAGATATCTAAGCTGTGGCGGTCCCCCCAGAGAAGCGAAGGGTCCCAACTCCTCCCCAGCCCAAGAGTTCCAGTGCGGGGAGAGAAGTCCCCATAAATTCTGGCTGTTAAAACCAGCAGAGATTGTGACTGAATGAGACAGAGGACGGCTAGAGATCCTGGTGCTCCTCTTACAGGGACCAAGCAAGGACTGAGTCACCAACGGAAATCACTGGCCATGAGCTCCAATGCTAGCACAGCAGGTGGAGAGGTGGCATGGACATATGGTGGGGAACTGAGTTGCCTGGCTTCAGGACGGGGCCTGGAGAGGCAGCTTTCTCCTGGACGGAGGAGGTAGCGGAGGCCATTGTTTCTTTGTTTAGCCCTCTTCCTTCTGGTACACAGGGGCAGGCGACTGCCATATCTGAGTCTCCATCAAGCTAGCTAATGCCCTTCACCGGCCACGCCCTGGTGATTCAAGACCCCGCCCCGCCCAAATTTTGGACACTGCCAAGCTGTTTCCAGTGGCTTTTTTGTACCAACTGCCTGCCTTGGCTCATGCTGCAGACTTCCCTAGGATCTCTCAAAGGTTCACGAAACCCAGACAAGCAGCATCTGGCTTAAGCACATCCTGTACCTCTGGCTGACCAGCCCTAAGCCTGGCACTAGCGGCACCCGGCCTTGGTTCACTGCTTGGCCTCTAGAGGCACTTCCAAGCACGGCACAGGCTGTGGCTATCTGTGGATTTCTTTGTGGCTCCAGCTGGGTGACACAGGGTGGGGCACTGGCTCTGGCTGAACTTGACCTGCAGCGGGTCCCCTCCCAGGTGGCCCTGGGGCTGGCGCTTCCAGCAGCCAGCCTCTGATGAGGTGGGGCAGCATCCAGCTGCCTCCAAGGAGAAAACATACAAGGGGCAGATTGGGCAAGCACCAGAGCCCTGCTGAGGCAGATCCTGCTCTATAGGGTCAGCCCCAGCACCACAACTCCTCCTCTGTAGTCACCTCCAGTCCTCACAACCAATGACCATGAGGGTCGATCCCTGCCACTGAAGTGCAAATAGCAACCACGGCTCAACTACAAGTGGAGAGCACACATAACCCACACTATGGACACAACTGGAGTGCGTGGCTCAAGTGATCAGGAAGACTGTGCTACTGAACCCCACAGCACACCTACTACATTAGGCCACTCTCCCCGTCTACTAAGACCAGGAGATATAGCAGCCCTATCTAATACATAGAAACAAACACAGGGAAGCAGCCAAAATTCAGAGACAAAGAAACATGCCCAGATAGAACAGAACAAAGCTCCAGAAAAAGAACCAAACAAAATGGAAACAAGCAAACTAACAGAGACAGATTTCCAAACACTGCTTATAAGGATGCTCAATGATCTCATGAAGCACTCCAACAAAGACATAGGAAACATAAAAATGGATAGAAAACATAAAAAACGGCCAGTCTGAAATAAAGGATACCACAATGGAAATGAAGACTATTTTACAGGGCATCAACAGTAGATTAGATGAAGGAGAGGATCCAACCAGCGATGTAGAAGGTACCAGAAAACACCCAATCAGAACAGAAAAAGAAAAAAGAATCCAAAAAAATTCGGGAGAGTTTAAGGTGACTCTGAGACAACCTCAAGTGTACCAACATTTGCTTTATAGGGCTATCAAAAGAAGAAGAGAGAACTGCAAGGAACTGAAACCTATTTGAAGAAATAATGACAGAAAACTTCCCTAACCTGGAAAAGGAAATAGATATACCGGCCCAGGAAGAATTCCACACAAGATGAACCCAAAGAGGCCAACACCAAGACACATAATGAAAATGCCAAAGGTTAAAGACAAACAGGATCTTAAAAGCAGGAAGAGAAAAGCAGTTATTTACCTACATGGGAGCTCTCATAAGACTGTCAGATGATATCTCAACAGAAACTTTGAAGGCCAGAAGGCCAGAAGGGACTGGCACAAAATATTCAATGTGATGAAAAGCAAGGACCTACAACCAAGATTATTCTACCCAGCAAAGCTATCATTTAGAATCGAAGGACAGATAAAGAGTTTCCCAGACAAGAAAAAGGAGTTTATAACCACAAAACCAGTATTAGAAGAAATGTTAAACGGGCTTCTTTAAAAAGAAAAAAGAAAAAAACATGAATAATAAAATGGCAATAACTACATATTCATCAGCAATTACTTTAAATGTGAATGGATTAAATGTTCCAATCAAAAAACATAGGGTGGCTGAATGGATGAGAAAACAAACCTTTCACATATTGCACAGAAGACTCACTTCAGATTGAAAGACACATACAGACTGAAAGTAAAGGGATGCAAAAAGATATTTCATGCAAAAAAAAAAAAAAAAAAAAAAAAAGCTGGGGTAGCAATACTTATCCTATACAAAATAGACTTTAAAACAAAGGATATAACAAGAGATAAAGAAGGACCCAGTAATCTCATTTCTGAGTATTTACCCAAAGAAACCCGAAACACTATTTCGAAAAGACATGTGCATCCATATGTTCATTGTAACATCATTTACAGTAGCCAGGATATGGAGGCAACCTGGGTGTCCATCGACAGAAAAGATGGCATATATATATACAATGGAATATTATTTCATCATAAAAAATAATGAAATCTTACCATCCATGGTAGCATGGATGGACCTACAGGGTATTGTGCTAAGTGGAGTATGTCAGACAGAGAAAGACAAATGCCACATGATTTCACTTACATGTGGAATCTAAAGAACAAAATAAATGAACAAACAAAACAGAAACAGACTCGTAGATACAGAGAACATTTTGGTGTTTGCCAGATGGGAGGAGGGTTGCGGGACTAGGTGAAAAAGGTGAAGGGATAAAGAAGTACAAATTGGTAGTTACAAAAGTCATGGGGATGTAAAGTATAGGATAAGGAATATAGTCAATAATATTGTGATAATTACGTATAGTGTCAAGTGGGTACTAGATTTATTGGGGTGATGATGTAAGTTATATAAATGTCTAATCATTATGTTGTACACCTGAAACTAATGTAACATTGTACATGAACTGGAAGGAAGGAGAGAGGGAGGTAGGGAGGGAAGAAGGGAGGGAAGGAGGGAGGGAGGGAGAAGAGAAAAGAAAAGGGAAACCTGCTAACTGGGAATACTGAGTCCCACTACTCCAGGACTCCATGACAGTGAACATGTACTTTCAGACCATTTTCCCATCTGAAAAAAAGATGGTGACAACTTAAATTCTGCTTAGTTTGAACTCTGAAGTGAAGTTTAAAGAAGGTAACAGGTGAGTTCTATAAAATAGAAAGAGATTGTTTATGTATATATACTTTGTTCCAGGCATCACATTCATGTAGGGAGGGAAAAAACAAAGGCAACTTTCACAAAGAAGCAACTTCCTTGGAAAGTAATTCTTGTTAAGAGGATTCTGAAGTCCAGATGAGTATATTCTTAAACATGACACTCCCACTGCCTTCAAACTTTCTAAAGGCAGGTACCAAACCAAGAGCTAAGAGTCTTTTAGTAAGAGGCCATGAAGATGGTGTCCCTTTCCCTCTTCGTTTTGGTATGGGAAACTGGAAAGCAGAGAGCTACAGTAAAACAGTTACACAGAACTATTAATATTTTCAGTAGCTTACAGCTTTTGATATCAACCCTAGATCATCTCAGGCATTTACCTAGTAAAATACATTGTCTATAAAGTGCTAAGAGGAGCCCACAATGGGCTGGCTGGCTAGAGGAAAACCAAACTGCTGTCTTCCTCTACCCCATCACCCAAACCAGCTTCTACACTTTTAACTGTTATTAAAGGTACTGCAGAGGAAGCACATCTTCGAAGGTTTGAGCATAACATTTGTACCTCAGGCCTAGCCCCATCAATCTCTAAATGTGTTTGTTTAGGTGAATTATAACAAACGCTAAAACCATTCCTCATCCATAATTGGGATACCAAAATCTACCCTATCCTAGCATTACCCAGTGAGGGTGATACTTTTAAACACCAACCCTTCAACGCGGCATTGAAGTGCTTATCTTCCCCTAAACCCAATCTGGGCCCCCATACATACAATCATTCCTAAATTGGTGATAATGCAGTCCCTCCATCTGCCTTACTATCCATCTCCTGACGTCCATTCACTTGCTTATGCCGCCTTCCCTCTAACTGTAATTGCTTTCTAAAGTCTATCCTCCATATCAATTTATCCAAAATCCACTCAGCACCCACCTACCTAATCCAGCCACTGAACACCTCTAGCATTTTCTTTAAGCTATTTTTATGACTCTCATCTGCCTTGTTCTCACAATTTCTAAACCTCCAGTGTTCTTTATTTTATACTCCCCACAGCTGCCAGCAGTGTTTTCTTAATAGCAGACAATAAAAATCTGTCAAGTGAACACAGAACACATAGTTTATCATTTAGGAAAGCCATACATATTAATCACTGGCCCAGAAGCATAACTGACATGCTACAAACAGTAACTAATTGTACAAAGTTAGAACTGGAAAATATCTTTAAAGTTGACTAATATTTCAACATTCATCCCTACCCTCAAGTTTAGAATGGGAGCCCTCTCATTCTGTTATTACAAAGTCATGTAATATTATTCCAACAAAACTAAGCTCTACAGTAGATGTACAAAGCTCAAAATCACTCAGCCAAAAAACTGTCAAACACTAACTAATATCTAAGTAGTCAGAATATGTAAAAGAGAACTACTTCTAGCATGCGTGTGAGGGAATACATATTTTAAGGACTAAAGTGTCAGACCAAAGAAGAGTTTGAATGAAAGCACTTAGTTTACTAGGTTGGCTAGATTTATACCCCATAAATGATATTTTGGGGCCAATTCTACCACTGGCAATGTGTCCACATTATAAATGCAAAAACTAATCCACAATGGGAACTATTTAGGGCTATTTGCTTACTAGACTGAAGCCATCCTGCTTTTCTAACCCCAATGAATTTCAGAAGCATTTACAAGACGTAGTCTCAAACGATGGCACATTTTGCTCCAGAAATAACTTCCTCACCCCCTCAAGGACTGTCTACGCTGGTACTAAATGGCGCCATAAAGAAACAGGCTCCTACCAGAGCGGCAAAATTAAGAGACAAAAAAAATAACAAGTGTTAGCAAAGATGTGGAATTTGTGGAACTCTCATATACTACTGGTGAGAGTGTCCACTG
Organism: Rhinolophus ferrumequinum; assembly: GCF_004115265.2. Taxonomy (NCBI): domain Eukaryota; kingdom Metazoa; phylum Chordata; class Mammalia; order Chiroptera; family Rhinolophidae; genus Rhinolophus; species Rhinolophus ferrumequinum. Next base: position 575,727 of record NC_046302.1, read on the forward strand.
GTACAACTTTAGAAAACTGGCAGTAACTGCCAAAGTATAATAAGATACTGTTATGGCCTGCATTGTGTCTCCCCCCGAAATTCATGTTTTAGTCCTAATCACCAATACCTCAAAATGTGACTGTATGTGGAGATAGGGCATTTAAGGAGGTGATTAAGGTCAAATGAGGTTACAAGGATGAGACCTAATCAATATGACTGATGTCTTGATAAGAGGACATTAGAAGACAGACATACGAAGAGAAAAAAGATCAAGTGAAAACACAGGTAGAAGAAGATGGCCATTTGCAAGCCAAGGAGAGGCTTCTAAAGAAACCAATCCTGGTGACACCTTGATTTTGGACTTCTTAGCCTCCAGAATTATGAGAAAATAAATTTCTGGTATGTTAGTCACCCAGTCTGTGGTATTTGTTACAGCAGCCCTAGTAAAAGAATACAGATACATATCCTAAAACTTAGTCTTTCCATTCCTCAGTATTAACCTAATAGAAACGTGTATATGTACTGTGTTTTCCCGGTATTATTTTCAGGGAAACATGGTATTCAATCAGAAAACAGACACGCAAGACTATTCATACAGCATTATTTGTAATGGCTATAAGCTACAAGCGACCCAATTGCCCATCAGTAAGTTAATAAATACATTATGGTATACCACATAATGGAATACTACTGAGCAATGAAAATCAAGTTACAACTACACTCAACACAAAGTCTCACAAACAATACTGAGTCAAAGAAACCAGACACAGAAGAGTACATATGAGATGTGATCAAAACATACAGTAAATAGCTATATGTAAAAAAAAAATATTACAGTAAAAGATATATTGCCATTAATCCCCCTCAAAATACTATCCCTCACTTCAAACATACTTACCCCATTGTTCTTGTCACTTTCTGAAGCACTTCTGGAAGTCCTCTTTTGTGTCTTTAGTTGCGCTGTCGTGGCTGCCTTGAAGTCCTGAGTCGATTCAAATTGTTTACTTTTCATGGTCAATTTGACTTGGGGAAGAGGCAGAAGTTGCACAGTGCCAGATCTGGTGAATAATGTGCATGAGGACACACTATAATGTTTTTATCTGACAGAAATTGCAGTTCTAGAAATGATGTGTGACATGAAGTCTTTCTGTTGTGATAAAAAAATATGGTGAATAAAAAAATATGGTTGGATGGCTGCTGTCGAGTGCCATCCAACAGAAAGGCAGGGATCTTCAATACAGGAAGTGGTGCATCAAACCTTAGTAACAGTGGGTGACAAGGTTCAACTTGTTCGGTGTGAAATATGATTGAGAGAAGGTGTTTTAAAGTGTGTCATAAATCATCCTCTATCAAGACAACGCTCCGTGTCACATATTGCTTCTAGTACACAGCAATTTCTGTCAAATAAAAACATTACGGTGTGTCCTCATTGACCTTATTCACCGGATTTGGCATCATGCAACTTCTGGCTCTTCCCCAAAGTAAAATGATTCAGGACACTGAGGCAGCCATGACAGCACAACTAAAGACACTCACGAAAGAGGACTTCCGGAACTGCTTCAGAAAGTGTAAGAACAATGGGATGAGTGTGTTCGAAGTGAGGAGGAGTACTTTGAAGGGGATTAATGGCAATGTATCTTTTACTGTAATAATTTTTTTAAATTAAGCATTCACCATATTGATTGATCACACCTCGTGGTGTATGATTCCATTTATACAAAGTCCAAATCAGGCAAAATTAAACTAGTGTTAAAAATCAGGAGACTCATTACCCTGGGAGGAGGGGATGATAATGACCCGAAGGAGGCCCAAGGGGGCTGAGTTTATGGAACTTCTCCAAGTTCACTTATTTGTGCACTTTTCTGTATGTATGTTCTACTTCAAATTCAAAGTTTAATAAAATAATGACAAATCACTTAAAAATAAGGGCAACACTTTACTTATCCAGTGTCACCAGGGCAAACAAACCTCATTCTGGAACTGGATGCATCAGGTTCTTTACCTACTGCCATTAAACATTTGAAAAATACAGCAAGTCTCATGATCCCCAGGAGATATTTCCAACTTCTCATCACTGAGTCTTTATTAGGAGAAATCCAACAGGTCAAAGGATCCAAGAGTGTCCAGTGCTCTCCACAGTGAAATTCTTACACCATATTTTTACTCAATTTCATTAAAGGAAAGTATTAAGGTATACATTCATAGGAAGAAAATAACCAGTTAACACCTTGGTCTACCTCTGGGTAGTGAATGTAATTTTTCCTCTTTTTTTTTTTTTAAAGACTTTTTTATTGGGGAAGGGGTACAGGACTTTATTGGGGAACAGTGTGTACTTCCTGGACTTTTTTTCCAAGTCAAGTTGTTGTCCTTTCAGTCTTAGTTGTGGAGGGCACAGCTCAGCTCCAGGTCCAGTTGCCCGTTGCTAGTTGCAGGGGGCACAGCCAACCATCCCTTGTGGGAGTCGAACCGGCAACCTTGTGGTTGAGAGGATGTGCTCCAACCAACTGAGCCATTGGGGAGCTCAGCAGCAGCTCAGCTCAAGGTGCCGTGTTCAATCTTAGTTGCAGGGGGCGGAGCCGACCATCCCTTGCGGGACTCGAGGAATTGAACTGGCAACCTTGTGGTTGAGAGCCCACTGGCCCATGTGGGAATCGAATCGGCAGCCTTCAGAGTTAGGAGCATGGAGCTCTAACCGCCTGAGCCACCAGGCCGGCCCCTAATTTTTCCTCTTTTTACTTCTGTATTTTCCTAGCTATTTTTCTATGAACTGACTAATTTAATAATCATCAAGAGAAAAATGTCATTTAAATAAAAGACAGTGGAAGAAAGATACATTTTTATAAGCAGTCAAATGCTGAGGCCTTTATGGTGATCACACGTAATCAAAAAGACAGGATGATGCATCCGAAAAAGTAGTGAGCAATGTTTCCACAGACTTAGATTAGCATTCTCCTAGCTGGGCCCCCTGAGCATCCATCCAGCCTCAGCCTCAGCTATCGCAGGCAGAAATACAGAAATGGCTCGCTTCTGAAGCCGACACAGTTGTTGTGAGCACCAAATGAAATCCTACGCAAACTGTAAGCACTACACAAATACTGAAAAGCATTTAAAGACAAATACTGTGTAGGAAGATTTCTACAAAACATTAATGCTCCTTAACAACTATCAACTGAATGGCACAGGTCAGAGGATTTAAGAGTGGCTCTTAACCTGTGGGCTGCTCAGATGACCCAGAGTTGTTTCAGGGAATTCCCAGATCTGTAACTGCACAGAGAATTGTTGGTAGACAGATTTAATACCGTATGTAAAAGGCACTATTTTTCATAAACTGTGTTGTTACAACTCAGTTTTTTAGAAGTTAATTCATAGCCACTTTGTCATACAGTCTCAAATAACTCAAACTAGAAGTTTTGTCAAATGGAAATAAAACGTTTTAATTAAAATTGCATACAAAGATTGGAAACCAATGTTTTAACTATTTACTTCACAATTTTTAAAGGATTCCCAAACGGAGCTGGGTAACTACAGGAAAGCCGGTAGTAAAAAGAAAGCCATCTTTACTTGAAAGGGTAGGGAAAAACTAAAGATGCTCCTTCACTTTATCAGCAGCAGTCACACAAGCAAGCCCATCTGAGAGCCATGCAAGGTTACAGAATTCCTAACACTGCTCAGGTGCCCAGGCCTCCCTTAATAGTATGCTTCCTCAAATTTGCTCTGTCCTGACAGCAAGCAATCCTAGGTGACCAGAAAATGGAAAACAGAAGCAGTCAGACGGATCTCTCCAGCAGTGATGACATCAACAGAACAGAGAGCCCCAGGCAGAGGCTTGAGGTCTCCTGCATTAAGTACTGCATCTTCAGGCAAATGAACAAAGCCAATACTGTATGTCACCACTGGAACCAACACCCAAGCTTTCTTCCTCCCCCACAGACATTTTGCAAGTAGTTATTCTTAAATTTGTTTTTGAAATCACAGCCTGGACTACTAAAATTGAAACTAGTCAGAAACGCTGCTATAAAGCCTGTTCTAATTTCACCCACATCACTTTTACCTTTGATTCACTGACCACAATCACCATTAACAAGTTTTAAAACATAAATACAAACTATTTGTCTGAGTTTAATGCCATATGTGGGAAGGAAAAAGCAGAAAATAGAAGATATGAGAGAAAATAACTGAAGAGACAGACACATTGCAAAATGTTGCTGCAGCAAACTGCAGACAGAGAAGCATAGAGATCTATTAGATAGCATTAACAGATAAGTGTTTGATAACACATAGGAACGTATGTCTGAGAATACAATGGCCAACTTTACATGGGAAGTCAGAGTCAACAGAAAGCCAGCAGCCACAAAAATGGGGTGGGGGGCAGCAGTTAATTTCTAGCACTTCAGTCTCCTTCAGAGAATGATGTTAGTGCCAAGGGGAACCACTGTTTAGCTTTACTCAGGAGGACTCCTCTCTTTACTTCCATGGAAGACTTTGCATCTGTAACTCCCAGCCCAATATCTGGTCAAATCCTTCTTAGCCATATGTGTTGAATTATATAGACGGAGAGTGAAGACAATTTATCCCAGGAATAATGGTAAACATGTCAAATTTCAGAGAGGAACAGTACATAAGATGACTGTCATAGATGTGTGGTCTGGGTTTGCTACACCTTTGCATCAGAAGGCTAACGTCTAATGTAAGGGTGAAAATATTATTAGTGCAGATCTCTTCGGAGATTTATTAAAAGCTAATCAAATAACCAAAACCTTTTTAATGCACTTGACTGTGGGGTCAGGAACTGGATTCAATGCCACACTTGACTATAAAGCAATGCCCTTTGATTATGAGGCTGGGACTTATGCCCGGTTGGCACCCAAAAAAAAAAAAAAAATTTGTACCAAGTGGTTGCTAACAAGTACCTGGAAGGATATACTAAAAAACCTGTTTTTTTGAATGCCTTCTGCTACACTCCACCCTTCTGTTTGTTTACTCATGCAGTTCTACCACAAATGCAAACTCACATCCCCTTTTAAAGAAAGGGAGCCATAACAGTTGTGGCACATAGATGGCATAAGGTTTTACCTAGGATGATACTGGTACTATGACTGATAGGCACTACGTTAAACTTTCTTCATCAGCTGAAGAAGAAAAATCCAGCATGCCAAATGTACCTTTGCACAAAGAGCATGCAACAGCTAACATTTGCAGTGTAAAATGGCAGTGACATGAACTCCCTCTTGCATGAACAAAAAATGCCACCAGACCAAAAAGAGAAATAAGTTTAGTGTCGAAGGTTACTCTTCAAAAGAATGATAGTTCAAAACGTAATATTATTTTCCATACTCTCTTCAAAAACAAACCATATAAACGTTGTTAAAAGTAACAAAGCCTTCAAGTTAGCCAGAACACCAGACTGTCTGGATAACTGCAGATTCACTTGCAGGGATGAGAAATGAGAAACAACTCCTCTTTCCAAAAGCCTCAAGTTCTACCACCATTCCACCACACAATTCCAGACCATGATCACTCACCATCTTTAAATTCCTTGAGGACAGGAAAAATGCCTTTCTCCCTGAGTCAATATCCAGCAATGCCTGATACCGTGTTTCCCCGAAAATAAGACCTAGCCGGACCATCAGCTCTTATGCTTCTTTTGGAGTAAAAACTAATACACTGGGTGGTGAACACACAATGTAATTTATACATGATGTGATATAGAATTGCACACCTGAAATCTATGTAATTTTAATAACAATTGTCACCCCAATAAATTTAAAAAAAAAAAAAATCAACACGCAAAAAAAAAAAAAAAAAAAAAAAACTAATACAAGACCCAGCATTATATATTATATTATATAAGACTCGGTATTACATATTATACCCGATCTTATTTTAGTATTAATATTAATTTAATATTAATTATTATATTAAAATAAGACCGGGTCTTATATTAATTTTTGCTCCAAAAGACCCATTAGAGCTGATGGTCTGGCTAGGTCTTATTTTCGGGGAAGAACAGTACTCTAAAAACATTTGATGAATGAATGAAAAGGTGCTCATCATTACTCTCCCCTAAAACCAAATATTATTTAAAGCTACCATACTTATCACCCACTTAAATATAACAAGCTGGGTGGCAAAGTTAAAACAAAAAGTAGAATATAATAGGGCTGCGAGTATTAAGCTTTACTCTTTGGCCAGTGTCTTCAGAAGTACTCACAATCTCACTTTCCAGTTCTTGGACTTAAACCTGAACAAATTCTCCCAAGTCTGAAAAGATAAACACACTAATAGATTTTATTGATCCATGGATGAGAAGTCATTTGACTAAATCAGTTGCTTAAGGAAGAGACAAGAGCCTGTTCTATTGAAATCTAAAGAGAAAATACAGTATTTTCAACAGGAAAGAACCAACTGGCTGGACACCTATGTACTAAAGTTTTATGAAGGTTGTTCTGAGAATTAAACATAACAACTTGTGCAAAGGTCTTGCCAGGCTGTCCAGCATACAATAAGGCTCAAATGTTTGCTATTATTGTTCTCGATTTTCCCACTTTTTGGAATCAGTATGGAGTAAGAGACGGTTGGAATTCAAACACAGCTCTACAGTCAACCACCACCTTTCCCACAATATAATTTTAAAATTTCTTTCAGCATTTGCCATTAACAAGTTTATGATAAAAAGTTCCCCGTCTCCCAGAGCCTAAGGCGTATCACATGTATACAAGTGTTTGAAGCGAGCCCAGTGCACGTGACCTGACTCACTGCCTTGATTTAGTTGCTGTCAGGAAACCTCTCTCACTAACAGGGTCAGGCTGTTCAACTGAAGAAACAGATGGGAACGTGGCTCAGCCCTGGGCGCCTTTTACCAATGCCCGCGCGGTTGGTGGCGCCTGGATCGCGTCCACCGCCAGACACGGCACCGGGGGGTCGGCTTTGACATCCTCCACTTCGCCGCTCGAACGAACTCAACCGGCTAGCTCTTTTCGCCGCAGCACAGGGTCCGCAGTGCCCAGCGGCCACCCAAGTCAGGACACCTTCCCGGGTGGCCGGTTTCGGCAACCTCTGACCTCTCCCCGGCCAGGAGCGGTCCGGGCCTGCTCCTGGGCCCTTAGCAACAAGGACATTCCCCGCGAGGTCGGGGCTGGGCCCAGAGCCTACCCAAGAAAGGGATGACGCGAAGCCCTGGCGACCGAGGGGCTGAGGAGGGGGATGGGGCTGGGCCACACGCCAGGCTGGGCCCGCTGCTTACCGCTGCCGCTCCGCTGGGGGCTCCGGGCTGGGCGCGTCACAAGGGCTCCCGCCGAGGAGACGCAAGGGAGGACAGGCGCAGAGAAGTCCAAGTTCCGGTTTGAAAGGCCTGCTCGGCGCTCTCTAAACCTCCAACGCCGCCGCAGCCGCCGCCTCAGGCTTTACGGCCAAGAATCTGACTCCGCTCCCACTTCCGCCACCGCCGCGACCCCGAGCGGAAGTACCTGTCACGAGTCGCTACACGCCAAGGGTGCGGGGGAGGAGCCCCGCCTTAACCCCGCGTCACGTTCGGCCTCCTTTGGCCTGAGCCTGGATCACGTGCTACAAATATGTCTGCCCCCGGAAGGTTGTCGCCATCTTTGAGTCTCGTGCAAGGAGCAGGACGGCGCTATGTTGAACCCCAAAACCGATGTTTCAGTCATCCCCCTTTCCCCTGGAATAAGAGTGCTAGGGGAAGAAAAGAGAGGATAAATTGAACCTTCCATTAGTGTCACTTTCCAGGAGACACTGATCAGTCAACCAAGTAGGCCTGTGTGCCGAACATTTCAGCATCAACAAAGTTTGCTCTAGGAAGGGGGTTTTCCCAGGGAGACAAGGCAGTAGTTATTTCACAAATTTACAGAGGGAGAGGAAGGGCATCCATATTTACTGAGCACCTATTGTGCACCCATACTACACCTTTGGATTGTCTCTATTTTAACCATTTTGGAAATAGAGAACTGAGACCCAGCACAGGTAACCTTGGACCTAGCTCACACTAAGCGGTAAAGCAGGGATGTGAACCAAATATGTCTGATACCAATGTGTTTGATCTTTCTAGTAAACTGGAAATGACTGCACCAATGATCTAGCAAGGTGGTAGAGACACAGGAGAATTACACATTAACAGAACACTTTCTCTTGCAGAAAAGCGAGGATTTAAGAATATAAGAATATTAATTTCATAATTTGTGGCGCAATATTTGGATTTTTACAGCTTGAGCTCTGAAGCTGCTTGCAGGGCATAACGTTGCCCTTCTGGGCTCCAGATGGGCCTGCAGAGCCAACAGCCCCCTTGTGTTGATTGTATTGTTTGATTGTACTCCTGTATCAATTGATTGTACTGCTGTAGCTATCAGATGAATAATACTCCCTGTACTATTGTCAACGTAAGAATATCCAAACCTGTAGAGAATTTTTATGAAAGTTTATTTGAGCCTAACTACATATGCCAGGGAGCAAGATCTAAAATGCTCTGGAAAATAACATTTTTGCAACTTCTTTTATGCATTTGAAATTAAGGAGGGGACGTAGGGAAGACTGCAGAAAGCATATTGAGGATTGGATTGCAGGATAGTTAACAAGATTACAAGCTCTCTTGAGAATTAATACCCCCTTTAAGGGGTATTCTTTTGGCATTAAAAGGTGTGTTAACCTAGATGCACAAGAACAATGGACAGGGCTGGCTTAAAACCTTTCAATAAAGAACATATAGGCCTGGGGTATGACTACCCCTCATGACCTGCCCAACAGGGAATTTATAATCAGATCACCCTTGAGGTTACTTTTCATAGAACCGCATTTTTCATCCATACAATGTGTGATCAAAGACACCCTTTTTGTTCTACAGGCCTGGGCTGAAACGAGGACTCGATAAATGATTAACCACATATTACCTATTGTTCTCACCTCACAACCCCACTTACTTGATCACTGAGTCAGCCAACCATTGAATGAATGTCCAGTTGCCCCCATCAATCAGAAAACATATGTAAGTTTATGGTCTTGTTTCCCCTAGAACCCATTTCTTTGATCAACAGCTTGCAACTTTTGCCTTTATAAACCCTGCCCTATCCCCTCCATTTTGGAATGTATTCTTGGTTCACATCAAGAGCTATGTTTCCTGGTTTACAAGTCATTATCTGAATAAACTAAATTTATTTGGAAAAAGGTATCTCTGGACTTTGTTTACATGAATGGTGATGAAGATGGGATTTGAAGCAGCTCCCTAATCTCCCTTTGTTGTGGAACTCACTACATTACGCTTGCCTTCAAAGCTCTTTGAGCTCAAGTTGCCTTCCCCCACTGTGGGGAAGCATGCATGGGTGAGTCCTCTCAAATCCTCCATCCCCCTATGCTTTTGGTTGAGATCTGAGAGTTTTATTCTGACAGTTTTATTCTTAAGGGAAGGACCCCTTTATAAGGCTTTTCATAGAGGGACGAGGTGCCCCCATAGGGGTCACAAGAGTCTGAGTTACCCGTAAAATATTAGATAAAAATCTTCTCAAGTTATGCTGGTAGGGACGCCTTCACATAGTAAATAATTCTAGTTCTAAAATGACCTCTGCTGGCTAGCCGCCATCCAGCAACCCTACAAGATTTATGTTAAAAAAAATTTGTCGTCCTGATAGCTGGAAATGGTTTAATCTCTGGACAACAATTACACGGGACAATTTTAAACATTTTTTGGCCAAAATGGGGTACCTTTGAAATTTCCAAATTAGCTTATTTGAGATCTCAATTCAAATGCCAAGGTTTTCAAAACCGCCAAAGAAAATGAGAGGCTTTCTTTAATTGGTATTTTGAGGCCTCAAAAGCAGAAGAAAACCATTGCCTCCCTCCAAGAAAATAATTCTAAACTTAATACCTCCAGAAATTAGAAGATAAGGCGTGTGTAAGCAACGTCCCTCCCTTACTTTCAAAATTCCTTAAACCATCTTCTCTTCAAAGCCCATCAAATGCTCCTTCAGCTGTTGCCACATATCCCTCCTTATCGCCCGATCTACATGACTTCCCCTGATGGATGATTACTCTCTATACCTAGAAATTTTAAGTAAAAGTCTGATAGGAAGTAGAAGTAGATAACCAAAAATGTAAACACAACCCTGAGCTGCCTCAACTAACCCCAAAAAAGACAGAAAAAATTGGAAAAGAAAGCTCTTTTTAAAAATACAAGTTGCTGAAAGGTTCCCTTTCCCAAGCAGACCCCTGCCCTGCCCACAGTCTCCTTAAAACTTGTTTATCAAAGAGAGATGAAAATCTTAAAGCCTTAGCCACCTGATCAATAAACTTAACTTATTCCTACTGTTATAAATTAATGGCTTTTTCTCTTTAGCCTTATAAACCTGTCTCATGGCTAAATTTTTTAGATTGAACTATCAGGTCTCTGTATGTCTCTGTCTACAGGAGGTCTGACAATTAAGTTTGCGAACTTGTTGCGATGATGTTGCTAACTTTTTTGATATCAGAGGCATTATTCATTACTAATTTGTACCAACTGGACAGTTAACCAAGTTTACTATTTGGAAGTGCTGAAACGTCTGCATGTAAAAGTTAGACAACCTGAACTTTTTGCCAACAATTCATGGCTCTTGCATCACGACAATGTACCAGCTCACACGGCACTGTCTGTGAGGGAGTTTTCAGCCAGTAAACAAATAACTGTATTGGAACACCCTCCCTACTCACCTGATCTGGCCCCTAATGACTTCTATCTTTACCCGAAGATAAAGGAAATATTGAAAGGAAGATATTTTGATGATATTCAGGACATCAAGGGTAATACAATGACAGCTCTAATGGCCATTCCAGAAAAAGGAATTCCAAAATTGCTTTGAAGGGTGGACTAGGCGCTGGCATCAGTGCATAGCTTCCCAAGGGGAGTACTTCGAAGGTGACCATAGTGATACTCAGCAATGAGGTGTGTAGCACTTTTTCTAGGATGAGTTCGCAAACTTAATTGTCAGACCTCATATATGTGTATGTATACTCATATCTACCTCTGATGAAATTATTAAAATTAGTTTATATAAGAGCTCTGTTTAAATGGCTTAAAGAAATTAAGCACTTATGTAGATTAAGAAGCATAACAGAAACTAACCCACATATTTTTCAGGATCACATGATCTGAAACTATATTTAATATTGAAACTAACTTGTTTAGTTTAATGAAAACAGACATGTCTTTAAATTTATTAACATCTAATATTTTATTTTTATCTAGGTTTATAAAAAAAGTTCATATTATCTCTGTTATAGGGTTTGTCAACAGGAAGATAGTTATAACAAGTGGCTCTGTTTAATGTCTCATAAAATTTTTATGAGTAATGTAAATATATTTTTTTGGGAATTAATAAATTAAAAGATAAAAATGATTGAATATCTAGATCTATTTCCAAGTATGATGAAACACTGAAACATTAATTGTTAAGGGAATCTAAGTTTACCTACTTTGGGCTTCTTAATACAGAAAAATAAAAATGTGTGGGTCTATTCGTAAAAAATGCCTTATACTCTATTAAGAAAATACATGATTCTAAAAAATTATAAAATATATTTACCAAAAAGCATATGTTTCTAGAGGTTATGAAATGCATTCATAAATTTGCCAATCTAAAGAATGCTGATTGCTTACTTTTGGTTGTCACAAAACTTAAGATTTCTATGGGTTAAGAATTCTAATTAATATGAAAGAAATTGATACATGTTTTCAGTTAAAAAAATGCTATAAAATATGGAGATATGTTTTCATTAAGGGAAATGGAAATAATTTTGTTCTGGTTATTTCAGAATGGAAAGAAAGATAATTTTACCTCATACATAAGCTGGATAAATTTAAATTATTATTATAACGGCTAAAAAATTAATTAAGCTTTAGTATCAATGATGTGTTTATGCAAAGCTAAAGCATTATGTTATTTCTCTGCTGAAAGAATGAGATATTCCTGTGCTATTAGTATGCTTTTAATAAGAGATTACAAAAGAAAAACACAAGAAATGTTTTAATAAAATGATTTCCTGTACGCTTTATCATCAAGTCTTTAGTTAAGTAAACTGAGTCATCTTAATATTAAAAGAACTAAATTTTGCTTACAGCTATTTAACTTTCTGTATTTGTCCACAAAGTCTTTATTGTTTGTCATCATGGATATGGATAATTTACGTATTGTTCCACAATGACCTATTATCTTATTTGACCAAATGTTTTAGAACTTCTGATATGTTTGATGAGCTTCCGAAGATTCAAAAAATAGTCTTTTTCTTAACATTTTTTAAGAACTTTGGAGTTTTTCAGAAGGACCCTTGAAATACCTCAAATATTTGTTTCCTCTCTTTATAAAAGGAGGAAATTAAATTAATTAGGATTATTGGGTATGTGTAAGTTACATGGGAAACATTGTCAAATAAATAATACTGAACCTTTGATTATATTTGTTTATGTAATAATATAATATAAATGTTAAAATACTTAGTTTTTCTCTGTCTCTGAAAGTTGTGACTCTTATCATGTCTGCGAAATGTAAACAGCCGGTAACTAACCAAAACACTGCCCACATAAAGTTAAAAAACAAAAAACAAAAAACGTAGCCTTTTGAAAATACAAACTGCTGTATAAGTTCCCTTGTCATCAGGCTACAACTATGACCAAAGCTAAAATCTTGCTAGAAAAGATTATACCAACTTGAGTCCCTCCAGAACTATTCAGTGATTAAGGAGCTCATTTCATGGCACAGATTGTCTAGGTCATTTGCAAAATCTGGCCTATTTACCAACACTTGCATTGTGCACACCACCCCTAATCTTCCCGTTTGGTAGATGCACAACCTCACAATTAAAACTCAACTGGCCAAGATTTGCATGGCATTTGGACTCTCATGACCCATAGCTCTCACCTTTTGGTTCTTTTTCATCTTTGCTCCACTCCACTTGGTAAACATAAATTTTCTCATTTTGAAATGTAACAGGAAGACCTATATATTTGACTGAAGGACTTTATCCACAACCTCTTATAAAAGGAGACCTTTTATATTATTGTCAACAGTTAGTTAGTACCTTGCAAAATAACTCCAACCTTGTTCAAGATTCCTTTCACAGTGCACTCCTGGAGATGAAGACCAGCTTCTCCATTTATAACCAGGAGAGTTTGTCTATTAGAAAAGACATCAACACAAAGACTCCCTCCAACCTCATTGGAAAGGACCTTATCAGGTACTTTTAACGAATCTTTGTGCTGCCAAATTATAAGGCATTGACCTTAGATTCATCTCATTTAAAGAAGGCTCAGACTCCAGGCAAACATTGGACCTCAAAACCTATCTCCGAAACCAGATTACACCTGACAAAGTTGTCTCTAAGACAAGAACTTTGTCTTAGACAATCCTGAGAGTAAAGAAACTGATACCTAATGCCCAATCCTTTATCAGAAATGCCCAACTTTAACAATTCTGCTTTTACTCTATTCCTTACTATTTTTACCCTCTTTTATCTAGCTGACAGCTCCCAGACCCTCAAGATCTACTGGAAGTAGCCTGGAATCTCTGTTTTTTTACCCCTGGTATAAATTCATAAACTCTTAATAATCTTCATTAGCTCTTTACTTCCTGATCTCCTCTTTGTCCATTAATTGTTAAAAGTTTACCCTGCTTTTCCCACTTTCTTTACTATTTATGCTTTCACCTGTTACAATGACAACTAAATCAAGCATCCTTTTCTTCTTATCCCTTTTCATAATCATTTATGCTTAGAAAGATAATGTCTTGATAAAGCTATCCCAAAGTACAGTTAAAGGAGGCAAACTCTTTGATTGTTGGATATGTCACCAAATCCCTAAATCAATAGAGAACCAATATTAGTAGTTCCTGTCACCATTTTTTTTAAGTAATTTATTTTATTTTATTGGGGAATATTGGGGAACAGTGTGTTTCTCCAGTGCCCATCAGCTCCATGTCGTTGTCCTTCAATGTAGTTGTGGAGGGCGCAACTCAGCTCCAAGTCCAGTCACCATTTTCAATCTTTAGTTGCAGGAGGCGCAGCCCACCATCCCATGGGGGAATTAAACAGGCAACCTTGTTGTTGAGAGCTCACGTTCTAATCAACTGAGCCAATCTGGCCGCCCCTCTGGCAGCTCAGCAGCAGCTTGTTGTCTTCAATCTAGTTGTGGAGGGCGCAGCTCACTGGCCCATGTGGGAATCGAACTGGCAACCCTGTTGGTTCCCTGTTGTTCAGAGCTTGCGCTCTAATCAAGTGAGCCATCCAGCTGCCCCCGTCACCAATTTTGATACTGTTCCTGATCCTATTGTTTACCTAGACTTGCTCTCTTCAAACTTTACCTTTCAAATAAATATCATTACGGGAGGAAAAATCTCCACTCCCTGATTATCACTAACATGTTCTTGTCAATCCTGCCAAAACTAACTTTAAATCTAAGTTTAACTTCAAACCCAGCCCTCCTTGGTCCCCTCATTTTATATATATTATATACATATATATAATATGTATTATATATATAAATACACTTATATATAAATACATTTATATTTTTTCATAAATGTATATGGGACAAAAAAGAGAAATATGACCCATTACATGACTTATTTAGCTGGTTACCTTCCAGAATAGGAAATTGGTTCTGATCGATATTACAAATTATTGTCATGTTATTAATAGGTTTACTGATCTTGTTTATAGCATTTAATTTTGTGGTCTACAACTTTCCTTATTGTTTGAAATCAACTGCAGAGACTAAAATCATGGTAGCACATAGACTAGAAATGATTAATCGGGATATCACATTTGTTTAACTTTTATAATCCTGAATAAGTATATAGTCTCTTATGTTTTAACTATTGCTTTTGCTTAAAGCCATGTTCTGCCACTCTAACTTCTTACTTCCTAGTCATCCAGGCTTTATAGACTTTGGCCACCAGGGCTAAAACTCATGAAACTTTGGAATCATTTCTCTCCTCTGTGGGACAAGAGGGACCCAGAGCAGGGAGCCATACCACTCTGGCAACAACAATGGGACTCAAGAACAGAGAAACTGGATTAATCACTGGATTCATCAGCACCATCACATTCTGCGAGGTCTGATAAAAAGGGGGAAATGAGGACTTATAAGAACTTTAATTTCATAATTCGTGACCCAATATTTGGATTTTTATAGTTTGAGCTGCTTACAGAGCACAACTTTGCCCTTTTTGGCTCCAGAACGGCCTGCAGAGCCAGAAGCCCCCCTGCACTGATTGTTTAATAAATTGCACTCCTTACGTTGTTGTTGAATAATACTCCTTGTACTATGATTGTGTGATCAGAGACAGCCTTTTTGTTTAACGGCCTGGGCTGAAACTAGGACATTGATAAAATGCTTAATCATATACTGTCCATTGTCCTTACCTCACAACCCCACTTACTTGATCGCTGAGTCAGCCAATCATTGAACGTCCAGTTGCACCCCCAATCAGAAAACAAATGATGTACGTTTATGGCCTGGTTTCCCCTAACAACCCATCTCTTTGATCAACAGCTCCTTGCAACTGTTGACCTTATTAACCCTGTCCTATCCCTTCCATTTTGGAATGTATTCTCTGTTCATAGCGAGGGCTACTTTTCCTGGTTTGCAAATTACTGAGTAAACCCTCTTTAAATTTCTTTTGAAAGAGGTATCTCTGGACTTTTGTTTACAAGAGCTTTTAGAAGGGCGGGGCACCCTACCCCATGTGAACATATTAAGATCAACTCAGAACTTCATCTTCAACAATATGTTCTTCTCATAGTCTTTTCCTATCTTAGTTCATGCAAACTTTATTCCTTCAGTTGCTCAGTCCAAAACTTTGTAATCATTCTTGACTCCTGTTGAATAGTGACCCCCCAAGAAATATGTCCACATCCTGGATGTAACCTGTGGATGTAACCTGAAAAGGGTATTTGCAGATACAATTAAGGCTACTGAGATGAGATCATCCTGGATTATCCAGGCGAGCCCTAAATCCAGAGACAAGTGTCCTTATAAGAGACACACAGAATACAAACACAAAGAGAAGTCCATGTGAACATGGAGTCAGAGACTGGAATGAGTAACCACAAGCCAAAGAATGCTAACAGCCACCAGAAGCTGAAAGAGGCACTAAAAAAGGCAGGGGGACACTTTGATTTTGGACTTTAATATTTGAGGTGTATTTGAAAAAATGCATTTCTGCTGTTGTAAGCCACCAAGCTTGTGATGATTTGTTTCAGCAGTCCTAGGAAACTAATTCAACTCCCCTTTCTATATTTGGTACCCTTCATCCAAGCCTCCAAAAGATAATCAGAATGTGACTTCTTCCTATCTCTTCCACCGCCTTGTCTGAACCTCCAACATTTCTCAGCTGGATTATTCCAACAACCTTGGTTTCCTGTTCCCACCTCATCTTCTACCAATTCTCAATGTACGGTAGCTGCCAGAGTAATTCTATAAAAATGTCAAACCATGTCATTCTTCTAATCAAATTCTTCCCATCGGTCAGAGCAAAAACTAAAGGCTTTCTGAGGTGTGATCAAACAATATGGTGAATGTTTAAATTAAAAAAAAAATTCATTACAGTAAAAGACACATTGTCATTAACCCCCCCCTCAAAATACTCTCTCTCACTTTGAACACACTTATCCTATCATTCTTGCCACTTTCTGAAGCAGTTCTGGAAGTCCTCTTTCATGACTGTCTTTAGTTGCGTTGTCATGGCTACCTTGATGTCCTGAATTGATTCAAAACGTTTTCCTTTCATGGTCATTTTGACTTTGGGAAGGAGTCAGAAGTTGCATGGTGCCAGATCTGGTGAATAAGGTGGATGAGGACACACTGTAATGTTTTTATTTGACAGAAATTGCCGTACCAGAAGTGACTTGTGACACGGAGCATTGTCGTGATGGAGGATGAACTAAACATTCACAAAAGAGGACTTCCAGAACTGCTTCAGAAAGTGGTAAGAACGACTGGATAAGTGTGTTTGAAGCGAGGGGGAGTATTTTGAGGGGGATTAATGGCAATGTGTCCTCTACTATAATAATTTTTTAAAAATTTAAACATTCACCATATCTTTTGATCACACTTCATACAAGCAAAAGGTCCTACCCCACCTGACCCCAAATAGTATTTTGACGTCATCTCCTTCTAATGTCCCCTCTAATTAGTCTGTTCAAACTATACTAGTTTAAGAAAAGAGAACACACACATCTAACTCAGAACTTTGCAGTTGTATTTCTTTCTATCTGAAAGGTTCTTCCCTCAGGTATCTGTATGGCCATTCCCTCACTTTCCTCAGGTCTTGACTTAAATGTCATCTCAGTGAGAAAGAATGGTCTTCCTTATTTATTTTTATGTCTTTCAACTTTTTAACTTTTTTTATTAGTTTCAGGTGTACAAAACAATGTAATAGTTAGACATTTATCATTTATATCCCTTACACAGTGATAATCCCCCTGCCCCCATCTACTACCCCTCTGACATCGCATGCAGCCATTACATTTCCACTGTCTCTATTCCTAATGCTGTACTCCGCTTCTTGTAACCATATATATGTGTGTGTATATATATATATATATATATATATATGTAAAATTGTAGTTGACATTCATTATTGCTCAGCTTCAGTTTCAGGTGTACAGTGCAGTGATCGGGCATCTACATCATCCCTGAGGTGGTCTCCCTAGTGAGACAAGTGAAGTTCCCCCTTCTATCACCACTAGATATAAAACATCCAATTGCCATCTCCCTTCCTTAGTTTCTTTATATTGCTTAGTTGTTTGCTTATGATCCACCTCTCTCACTAGAATTGCAGTTCCATAAGGGCAGGGATTTTTGTCTGTTTCATTCATTGCTATTCCTGATTCCTAGAACAGTGCTGGAACACAGTATGTGCTCAACGAGTACCAATTACATAGTATTCAGGGGAATGGAAATTGGAAATAGTCTCAAAGGCCAAGAATTATGATAATTCTACCCCATTCTACAGCCATTCAAAATGCTGTTTGAAGATAAAATAGCAACTAGAGAACACAAGAAAAAGCAGAGCACAAAAATAAAAAGAGAAAAATAGACTTGTGAATTCTCAGTCTTCCAAGAAGCAGACTGAGATGACGATTTAAATGTAAATGTACGCTATTTCTTATGGAAAAGAAAGGAGGACTTAGAAGAAACCCATGAACCAAAGCTGCAAAGAATCATTCCCAGGAAGCAGGACTGGACCCTCATCAAAGAACTGGCAACTGTGCCTAACTGGATTTCAGAATTGCTATGACCCGGTGGTAACTATGTCACTCCTGTTTTTCCCCTTTTTGAACAGAAGTGTCTGCTCTGGTTATCTTATGTTTGTCAACTCTGTTTGTTGAGTCTGTGGAGAGTAGATAACATGTCTGTAGCTCACAGATCTTCAGATCAAGAGGAACAGTACTCAAGAAGCTGTCCTTGAGGAATCATAGCTGAGGAGCCTCATCTGCCCCTAAACCTGATTTATATGACAAGATCCATTATGACTCAATGATGTACTGAGATGAGACTTTTAGCATCCTTGGGAGGAGGTGAGTATATTTTGCACAAGAGAGAAACATAAATATTTATGTCCAGAAGGCGGACTATAGTAAATTAAAGAGGGCAGTAAATTCTTTGCTCCTCCTTCAAGATGTACTTCCCTTCCTTTTGAATTTGGGTTGGACTTACTGATTTGTTTGACCAATAGAATGTCGCATAAGTAATAACCTGTGATTTCCACTGCTAGATCATAAGAAGCCTTACAGCTTTTGCCCAGAACTCTTGAATGTTCAGGCAGTAGAAGTTCCTCCTCAGAAACCAGCCTCCATGCTGTGAGAAGTCCAAACCATGCATATGCATTCTTATCAGCCCCAGCTGATCCCCCAGTAGGCAGCTAGCATGAATTGCCAGCCATTTATCTGAGCCATTTGGTATGTCCAGCCATGTTAAAATTCAAATAACTGCAGATTCAACTAAAAGCTAATGGCAATCATACAGAGACACCCAGTGAGAACTATCCAACTGAACCAGGCTAACCTAAAGAACCACTACATTTTGGGTTGATTTGTTACATAGCAATAGCTAGAGCCTATACAAAACGAAGGGGAAGGAAACAGTTACATAAAAGACATTTAGAACAGCTTTGGGGATGGGTGGGGATAGAGCTCACAGACTTAGTTAAGAGAATGACATGATCACAAGTGTTTTAAGAGTCCTCTAGTAACTTGCTGTCCTGCTGGAGGATGGAGGGGAGGAAGCCTAAACTGGGGCTGTATGTGAGGCTGGGAGGGGAGGGAATGACAGGGATTGTGACTTATTGATCCATGCATACAACTCACTTAAGAAAGCTTGTCACATATATGGAACATGGATGGGACTTGATGCTATTTGGATGAGCTTAGAGGTTGGAGCCTAGAAGGAGGAGCAGGTTGAGGAGGTTAGGAGTGAGGAGTTCAGTTCTGGAAATGCTGACTCATAGACCTACATGGGACATCCAAAGAGAGATGTGGAGGAGGCTGAGGAAGAGATGGGGTAGTTGGCTATGGGTCCCTCAAAGTAGCCTAGGCTAAAAATAGAGATTTCAGAGTAGCAATGGGTATGGATGTGAATAATATAACCCATGGGAAAAGTGTAGAAGTGCTTTATGCTTTCAATACACTATTTACTGAGACTAAATTATGTGCTAGGCATTGTTAGGTGCTGAGGATATAAGAAAAACAAGGCCTTTGGTCTCAAGAGCCTTACTATTTTTGTGGTAAATAACACATATGTAAGCATGCGCGTGCGCGCACACACACGAGAATTTAACTCAAATTTCCATCAAGGTGGAACTGGTTAAATAAAGTATGGTACATCCAGTCAATGGAATAATATGTAGTAACTATAAAAAAAAAAGAATGAGGGGACAGCCCAGTGGCTCAGGCGGTTGGAGCGCCCTGCGCCTAACACCGCCGCGGGTTTGATTCCCACATGGACCAGTGAGCTGCGCCCTCTATAGCTAAGATTGTGAACAACAGCTCTCCCTGGAGCTCGGCCATGAGAAGCCAGAGGTTGGCATGAGCTGCCGGGGGCTGCTGTGTGCCGCCATGAGCGGCTGGTGGCCAGTGTGAGTGGCCAGCAGACAGCGTGAACTGCTGTGTGCTGCCCTGGGCTACCGTATGCTGCCATGAGTGGCTGGTGGCCAGCGTGAGTGGCCGGCAACCATCGTGAGCAACTGTGTGAGTGGCTGACCGACGAATGGCAACTGACTGCCTCAGCTGGGGGAGCGCAAGGCTCATAACACCAGCATGGGCCAGGGAGCTGTGTCCCACACAACTAGACTGAGAAACGACTTGAACCAGTGTGGGAGGGCAGAAGAAGAGGGGAAAACAAAAAGAATGAGAGAGGCTGTGGCCCCCTGCCATGTCCTGGCCCTCTGCATCGTGGGCCTCTGCAGTGTGCTGTTGGGGAGAGTTGAGGTGAGAGCCAGCCGTGCTGCACGTGGGCACCTGGCAGTGCTGAAGCACGACGTGCCTGGCTTCCAGGTGCACCAGCTGCCAGTGAAGCAAACAGCATTAAGTTAGGGGGAAAAAATGAAGTTACATTCCATGGACCAAGGAGCAGAGCACTTGCTGATTCAATCCACAGATGGAAAACCATTTGAGTACAGCTGTCACACGGAACACGCAAGGTTTCAAAGCACTTTACAAGAAAAAAAAAATTCAGATCACATGTGGAGATTATCATTCTCTGGCACTCTCAAAAGGTGAGCTTTTTGCATGGGGACAGAATTTACACCACCAGCTCAGAGTTGGAAAAATAACTGCCTCACCCCTGACACCAGATTGTGGAGCATCTCTCAGGAGTCCCCTTTTCTCAGATTTCTGTGGGAAAAGCGCACAGCATGGCTTTATCTATATCCAGAAACATTTACTCTTGGGGAAGAAATGATTTTGGACAGCTAGGCCTGGGCCACACAGACATAAAGATTTTCCTTCCCTTAATGGACCACTGGACAATGGGAAATTTTAATTTCTTGCTTGTGGTGGCTCTCACACCACCCTGCTCACAAAGGATGGGTGTCATGCAGGGTCTCAGCTCCCGCTCCCTGCGCAAGAACGCAGGACATGGTGAGGCCAAAAAGGAACCCCAACAGAGCCACGGATAGGGGAGTCCTACCACTGTAGTCTCGCTGGCGGCTGGGTTGGAGACACAGGAAGCAGGAGCCACATGATCCGCAATCCGCCAGCCACTTGTCTGCCAACCAACAACCAACCAACCAAACCCTTGCTAACTGCAATCCGCCGTGCTAACTGCAATCCACGCTTGCCAGCCACCATTCGCTGCTAGTGCAGCCACGGCAGTTATATTAGTGGCCGATGGCTCACTGGTTACAGCTGACGGCCAACTAGCCACAGCTGATGGCCATCCAGTCACAGTTGATGGCCATTTACTACCTGAGCCAGCACCTTTCCACTTGTGGCCGAGATCCTGGAAACTGCACTCCTGGCTCTGTCCCCACAATGGGCCAGTGTTTACTTTTGATGCTAGAAGATATGGGCAATTCAGTCACAATTCAACACAGACTGAGTTAAGACCCTATTTGGTGACTGAGCTCTTTGGGAACAGAGTCACCTAGATAGCATGTGGAAGGTGGCACACACTTGCCAATGTTTCTGATTTGGGAAAGGTCTTTTCTTTTGGTCCTGGAAAAACAACAACTGGGAAACGGTAGAACACATAATCAGCTGATACCAGTTCCCATGAAATTGCCCTGAGATGAAGAACTCAAATTGAAATCCGTATCTCAGAAAAGGAGTCAATAATGATTGCTGAAAGGGATCAAAGCATTTTGCTCTGAATGAAAAAAAAAATGCCTATGTTAACCTGAGGAGGAAAATTCCCATATTGGATGGATTGTAAAGAGGTGAACTGCTGATGTGGGGACTAAGCAGTGGCAAAATACAAAAAGGGAAATCAGAGATATTTTCATCTCCTGCTTCTCTGACTGGAAGTTTTGAAAGGGAAAGAGCTGTAGAAGTG
This sequence comes from Rhinolophus ferrumequinum, assembly GCF_004115265.2. Classification (NCBI taxonomy): domain Eukaryota; kingdom Metazoa; phylum Chordata; class Mammalia; order Chiroptera; family Rhinolophidae; genus Rhinolophus; species Rhinolophus ferrumequinum. Next base: position 597,732 of record NC_046302.1, read on the forward strand.
ATGTCTATTCATTTGGACTTAAATAAAACAAGAAACACCTTTAAGGAGTTAACCCAAAAGGACTGGATTACTAATATGATAACCACATGTCTCAGGGATAATCTGCTCAAAAATCGTCTATTTAATTCCCCACACCAAAATACTTTAGAAGTTTTCTTCCTTCTCCTAGAATGTCATGATGCATGATTTTAACCAACTGGGAGAGCCTGGTGGTTCCGTTTGCAGAGGCTGTTTGTAAAATGAGTGATAAATCTTCAGGGGTTCTGGAGGAATACTGGGCATCTCTGCAAGAATCTGCTTTCACCAAACTGGTTCAGATGTTTAGAAAAAGCCATCACTGCTCAACTGCATCATCAAACTGAAAGTACTGAGAATAACTGTCACATTAAGCTCTCTTAGAAATACTGAAAAGGCTGCACAGGACAGACCAAACTAAATGTCAACTACCTGAAAATATTTTCAAAGTAAATTAACTCACACACTGGCTTGATTTTTACGGTGATGTATACAGAAGGTCCTCTTGGAAAATGAACTCAGAAATTTCAGTAGACATCCAATGTCCTCTTATATTCAGTCATTTTCCATTTATCTTGATATTCTGTCAAAAATTTAACTACTATATGCAGACTCACTTTTAAAACTACAGGAGAAAAAAGAGCTTGTATGCAGTTGGTTGGAATTGTGGAACACAGAGTGTTCAGTTTAGCTGTGCCGCTCACCTTTAACAGTCAGAAAGAGTCACTTGATTGAGGGTGATTTGAGTCAGCTAAATCAATTGGAGAGTGAAGATCTGAGGAGTGAGTTAATGCTTTCATTTAGTGAAGAAATTGAACATGACTTTGGTGGACTCAAAGCAGAGTTTTTCCACTGTTTGAAGAGATGACCCGGCCAGAATATGGGATGTTCATGTGTCCTAAAAAGGCTTCCTACAATTGGTTTCCTGTCAAACCTAAATTTGAGAAGAAGAGGTATTTCTTCTTTGGGGTTCCATGTGGACTTTCCCTGTTTAATTGCAATGTTGCCAACATCACTTTCCCCCTGGCTCTGTTTAAGAAACTTTTAGACCAAATACCATCATTGGAAGACTTGAAAGAACTCAGTCCTGTTTTTGGAAAGAATTTGCCAACACTTCTGGATGATAAAAATGATGACTTTGGAGAAGTATTTTATATCCTTTTGAATGTGCACTGGAACAAAAATGATGGAGACTTAATTCCTAATGAAGTTGCATAATCGTTGACCAGACTAACAAACAGTGTTTCTAAGTGTGTCAGTTATATCTTGAACGTCTCTGTAAAGGCAGCTTACAAAGAATTTCAAAGAGGATTTTACAAAGTGTGTGACAAGGAGATTATTCAGTTGTTCCATCCTGAAGAACTAAAGTATGTGATTATTGGAAATACAGATTATGACCTGGAAACTTTTGAAAATAATGCTCATCACGAACAAGGATATGATCATTCACATCCCACCATAGTGATGTTTTGGAAGGCTTTACAACAGATTGACTTTGAAGGAAAAGAAGAAATTCAATTGTGTTTCTTACGGGAACTGACAGTTCAAAAAATTTTCTAAATTAAAGTTTATTGGGGTGACAATGGTTAGTAAAGTTACATAGGTTTCAAGTGTACTGTTCTGTAATACATCATCTATATATCACATTGTGTGTTCACCACCCAGTGTCAGTTCTCCTTCCATCACCATATATTTGATCCTGTTTATCCTCATCTAGCAAACCCCTCATGCCTTACCCTCTGGTAAACACTAAACTCTTGTCTATGTCTATGAGTTTTTGTTTCTTTGTTTTTCTTGTTCCTTTGTTGCTTTCAGTTTTATATCCCACATATCAGTGAAATCATATGGTTCTCGACTTTTTCTGTCTGACTTATTTCGCTTAGCATAATAATCTCAAGACACATCCATGTTGTTACACTATTTCATCTTTTCTTATGGCTGAACAGTATTCCAGTATTGTGTATATATACCACATCTTCTTTACCCAGTCATCTATTGAAGGACACTTTGGTTGTTTCCATGTCTAGGCCATTGTAAATAAAGCTGCAATGAACAATGGAGCACATACAACTTTACGGATAAATGTTTTCAGATTTTGGGGGTAGATACCCAGGAGAGGGATTGTTGGGTCATATGGTAATTCTATTCTTAATTTTTTGAGGAACCTCCACACTGCCTTCCATAGCAGCTGCACCAATTTGCATTCCCACCAACGGTGTATGAGGGTTCCTTTTTCTCCACAGCCTTTCCAACACTGGTTATTATTTGTCTTATTGATGATAACCATTCTAACCTGTGTGAGGTGATATCTCATTGTGGTTTTTATTTGTATTTCTCTGATGATTAGTGATGTTGAGCATCTTTTTCATATGTCCATTGGCTGTCTGTATGTCCTCTTTGGAGAAATGTCTCTTCAGGTCCTCTGACCATTTTTTAATGGGACTGTTGTTTTTTTTTTTTTTGTTGAGTTGTATGAGTTCCTTATATATTTTGGATATTAGCCAGATGACATGATGCTATGTATAGAAAACCCTAAAGACTCCACCAGAAAGCTATTAGAAACCATAAATGAATACAGTAAAGTTGCTGGCTACAAAATCAATGTACAAAAATCCATTGCATTCCTATATACCAATAATGAAATCTCAGAAAAAGAAATTTAAAAAACAATTCCTTTTGCAATTGCAACAAAAAGAATAAAATACCTAGGAATGAACTTAACCAAGGATGTGAAAGACCTATACACTGAAAATTATAAGACATTTTTAAAAGAAATTGAAGAAGACACAAAGAAATGGAAAGACATTCCGTGCTCATGGATTGGAAGAATTAACATAGTTAAAATGGCCATATTACCCAAAGCAATATACAGATTTAATGCAATCCCCATCAAAATCCCAGTGTCATTTTTTAAAGGAATAGAACAAAAAATCATCAGATTTATATGGAACCACAAAAGACCCCAAACAGCCAAAGCAATCCTAAGAAAGAAGAATAATTCTGGAGGTATCACACACCCTGACTTCAGTTTGTACTACAGAGCAACAATAATCAAAACAGTATGGTATTGGCAGAAAAACAGACCCATAGACCAATGGAATACAATTGAAAACCCAGAAATAAATCCACCTAAATAAGGACAGAAAATTTTTGACCAAGAAGCCAAAAACATACAATGGAGAAAAGACAGCCTCTTCAATAAATGGTGCTGGGAGAACTGGAAAGCCATGTGTGAAAGAATGAAACTGGACTGCTATCTGTCACCATGTACCAAAATTAACTCAAAATGGATCAAAGACCTAAACATAAGACCTGAAACAATAAACTGCATAGAAGAAAACATAAGTACTAAATTTATGGACCTTGGATTCAAAGAGGATTTTATGAATTTGACCTCAAAGGCAAGGGATGTAATAGCTAAAATAAATGAATGAGACTATGTCAAACTAAAAAGCTTCTGCACAGCAAGAGAAACCATCAACGAAATAAAGAGGAAACCAACCAAATGGGAGAAGATTTTTGCAAACAACACCTCTGATAAGGGGCTAATACCCAAAATGTATAAGAAAGTCATACAACTCAACAACAACAAAAAACAAACAATCCAATTAAAAAATGGGCAGAGAACCTGAATAGACATTTCTCAAGAAAACGTTTTAAACTACATGAAAATAACATTTTGCTGTCCTGAAAATCTGAATGAAAAAGATCCCTGAAGAGCACAGACATATTTTAGTGTCCTCTACCTCCCTGAATATTCTGCAATGGAAAGAGTGGAAGAAGCGTTTCAAGTAGCCATCAACAATAACAGATGATTTGGCTGACCCTACCTCACACCCTTTACCCCTTCTTGGAAATATTTTCAAAATTAAAATTAACTCAATTTATTAACATAAAAAAAGAATGAGAGAATTCTCTACATATCGATATGGAAATATCTCCAAGAGATATTATTAAGTGATAAAGCAAGATACAGAAAACTATATAACATATGTCCCCTTCTTTGAAAAAAAAGAGTGAGGGTGGAATAAGAATATACTTCAGCAAATAAAACGTGATTATCTGGTATATCAATTAAGACTTAATCAGAGAAGTCTGAATAAGGAATTAATGGTAGGGGTTAGACCTTACACTTGTTGGAGAAAGTCTATTCGGGCTGTTGCTTCTGTGTCCAGTGTTGAGCCCAACATCAATCAGGAAGAAAAGCTGGATGTGGACCTCATCAGCATAAGTAGAACTCACATGGACCAGTTGAAACTCATGTCTGTCTCTCACTTCTCACTTCGGTGCCATGCATGGGTGACCTGCATCAGAATCCGGTGCCCTTCACCACAGAGCTTGGCCAGGATTCACAGAAGCTAAAGGGGGAGTTCTGATCAGGGTTGCAGGAGATGTGGGTCTGGGTGCTGCCCCAAGCCAACAAGACCAGCAGATCCAAGCAGTGATACCATGCACAAGCTGCCCCAGTGTCTGCTGCCCTGCATGATTTTCAGAGTGTAAATCATATGACAGCTGTTTTACTTTTGCCTTGCAAATCTCACGTAAAGTTCTCTTATGACCAACATGAATACAGATCCATATAAAGAAGGGAAGGAAATGTAGTCATAGCTTAGTTGATGCACTACAAAGCCATCATACAGGGGTGGGAGCTAGATTTTCAGTGCACATCTGTTATATAATCTTTAAGTTTTAACCATGAGTTGGTATTAACTGTCAAATATTTAAATTAAAAAGTCCATAAAGGAATAAATGGGATGCAGATGATAAGATGGTGTTATAGAACAGTGAGAGAAGTTGGAGGAGAGGTGATATTAGACACAGGTGGTAAGAAAGGCTCTCTGAGGAGTTGACATTTGATAGAGACCTGTTGACAAGGTGGAGCCAGTGTGTTGAGAATACCTGAGCAAAAATGTTATAAGTAGAGGGAACAGCAAGGGCAAAACCTTGTGTAAACAAAGTGTCCTGTTCAACAAGAGCAAAGAGGCCAGTATGGTTGAAGCAGAGAGAGGGAGGGAGAAAGTGCAAAGAGGTGAGGTAGAGAAATGGGCAGAACCAGATCATATATGGTCTCATAGGTCATGCTAAAGCCTTTGAAATATATACCACATGTGATAAGAAACCCCGGAACATTTTAAGCAGTGAGAGAAAGTATGTGTGTCTATGTATGAGGTGTGTCTCCCTTCACAGGTCACTTACAGTGCAGCACCTTTCCTGCCCACCACCCTCTCTTCTCCTGTTCCCACGGTAAAACCCATAGCCCTGGTAGACTCCTGCCACAGTCCCATGACACTGCTTGCTTAATGTCTGTTTATTCATCTGCTCCTTGTCTAGACTGGGGAGCTCTTCAAGAATCAGCCTGCTCTGATCTCCCTTGATGTCCCCAGCATCCCACTGGGCATTGACAAGCCTCACCACATGATGGAACAATTCTGAGTAGTGGGAAATGTTGAATTACTCTCTCTAACACAGCTTTGCATGATTTATAAGTTGTATGGGGTTTCCTATTTAAACATGGCCAGTTTTGCTCAAAGGTTCCTCCCTTGATAGTTTCTATTAATTCAGGAGTCACTGACTGGCAGTCCCTCCATACCTGCTCTACTCTTCCTTCCCTTCTTGGGACTTGCCCTGACCCCTAGCACCCAGCCTGGGCCCCAGTGTATGAGCAACTCACTTGAGCTCTCTGGATCTCAATTTCCTTATTCTAAAATGGTATTAATAACCCCAACTCTCTGAGTTATTCAAATAAAAATATGTGAAATTGATTTAAGAAGCGTTCAATCACATGTAGGGGAACGACTGAAGTTACACATTAGTTGCTGGCAGAGATAAATCTCAGGTTGTGGCTTCAGGCACTTTTCTGCTGGATGTGGTAAAGGAAACAAAGGTTCATTCATTTATTCATTCATAAGTAAGTAAGTAAGTAATCAGTCCTCAGCTTCTAGGACAACCCTAGGGCCACAGAGAAGAACAAGCCACAGTAGGTCCCAGTTTGTGTGTGTGTGTGTGTACATGTGGCTGAGGGAGCACCCACAAAAAGACAACCACACATCACCCTAGATCGTCTTCCTCTTCCCACAATTCTAGACAAGGGCTGCTTTCCAGACCCTTTCTGCACACAAAGCTGCAATGTAGCCTTCCGCTCACAGTGACCCTTTCAGGAAGGTGCACTTTATCAGCTCCAGGGAAATCAGGACCAATTAACTCTTAAGTCTATGTCTTTTTGAGGTGAAAGGAGGCAGATCTGTTGAAAAAAAGAAAATTTTTTCTCTATGGAGAAAGAATAAGACATGTCTGCAATTGCTAGAGGACTGCTTGTTACCTTGAGAGCAGAAAGTAAATCAAAAGTCAAAATAGAGTAAAACAAAGAGATGGTGAGGAACATGTCTTAGTGACAAAATTTGGGGCACTTGTATCCAGCAATGGTTGAATCGACCAGCCCTCCCTCCCCCGCATTTCCCTCACCCTACCTATCTCCACTCCACCCTCCAGACTTTAACACTTGCTTAATGGAAAGTCACAGCCACACTCACGGGCTGGTCTCAGCAGGAGCTGCAACAGCTTCATGGCCCAGGTCCTAGCTGAGTGGACTCACAGGGGCTTTGGCTCTCCTACTGCCTGCCCATAAGAGTCAGGTAATACAGTCCAGAAATGTGGGGAGTAAACTTTGACCAATGGGACTCAGGATTTGGGGAGGAGCTGAGAGGTAAAGTCTGTCATTTTGCCTTTCCCTAGTGTACTGTTCCATATGGCCTCCCTGGAGATATCTCATGGGACTAAAGTTGTCAGAATTAGTAAGTAAAAATATTCATACTAAAATATTCTTTGTGTTCATCTGGAATTCAGATTGAATTGGGTGTCCTATGTTGATCTGGCAGCCTTGTATGAGACCCAACAACCAGCTGTGCTTGTTGAGACTGTGGCCAGGATGATAACCCATTATCTTGTATTTGTTTTCCCTTCTCCCCTCTGTCCTTTACCCTTGCTGCCCAGATTGAACGCCACAATAAAGTGGCAACACGATAAGCTTCATCCCAGGCTCTGTTTTCTAGAGATCCAAGCTAAGACAAGGCAGTTCATGGTAGAGTCCTGATGAAAACTTAGCCTGTTTCGTTTTCTGTGGAATGAGGATGATAATTCCCATCCACTGACAGCTTAGGATGGATAAAGAGGTCAGATGACCTTATGAAGGGCAAAGTAGTAACACTGAGCAAACAGATCACTGTACTCGCCTGGAAGAGAGGCGGTTGAGTCCCACTGGTGCCCCTGCCAACTGAATTCATGGGACTGATACACAAGGTGGCTATCCCCTCAGAGGCCATGGATTCCTTCTATATTCTCTCCCCTGGCTCCATTTCATCAGACCACTGTACCTGACTGTTTCAGACTTTGCACTGCAAATTAACAATCACATGGGGACCAGGGAACCCTACTTGCATCAAGTCATTCTTTCTACAGTGTTGACTGAAGCCCTCTTCTGATTCCATCCCGACAATTTCGTGGTGGTTCAGCCTGCCTTTACCTAAGCAACACATGCCCCTCCCTATGTGTGCCTCTGGTCTTCTTTGTCTAGAATGGTCCTACCATGGCCTTCAAGGCCTTACATCATCTGGCTTTGTCTATCTTTCATTTATTTATTTATTCATTTAATAAACCTGGCTTGAGAATTTATTGTGTGGCAGGCACTGTTCTGAGCACTAGAGAGAGAGCAGTAAACGAAACAAAATTCCCTGCTATCATGGAACTTACATTCTAGTGGCAGACACAGAAAGTAAGCCTTGTAAATAAGTGAAAAATATAGTATATTAGATGGTAATAAGTATGATGAAGAAAAACAAAGCAGGGAATTGGAGTGACTAATGATCCTACCCCCATCTAGTCTTATTCTATCCCTGATCAATCCATTCCCGCCACACTGGTCTTCTTCTTGTTCTCAAATACATCAAACTTGTTCCTGCCTTTGCTCTTTTAGTTCCTGTGTCTTGGATATTCCCACCCCCCACCCCACCCCGCCATTCCAATGATCTTTACATGACTAGATACTTCTTACCATTTGACTCTTAACTCAAATGACACTACAGGGAGGTCCTCTTGGATCACCCTATCTAATACTATTTCCCAGTTACTCTTTATCCTATAACTTTGTTACATTGTAACATTTTTTCCATATCACCTCTCTCAGAAGTGATCCTCTGTAATTGATTGTTTACTTGCTAATTGTTTCTCACCCTAGAATTTCAGCTTCATGAGAACAGGGACCTTGTCTATGTGGTTTGCTGCTGTAATTCCAATGCCTGGAACAGTGCCTGAGACATAA